>NW_019102620.1:479285-1080828 GCF_001856785.1 Myzus persicae | reverse complement strand
GACGCTGAATAGGCATTTTATATTTCTATAGCGTATTCGTTATATGTACTAGCCTGTAGGACGATTAGTCGTTGTTTTATATTACGCATCGGAGCACTATAGTTATTCATATCAATTATACATATTATTATATTATTACATATTATATCCGATCTTACATTTATTTACCTTTAGCTTCTGTATATCTGTGTACTTCAACAACTATGTTTAGAATACTTTGTCAAAAATACCTGTGATATAATTGTAGGATATTGTGATGCTGATTTTGCTGGCGACACTGAGCAAAAGAAATCAACTACTGGTTACATTTTTCAACTATTTGGATCAACAATTGCCTGGTCAAGTCGAAAACAATCAACAGTTGCTCTTTCAACTACAGAAGTAGAGTATACAGCATTAGCAAGCACAGTAAGTGAATGCTTATGGATTAGGAGTATGTTAGATGAAATGCAGATACTGAACCTTGCTGTTCCCACCAAAATCTATGAAGATAATCAGTCATGCATAACTATTACCTAAGGCTAAAACACATAGACATTAAGTACTGTTTTGTAAAAGAAGCCTGTGATAATGGGAACATTCTGATCAAGTATATACCTACCACAGATCAAATTGCTGACATTTTTACAAGTTTGTTAGTTTTATAAGTCTGCCATTGTAATTTAATCTTAAAAACTATGAATATTTAGTATTTACTTTATCCTGTATAAAATATCTATACAGTATACTTTATTTCTGATTATATTATATTATATTTTTGTGTTATAAAATTAAAATTAAGATAAACTCTAATTTAAGTGGAAGTGTTAAGTTTGTTAAGTTTACATAATTGTTTTTACTTTGTTATCTTGTAAACAGAGTTTATTATCATACAAAAGTAAATATTATCAATTATAAAAAATAGCTGGTTTTTTTAAATAATACGTTAGTACGCAACGGTTAGGCTTACGTTTATCGTTTGAAGGAATAATATTATGTAGTATGCCAGTGGTAAGCCAGGCAGCGCTAGATTCGCTCACGTACTTTTCTCCTTTCTACACCTCTCTCGCGGACACTAAGCGGGCCGGCCCCCGTCACCCGCCTCCCCTGTAATAGTCCATGGTCACAATCGACTTTGTTATCAAAATCTAACCTAACCTAACCTTAGAAACTGGTATCTAAGTCACATGAGCGAATTAGAGAGTTTCCAGAAATTTGCGACTATGTTTGAGGAGACATTCATGGGTCATGGGAGCATCACTGAAACGTGGAAAAGTATGAATGAGCTTGTCCAGAGACGGGACGAGACAGTGTTCGCATATTTTCATGAAAAGGTTAGACTATGTTGTATATGTTGTACACACTGCACTATTATTATTATTAATATTATTTCATAAAACTAAGGTTATGTTTTCGTTATGTGATTGTGTGAGTGTATACCATGACACATTAGTTCTTCATTAAGTTTTATTATGTTATATAAATTACATGAAGTGTAAAATAAAGTTATTGTACAAATAATGAATTGTGTCTTATTGTAAAACGGATGTACAAATAAATAAATAAAACATGGCGCAGTCGTTTATATTTTGATATAATTTATAAAGTAACCTATTCGCCGGATTGAAACGGATAAAAAGGCATCATGGAATTTAACCGACCTGCAAATTTAAAACTGACTGGTAATTTAAATGACAACTTTAAAATATTTAAACAAGAAGTTGAAGTTTATTTTATGGCTACTGAGACAAACAGTAAGAGTCAGGAGGTTCAATTGGCAAGATTACTCAATTTATTAGGACCAGATGGCTTAAAGTTGTACAACACATTTAAGATTGATGTTGTGACTGTAGACAATATTTTCAAGTCGTTAGAAGAATATTGTGTCCCAAGGAAAAATGAAGTGATGAAGCAGACATATTATTAGAGGAAAAATCAAGAGGACTCAACTCAGAGGAACCAAATATAACTGGAAACAACCTATTGCCTATTACCTTGTTTCGAATAACTGTTCTGGGCCAAATCTTAATTCAATTATTTTTTCAACGATTCGCCGATTACGAAATATAAATCTTAATTTTAAATGTTTCATTACTGATCAAGGGTTAAATTTTATTCGCTTTTCAAATACTAATAAAGTTTGCCCTAAGGAACCATTGTTTGAAGTTGATGGGCAGCCTGTTATATATATGTTTGATCCCCCTCACCTGCTGAAATCAACACGTAACATGTTTTTAAACATTCATTGAAAATTAATGAAGATTTAGTAGACAAAAAACATTTAGAAAATTTTTACAATTATGACTAGATTAATAAAATCAACAAGCCGACCAGAAATTAGTGATGCTTATGACACAAGCGCAACTTATAGAGAACAAACACCTCTCAGTCAAGGTTCGAGTGGTAAGATGTCGATTCGTTCACATTTACCACGGCTATCATTGGAACAGTATAACAAGTGGCAACGATTTTTCAACTGTTTTAAATCTCGAATACATAACGAACCATCGTTAACGCACATAGACAAGTTTCATTTCCTACGATCATGCCTGTCAGGACCCCCACTCGATTTGATAAATTCATTAGAGGTAAACAAGTTATGTTATGATAATGCTATGAGCGTCTTAAAGCAGAGGTTCGACAGAAAGAGATTAATTACAGAATCACATATACGATCATTATTAGAACTGCCAAAACTTATCAATTCAACAGCATGCGACCTGCGTAGCTTTCTACTTAAGTTCTCAACATACTTAGAAGCACTACGTACCCTATCACGACCTGTCAAGTACTGGGACGATCTATTGGTGGGTATCGTAAGAGCAAAGCTAGACACTACAACGCTAAAACAGTGGGAACTGTCAATTACAGTAAACACTGAAGTCAGTATCAAACTCCTTACAGAATTCCTAGAAAGTAAAGCTGTGTCTCTGGAATCCTTTGAAAGTCAAACATCAACCTACACAGGTACCAAGCCACCTAAGCAAAAGAAAAGATATAACTCCACATCTCTTATAGCTACTCAAGCCAGTCATGAAAAGTGTCCAGCCTTTGCAGAACCACACAAGGTCTATCGATGCGAACGGTTTAAGACAATGTCGATTCAAGACAGGTATGACACAATAAAAAAACATAAATTATGCGTCAATTGTTTTTCAGCTGAACACACAGTATATGAATGCAAAGCATCCTTATGTCGACACTGTCAACGCAAACATAACTCAATGCTGCATGGGTTACCATACAAAAAAAAGTCAGCCTCAGATCTAATTTAACCCTCCAAACCATCAGCCTCTACTGACAACAACATATCATCACCAGGTGATAAGCAAATACAGTCAACAGTAGCACTTCAAATGGCCACAACCACACTTCATGAATATGCTGTATCATCTCAAGTATTACTATCTACTGCGATTGTCTACTTACAAGATAATAAAGGTAAGCTGCACCAATGTAGAGCAGTTCTGTATTGTGGATCTCACATTAACATATTATCACAAAAAATAGCAACGTTGTTAGAGTTGCCTAGCCAACGCAGTACACTCCAAATTAGTGGTGTAAATTGAGTTTCAACAAAACCTTCCAAATACTGTCAAGTATTAATTAAGTCTCGTCATTCGCAGTTCTCATCTATTATAAAATGTCAAGTTCTACCAGTCGTAACAATGCCATTGCCAGCACTCAAGTTAGATACATCTTCCTGGTCAGTGGTGTTTTCTCTGGGTGTGCAAGTTGTGTGTTAACGCCCTATAACATCCTAAAATCCTATAACATTGATGTGTGTGATATGACAGTTGTCTGTTATGGCAGATTATATATTTATATAATTTTAATTACAAAATCTGTTAATAATATTGTCTTGTTGGTACTCTTATCTATAAATAAAAATAACGATAAACTAATAAACTATTTTTAACTCATAACTCGACCGCCCGCCGTCTGCAATTACGCGGGCGCGCGGCAGTCGGAATATATAATATAAATAATATTATGTATTATGTAATATGTTGTGTAGGACGTTAATGTTTTGAACAACGACTCGTGATATCTAATATCCCATAATCGTATTTTCTCGTGATAAAGTTGGCTAACTACGGCGCAATGTTAATTCTAGATCAAGGCGTTGAAAATGGAATTAACGACCAGCCTCTACCTTATAGTAGACTGTATAAGATTATGTGTTGCGGGTTGCCGGCATCTGTAGTATTGTCCATTTCCGTGTATCCGTGCATTTTTATCGTTTTTATCATTTTTATTTTGTTTGATACCTAATTAAAGACGCCAAGACGGTGAGGTATTTATTTTTGATTAAAATACCTATATTTAGTATAAACTAAATTAAACTTATTCCATATGGATAATAATATAATGTATAATCATAGTGAAGTTGTAAATCAATTTAAAAAAAATTGCTTTTCAAGACTTTCATTTGCGGAAAAAAAGTTATAGTTGAAAATGGTAGACCTTGTCCAGATCTTGACATTTTAACAACAGTAAAAATAAAAAAGACTGACAATAATACGTCATGCACTCGACATTTTCGTAAAGATCTTTATAATATATCTGATTGGCTATGTGGTAGTGAAGTATCGAATAAATTTTTTTGTTGGTCTTGTTTACTATTTTCTACAAAAAAAACTGTTTGGAACAATCAAGGGTATGATGATTTAAATCATATAAATACAGCTGTTAAAAAACATACTGAATCAGAAATTCATATTTCTGGATATTTTAAACTTAAAACATTTTTATCATCATCAACTGCTAGAATTGATACATTATTAGATCAACAAAGAAGAATAGATATTCAATTACACAATGAAAAAGTAGCAAAAAATAGAGAAATATTAAAAATATTAATAAATGCAGTATGTTTTTTAGCTAAGCAGGAATTACCTTTTAGGGGACATAACGAGAACAAATATTCAGTTAATATGGGAAACCATATGGAGTTATTGATTACTAGCCAGGAATTTGATCCATTATTACAAGAACATTTAGATAAATCTACTATTTTTCGAGACACTTCTGTTTCTATACAAAATGATTTAATAAATTCTGTTGCTGATGTTATTAAACATAACATGTTTAATGAAATTCAAAATACACAATACGTGGCAATTATGCTTGACGAAACAACTGATATTAGTAATAAATCACAATTATCGACAGTACTGAGATATTTTTCACAAAATGAAAACAAAATTGTTGAACGTTTTCTTGGATTTGATGACATGAGTGCTGACAAAACTGCAGCCTCTTTATTTAATCACGTAAATCAAGAAGTAACAAAATTGAAAATTGAAATCAAATTAGTGGCACAAACATATGACGGAGCAGCAGTAATGTCTGGTCATATAAATGGTTTGCAAAGTAAAGTCTTAGAGAAATATCCTAAAGCTATGTTTACTCATTGTTATGCGCATGTTATTAATTTAATACTTCAACATGCAACAAGGAACTTAAAATATTTTTTCGAGGTCCTAACTCTTTACCTGTATTTTTTCTCATTCTCCTAAAAGACTAAAAGCACTTTCAGAATTTATGTCTAAAAAATTACCCACATTGGCTACGACTCGTTGGAACTTTACTTCACGATTAGTTCATACAGTTCATAATCATCGAATATCATTGATTGATTATTTTTATTTTTGTCTATGAAAGTGGTGATTTTGATAATGTTACGGGAATGACAGCAAAAGGATTTGCAAACTTTCTTCAAGAAAATAAAAACATTTTTATTATACAAATATTATCTAATCTTCTTATTTTTACTGACGTATTGTTCAATATTTTACAATCAAAAAATGTTAATATTTTATTTTGTAGTCAAATAATACTTGATTTTAAAAACCAATTAAACCAAGAAAGGGAAATTTTTGATACTATATGGGCATTATTTACGCAAAATTCTAACCAACTTTCTGTAAGCAAAAGACGGACAGAAATCGACAAAAATGATTATTATAGACGTCTTTATTTTGAAATTATCGACAATATACAAACTCAAATTGATATCCGTTTATAATTGTTTGAAAAATTGCAATATTTTTATTTACTTAATCCTACAAAAATTAAATTTTTTGCAAAAAAGATAATTTTCCATCTAATTTACTTAAAAATTTACAAGACATTTATGGGGATTTTTTCAATTATGAGAAACTGCAAAATGAACTTCATGTATGGTACACCTTAAGCGAATCAGCCGATAAAAGTCCTATTGAAATTATGAATTATCTTTCTGAAATGAACTTAAACAGTGGATTTTCCGAAGTGTATAAGTTGGCACAATTAATATCTACTATACCAACAACAACCGCTTCAGTAGAGAGATCATTTTCATCTTTAAAAAGAATACACACATATTGTCGTTCAACTCAAACACAAGGAAGAATGAACAACTTAAGTATAATATCGATCGAAAAAGAATTGGTTTTAAAATTAAGAGCAAACAGAAATAAGTTTTATGAAGATATTATAAACAAATTTATCGAGAAAGAGAGAAGAGTGGAATTTGAATTCAAGTAAAATTTAGTTTAGAATAGATATATTATATAAGAATTGATTATATTTAATTTTTATAATTTATATATAGCTTATAGATTTTAATACACTAAAAAAGTATGTAAAATAAATAGTTTCAATAATAATATGTTGACAGTTGATAAGAATTTGTTTTCCACAAAGGGGGTTTTTCTAACCAATCACACATTAACGCCTAACCCGGAAAGTCAGTAAACGCCACTGTTCCTGGTCTATACCAACACCAATTCAACAGTCACTAGCTGATCAACAATTTCATTCAACGTCCAATATTGACCTACTACTTGGGAATGAAATATTCTTTGAAGTTTTATTAAGTGAAAAGATTGCATTACATGGAGGCTCACCATGGTTATACATACCATTACTAGGCTGAATTATAGCCGGAAGAACAAAGGGCCAACAATTAAAAGTTAATAAAGAACCGAAACCTCATAACTCATGTTTACTTAGTGTTACAGGATGGATGTCATCACATCAGTCGCCCACCAGTACTTGCCACACCATGCTGTGGTTAAAGAACCAAGTACAACTACTAAGGTGCGGGTAGTATTTGACGGTTCTGCCAAGTCAACCACAGGCAAATCACTCAATGACATTTTAGCTCCAGGCCCAACCACCCAACCAGAACTGTTTGACATTTTGCTACGCTTGCGAAGCTATATAGTTGTTATCACAGCAGATGTGGCAAAAATGTTTCGACAAGTCTGGGTGCAACCACAAGACCGTAACTACCAATGAATCGTGTGGAGAGCCTCCCCAGAACATGAGTTACAGCACTAAAAATTGAACACTGTTACCTATGGCACGGAATCTGCCTCATTTCTCTCTATCCGTGTGTTGCAAGAAATAGCATCATCTGTAGCATCAAAAAGTCCAACAGCTGCTCAATCAATTAAAAGCGACTTTTATATGGATAATAACTACATCCATACTTTACATTAGTGGGTCAGATTCAATCGAAGAAACGCTAACACTATTCCGTGATGTATCCCAAGCACTAAATACTGGAGGCATGATGCTACGGAAATGGTGCTCCAGCAATGCAGCTCAAGAAGACAAGTCAGACAATACATCTCAGAAGTATCTGACGAACCACATTTCTCCTTTTATCTAGGCGATCAGGACACAGTCAAATCACTAGGATTAGTCTGGTGCCCAGAAAGGGATCAACTGACGTAAAGCATATCACAAAGAAAACAAGTTGATACCAGGACTAAACGTAGCCTACTTTCATCGTTGAACAGTATATTTGACCCTCTTGGTTTTTAGGTCGAGTTCTGATACGTGGCAAGCTGTTTCTACAAGAGCTCTGGCAAATCAAGGTCAATTGGGATGATCAGCTACCTCTGTCTGTACAAAAACGCTGGGAGACCTTCATCAAGGATTTGGAAAACCTAGACCAACTATTCATTCCACGATCAGTAAAATTTGGCCCGCATGGAGAAATCCAATTGCACGGGTTTTGCGATGCATCACAAATAGCGTATGGTGGACGCGTGTATTTTCGGCAGCAGGTCAGCGACGAATTGTGGCATGTACAATTGCTATGCGCCAAGTCACGAGTGGCACCCACAAAAACACAAACAATACCCCGATTGGAACTGTGCGGCGCCCACCTGCTGGTTGAGCTCATATCAAGGGTAGCAAAATCAATGGGATTATCGCTACATAATACATATTGTTGGACCGACTCCACAGTCACCCTAACTTGGATTCAGGGAGAATCTTCACAATGGAAAACGTATGTAGCTATCCGAGTCACGCAGATCAGTGAAGCTGTTAAGCAACAGAACTGGTCTCATGTAAGTACCAGCCTCAACCCAGCGGACCCTTTATCTCTTGGAGTATCAGTCACTATGTTATTGAACTTAAGCTTGTGGTGGTCAGGCCCAGAGTTCTTGCAAAAACGCTTAATCAATAATAGAAGTAAAGAAGAATTTCAGTTACCAGATGACAACACACTAGAAAGAAGACCACTAAAATTCACTCTTGCTACTACAATAAACCAATTTAGTCTGTCTAATCTCATTTCTAATTGGAATAAGCTGTTGCGCATATCTGCTATATGGTTAAGATTTATTTCATGGATCCAGTGGAGACAAAACAGTCGGAATGTGAAATCAATTCTAGGGCCAATCAGAGTAGCAGAACTACAAGTAGTGAAGTGGCGCTGGATACAGTTTGTGCAGAACCAGGAGTTTGCTGCCGAGATCAAAATTCTATCTAGTGGTGGTCTAATAACCAAGGGTCCATTAAAATATCTCTCTCCATTTATGAAGGATGGTGTCCTATACGTAGGTGGTCGACTGCAGCATTCAGATGAACCATTCGGACGCAAACATCCTGCAGTGCTACCAGCCAAAAACAACATCACAAATATGATATTTCAAGCACTTCACTTACGACTCTTACACATAGGCCCTCAAGGACTGCTATCAAACATGAGAAGTGAATTTTGGCTTCTCCGTGGTAGAGACAACGCCAGAAGGATTGTTCACTTATGTCAGAAATGTTTCAGAGCCCGACCAATTCCACTACAACAGCCAATGGGCCAACTCCCAAAGCAAAGGGTCACGCCAAGCAAACCGTTTTCTATCACCGGAGTGGACTTTGCAGGACCCATCCAAGTCAAGAAGGGTCTGAGGAAGATTGTACTAGTAAAGGCATACATAGCAGTATTTGTATGCATGGCTACAAAGGCTATTCATCTCGAGCTTGTGAGCAGCCTAACCAGTGAAGCGTTTCTAGCTGCTCTACGCCGGCTCACTTCAAGGCGCGGTCTACCTAGCCAAATTTGGTCTGAAAACGGTACTAATTTTGTTGGTGCTCGCGAGGAACTTAGGTACTACTTAACAAGCACACCCAACACTAAATCAGTAGCTGAAATACTAGTGGACGATGGCATCCAATGGGTATTCATCCCACCCAACGCCTTGCATTTTGGCGAGCTTTGAGAGTCAGCAGTGAAGTCCTGCAAACATCACTTATACTGTGCTATGAACTCTTCTCACTTCAACTTCGAAGAACTTACCACACTGTTGACACAAGTGGAAGCATGCCTCAACTCAAGGCCCTTAACTGCCTTATCTTCAAATCCTGGAGATCATCAACACCTCACACCTAGTCACTTTTTAGCAGGGCTCCATTACTAACACTGCCAGATAAGGATGTCACAGAGATGCCCTCAAACCGACTAAAACGGTGGAAATTAGTACAGAAAGCATTCCAACTGTTCTGAAAACGCTGGAGAGAAGAATACTTGTCTTCACTTCAAGGCAAGAGTAAGTGGATACAATCACCCTCCCAGATCGAAATTGGTACTCTGGCTGTGCTGAAGGAAGACAATTCTCCTCCACTCTCTTGGCGACTCTCCAGAGTCATAACAACACATATAGGACAAGATGGAGTAGTGTCACCTTACGGACACCAAGCGGCACTGAAATAACCAGACCAGTTGTGAAGATTTTTCCTTTACCAGCCTCAATTTGAAGCCAGTAGCTTCAAGGTGGCCGGGATGTATCATTATTTATTATGTTTGTATTCTATGATTTATAATTTTGTTATATATTTATATTATTATGCTTTTTTTTATGTTACAAAATGAGGGGTATAAGATGGTTAGGTTTGAAATTGTAATTGTTCCACTATTCTTTTATTTTATGTAGTAACCAAGTAAAACCCTATGAGGACATAAGATCATTAGGGGGACTGAGTGTAAAATACCTATATATTTATTTATCATATCTTTCTCCAATACCCAGGGATAATTTCATGTAATAAGAATTATGTATAACAAGACAGTTGGTTGGAGACCTGCGTTGGAGACTGTTGGAGACTAGGTTGTCCCCAGGCCAGACCGTTACTTTACCGTGTATACTTATACTAATAAATGTGTTTCAATATCAAGAAAAGTGTTATTCAATTTATGTTGTTCTTCTGTTAGCCTACTTAGGGAGGAGAGGCTACTTAAGGGAGTTAACACAACCATCAACATTCACAGAAAGATGCGAACCAAAAAAACAGTAAAAGTTCCTGTTTCCATTGTGGCAAGCAAAATCATGAATTTACCAGCTGTAAGTATAAGTCATATATGTGTAAAATTTGTTCCAAGGTAGGGCATTTGGCAACTATATGTAAAAATAAAAAGTTGATAGGGAATGTAGAAGTTACTAATGGCAACCGTGTTGACGGCTTAGATGAATTTAATTTGTTTAATATGAAACCCGATACTCACATACCCCATGAATTAATTTCAGTTTAAATTAATAATAAGATCTTTAAAATGGAGATTGACTCAGGTGCGGTGAGATCAGTATTGACTGAGAGTATTTTCAAAGAGAAATGGCCAAATATGAAATTGGAAAAAGTTGATACTAAACTCAATTTTTTTTATAGCACTTCTTTAAGACCAATTGGGGAATTTAATGCAAGAGTAAAATTTAAAGACAAGAGTGTAGAAGCTAAATTATTGATAGTAAAAAATTCACTTAATTATTATTCTTTATTTGATAGACCTTATGAAACTATTTAATATTTCCTTTTTACAAATTGGTAAAAATATCAACAGTGTGGAAAGTATTAAAAATGACAAAATAAATCAACTGCTAAATTAATTTAATGATGTTTTTGATAATAAATTAGGTGAATATAAAAATTTTGAAATTCATTTAGAATTGAATGGTGATGTGAATCCAATTTTCTGTTAACACGGTACTATACCATTTGCTTATAAAATAGCTGTTGAAAAGGAATAAGACAACATCGACAACATCAAATGGATGTAAAGACAGAATTTTTGAACGGGTACCTAGATGAAGAAATTTACATGGCATTACCAGAAGGATTCAAAGACAATAAGGACACAAAATATGTATATAAATTTAATAAATCTCTATATGGACTGAAACAGGCAAGTAAGTGCTGGAATGAAATATTTCATACATATATTACCAAACTAGGTTTCCAAAGATCAGATAATGATTATTGTTTATATATTAATACCCAATCTGATGAAGGTTTGAGTTATCTTATTCTATATGTTGATGATATATTAATTGCCAGTAAACATTTATATGAAGTTAATAATATTAAAGATAACCTTAAGAAGGAGTTTGATATGACTGATGGTGGTGAATTGAATTTTTTTCTTGGCATTCACATAAAAAGAAATCACGACACATTAGAAATTGATCAAATACAATATTTAAAAAATGTTTTAAAAAAATTTAACATGGAAGACAGCCACCCAATATCAACACCTATGGAACACAAATTAAATCTAGTTTATGATAAAAATGATGAAATTTGTGACAAACCATATAAACAATTAATTGGTTGTTTAATGTATGCAATGCTTGGGACAAGACCAGACCTATGTCATGCTGTTAGTTATTTTAGGAGATATCAATCTCATCCAACTGAACAACATTGGATACATCTGAAACGTGTTCTAAGTTATATTAAAGGTAGTCTTAATCACAAACTTTGTTACAAGAAAAGCATAAATATGCCTCAAGTTTTGTCTGTATATGTTGATGCTGACTGGGGTAATGATATCAATGATTGCCGATCTACTACAGGATATCTGATTAAACTTTATGGTTGTACAATTTCATGGTATTCTAGAAAACAACAAACGGTTGCAATCTTGTCAACAGAGTCAGAGTACATGGCTGTGAGTGATGCGATATGTGAGGTACTATGGATAAGGAGTCTTATATCATTTTTAAACTTAAATGTTAGTGAACCTACATTACTTTATGAAGATAATCAAAGTTGCATAAAATTTAGCATCAAACCCTAAATACCATAAACGCACTAAACATATTGATATACAACATCATTATATTCGAGAAAAAGTTCAAGAAGGAACAGTGCAGTTAAAATATATTCATACAACAGATCAAGAAGCTGATATGCCAACAAAATCCTTACCTACAAATAAATTCAAGGATAATTTGTTATAAATTGGATTACATGTTTAATTATTTCTATTCTTTGTATAATGTATATTGTTAATTTTGTATTGTTTAATGCAGGAATTGAAGGGGAGTGTTGAAGTTAGACACAATTCCTAAAACGTTTTATTTTATGAGGTTATGTTTCTATATTTTTTTTATGATGTACCTACTTCTTGTTGTAATTTGTTCGTTACAATTTTTGTTACGTAGTCCATGGTGTCTTACAAGTAATGGTTGTCTTATTATGTTATAATAAAAATAAACTATTAAAGTGATCTAAAGGCGATGTTTTTTCCTTGCTTATTTATTTATTTTATAATTCAATACTACAACCATTTATTACATTCTGACCAAATATAATACTTATAAAATATAATACTTTGAAGACAACAAATAATAGTGAAAACCATTGAATTTCAACTTTTAAAATTAATGTCCATAATATGTGGGGTTACCCAGTGGTAGTCGTACGATATATATCGTATTTGTACGATAATTTTAGGTCAAATACGATGTACGATAGCAACTTCAGTATCGTACGCAAAAATACGATAATTTTCAAATTCTTAAAATAAAAATAATAATTCCCAGACTTTATTCTTTCATAATTGTCTATGGTTACAAGTATTTAGGTTACACTTTAACACTATATAGTATATTGATAAAATAACGATAACATAGACCATAAACGGTATAAACACTATCGTTATTCGCTATTGGTACTTTATATAAATAAATATATATAAAAGTATTAAATACCTACATAGTTGGACTAGTTGGTTTATAATTTATATCATTAAAACGCGTGTCTACTGTCTGTTTTACTGTGTTGCACTGTGGACTTGTGTGTGTTTAGCGTACTCGTACAGTAACTGACGTTATTAAATTTTGTTAATTATTTTATTGAGTTTTGATTTTGAACATGGATAGATTTCTTATGGTCATCGAAAGTTCAGATGAAGACCAAACTTTGGAAATTCAGCAAGTATGAAAACTATTTTCAACAATTTTAGAATATTTATTTTTTAAATTAAAACTTTTAAATTTTTTAGATTTTAAATAATTCAACTCCAATTTCTGACGAGGAAGAAGAAAATGCTAGATGTACTACTCCGAAGTATAAAAGATCGATTCGTGGTGAACTGAAAAGAGCAGAAAAAGGAAAGCATCGAAAACAAAAATTTAAAAAGAGTTGGGTAACTAAACCAGAATTCAAAAATTGGTTAAGACCTGATAGTGATGAGTATAAAGCTTGTTGTTCAAAATGCAATGTTATTATGACATCCGAACTAACAGTTATAAAAAATCATAGCCAGGGAAAAAAACATAAACAAAATATTAGAGATACTAAAAATACTATTAAAGAATCATTTTTATCAAATGAATCTACATTATTAGATGATAATGTAAAATCGGCTGAAATTAAATTGTGCGCATTTTTAGTAGAGCATAATATTGCTTTTAATGCCACGGAACATCTCGACAGTCTACTTAAAAGTATTTTTCCCGATTCACAAATATGTCAAAACATTAAACTTAAGCGAACTAAAGCTACTGCTGTTGTTACTAATGTTATTTCACCATTTACCAAAAATAGTTTAGTAGATACTTTAAAAAATACAAAATTCTCTGTGATGATAGATGAGTCTACTGATATTTCCTGTTCGTCTACCATGTGTATAATTGTGAGGTTTTACTGTCCTAGTCAAAATGAAATTGTTAGTCGTTTTTGGGACTTAGTTCAATTACACGACAAAACCAACTCTGAAGATAAAGGAGCAACTGCACAAAATTTATTTGATACATGTATTAAAACATTTACTCAACATACCATACCACTTAGAAATATAATCGGATTTGGTTCGGACAGTTGCAATACTATGTTTGGAGCTCATAACTCCGTATCACAAAAAATTAAATTAAATTTTCCTGGTGTATATTTAATGAAATGTATATGTCATAGTTTACATCTTGCATGTAGTGAAGCCTGCAAAAAGTTACCTACAAGATGTGAAGACTTGGTTCGTCAAATTTATAACTTTTTCAGTCATAGCTCAAAACGGCAAAGCCAATTGTATCAATTTCAGTCATTTCTTGACTTACAAGACCATAAAATATTGCATCCTTCAGCTACAAGATGGTTATCATTAACATCTGTAGTTAATAGAATCATAGAACAATGGGATGCTCTTAGATTATTCTTTAATGACAAATGGTTGAGTGAAAAATTAGCATCAACTAGAATTATTTGTGAGCAACTAAATGACCCATTTACAAAAGCTTTTTATCTATTTATGGAATGGGTTTTGCCTAAATTCACATTACTAAATAAATATTTTCAATCTGAAAAAGTCATATTGGATAAATTACATGAAAGAATAATGGCTGCTTATAAAGATTTGCTACTATGTTTCATGCAAAGCTCTTACATTATGCACACACCTCCAGAAGAAATAAATATAACTGATAGAAAATATTATCTTCAATCTAAGGATATATATTTAGGTAAGAAATATAAAATTACACATTATACTTAAACTTATTGATCATTTTTATTTTATAAAGGTGTTAAAGTGATTAATTTCATCAGTAAACCGGAGATCACCAAAAGGCCAGATCTGTTATCCGACTTTTATGAGCGATGTTCAAATTTCCTTGTAGAAGGTTGTATTCAAATAAAAAAAAGGTATGATTTTTCTGATAAAATACTACCTCACCTTTACATCTTCAGTCCTACAAATGCATTGGCATATTATGCTACTCATGAAAAAGTACCATCACTTTTAAAACTAATTTCTAACTTGCCAAGGATTATTGATCCAAATTTAGAAGACCAAATTCAAGTTTTAGATGACCAATGGCGACTATTAGTAACTTATGATTTTCCTAAATATATCACCGAAGTTGAAGAAACAGACCATTTTTGGTCTTCATTATTATTATTTAAAGATGACAGCGATACTACTATATTTAGTGACTTGGCTCAATTTGCACTTTCTGTTCTCTCTTTACCTCACTCAAACGCTGATTGTGAGCGCATATTTAGCAAAATAAATAGAACTAAGACTAAAGGTAGAAATAAGCTCATTCAAAAAACTGTTTATAGTATACTTATGGCAAGTGAAGGTATCCAGTATGGACAGTACGGTACAAAAATCAATAAAAATACCCGTGTTACATTTAAACCACCAAAACAAATGTTAAAATTAATGAATACAAATAATTTATATACCAAACAAAATTTGAATGAAGATTTCATTGATCCGAGTGCTTTGTTTCATTCATAAATAATAATATGTGTTAATTTTTATTTTATACACTAACATAATTTAATTCATGTGTACCTTTGTTAATTTTAAAATTATATTTTTTCCTAAAAAGTTAATTCTGTTGTTGTATTATCATTAATTAATATTTTAATGAACAGTTGTTTGTTATTGAAAATATTATATTATTTAATATCATGTTATTTTTTATTTTATATGCCAACATAATTTAGTTCAAGTGTACCTTTGTTAATTTTAAAATTATATTTTTTCCTAAAAAGTTAATTCTTTTGTTGTATTATTATTAATTAATATTTTAATGAACAGTTATTTGTTAATAAAAATATGTTATTTTGGTCATTTGTGTTTTTCTGTAGGTATAAAAATTAAATTAAGAATAATAACTTAAAATAATTAAATTTAAGATTTCAAGGTGAAAGAATTTAATTGTTGTTAAAAATTCAGAGTAATAATAACAAAATGCCTAAAGTAGAGTAGTAATACCGACTTACCTACCTATTTTAAAATGTGTGTTGTGTGAATTTCTTATTTTCATGGTACAAACAAAAATTTTTATGTACGATAATTTGTTAAAAAATATGATAATTTTGAAGACAGTATGCGATAATATTATTATCAAAACCTGGCAACACTGTTACCCACCCTCTCAAACTACCTTACATTTTTTAATTTTTTCAATTTAACTTTAATTTAAGATAAACTCTAACTTACTCTTAATTAATTTTTATTTTTTACTTACATAACTTATATTAATAAAATTATTGTAACTTATTTTTTGACAGCCCCGTGGTTGAGATCAGCAGTATCTACTGCACTTGTCTTTGCCAATTGTTTTTCAAACTTCTGTATTTGAGCAGAGAGCATCGATTTTTTTGCAATTAAAGATTCTGTAGAAATATTGGGCAAATAAAGAATTCGGAGTTTGAGCGCCTGAAGAAACCGTTTCAGTTCTCACTTCAAAAACAGACTCTGATACATTACATAGCTAAAGAAATGGTACTAAAAGAAATTTTAACAATGAGTCATAATAATAACATGATACTTTAATATTAATAATTTAATCATTGTACTTACCAGGTGTTGAACATTGAGAATTGGACATATGTGCAGAAATAGTCATTTAATGTCATCAAATGTTCAAGATTTGATCCAAATATCACATCTGCAATATTAGTAAGATATTAATATTATTAAAATGGTACTTAAAATTAAGTTAAATATTTCTTACCTAGCAGAATCATTTGGAAAACTAAAAAATGTTGGTTTATCAATATTTATAGAAGCTTCATTTAACGCCTCCTGCATATATGTATGTATCCGTGTGGCTTATGTATTAAATTTTTTAGAATGTTTTGTTATAATACAGACTGTGATCCATAACTAAAGTTATATATAGACAAAAATCACAAAAATTATATGAATCTCCCGAGCCAAATTTAATGAACATTGCAGTATAAATACACAAGACTCATGAGAGATAAGGCTACATTTTTTATTCAACCACAGAACAAATTAATTTGATTTAATAAAATGATTTTGCTTACACAATTTGGACAATTGGCCGAGTCGATAAAAATTAACACATGCAGCATGGTACGAAAATCGTGACAGCCATCTTGCAGAGTAGCAATAGTGTTACCAGTCTATAAAATCAAAACTATTGTTTTCAATAATCATACGTTATATAATTATTAGTATTTAATTAATATTTAAATATATATTTAAATGTTAAAAGTAAAATACTTCAACAGTATTTTAGTGTATGTATTTTCTACAATTATGTTATTTAAAATTGTATACCTCTTATGGGGAGAGGGGGATTGATATGGTGTACTATATCGAGAAAAAAATTACTTCACAGTAATAATTCTCAGGCTTTTTAAGCCTATACCATAAGTTTAGGAAACAATTGGTATTTCTTTAAGTAATATTACATTTGAACTGTTTATTTGCTCAGGATTTAAATAATCTATTATACTATCTAGGTCTAAAATACAATCGTGTTTGGTGAATATTGGAAATAATTAAAATTTAATTTTGAATCATCCTTGTAAAAATAAGTTAAAAATTTACTGTTGGGGTTGGTTCATCACCAACTTTAAGAGAGTTTTAAAAACATATTGCAAGTGGAGAACAATGTAAGTAAGGGATCATAAAGATAGATAATTTTTGTTTGTTCACATAAAATATGGCCTACACGGGCTGACATGAACTTTTGACTAAAACTCAAATGTGTGTCAATAAAATGTTTTAAAATACAGTAACAATTAAACAAGTAACAATTATTGAATTATACATAGACACATTATAGTAGTAATTTAATTAAATGTTTACTGGATAAACCCGTGATATACAGCACTTATACACATAGGTGTGCTCAGACTTATTTAACTGATATAACTACTATTTTTGAACAACCACCCCTTCAACTGCTTCACTTGAAAAGTATACACACTAGAATATTAAAAAATAAAACATATTCTCAAACAGAAAATTAAAATTGAATATATAGATTAAATACTTAATGCATTTCCTGAGTTCTGGGATGTGATAACGTTGTTGTGATAATGCTTCCAAATCCAGCATTTCGGTGGTAAAAACTTTAGGTGAGCCTTTTTTGGCCCATGTTTTGGTGTCCACCTTAAAAAATAAGACTTCAGGTGGCTGCTCTCCACGCCAATACCCGTCTTTGCTGATACATAGTTATTTCCATTTATAACATTTGGCATGCATAGTACCTACAGAAAAATAATTAAGTAGTAACAAGTTTCAAGTGCTAAATAATAATAATAGTTAATAAAGGTATTTCAATTACTAATAATTATATAAGTAAATATGTGCTAAAGGGCGAGTTTTAAACAATTTTAAATTATTGTTACATATTATTTATTTATTAAAAGATTTATTTTCTAGAATTGTATAAAATGTAAAAAGCGGTTAACTAAGTATAAATTAAACACATTATTCACTTTTGTCATTAACCATGATACCGACATTTAAATTTTTGATGGATCATTATGAAGTCCTCTAAAAAGTTTAAGGGGATGGAGGCCAGTGTGAAATGCACACTTAGTAGTTGTGCACTGACCAAAAGTAAAAAGACAAGAACGTCCACAAAAGGCTAGGTATAAATAGTTTCATCTGTTAAGATATTATAAAGTACCAAACAAATTATATTATAGTAATTGTATACAGAATTAAATTCAGATCACCAAAATATTATTGTTCTAATATTACATATTTTAATATTTACCTAGATAATAGATATTATAACCATTGTAACTTGCAATAATATACCATAATAGTATGGTCTTTCTGCAATATACGGATGTTTCTTAAATTTCGTAAAATATTTAGGAAGGTAATTACCAAAATATTATGAGTAGAGACAAATATTAAAACGTAAAGACCAAACTGATTTAAAATAACAGAACGAACAGTTTCTTCATAGATAAGTATACTTGTTTTTTTTTTGTTATCGTTTATTATTTCTTTTTAGGCATCGCAGCTCACAACGGATAAGTGCTTAATATCTATTTAGGTTAGATAATATTGTTGGGCATTACTTTTTTTAGTTTTTTACCCGACGACGACTTTGGTTAGCAAAAAGTTGCCGTCACACTTAACTATGGATACAGTCCTGTTGTAGTTGCACCGGCTATTATCAATAAAGCATTTATCTATGCTACATTAATTGCCGGTGCGTTCGAGACGATACCTTTTCATTGGACGAGCCTCTTATCAACAACACCGCAACGTGTGATACCAGTATCGGTCATGTGCAAGTTACTACAACATTTCAAATGGTTACAGTATACGTCGATTTCGTACAACATTTTAATTCGTCCCTTTCGAATTTTTTTAACCATTTATTATTGTCTCAACGCCTGTTGTTCACGTTTTTGGCACACGCAAATTCAATGTCTTCGACCATACTTGGTCAACGTATTTATTTTTCTTTGTTTTAATTTGATTTTACTAATATGTCCGAATCAGCTCTCTCGGTGGATACAATATCCACTGTCATTTGATAGTGACTGTAAGATATGGATCAAATAAATCCACGACCAAGCTGTTGTAGCTCTTCTACGTTTCCTACACCCACGACAGTCAACTGTCAAGTACAAACGACTCAAATGGCATCTACAATAATTTCCCCACCAACCAATAGCTATGTGCTGACGTCAAGTAACCTGAGGCCTGTTACCAACTACACGCTTGTTGCAAGTTCACAGGTTCCTGTCACCCATCAGTATGTAGTCCAGTCAACTACTCGAACAACTATACCTCAGTATGTGAACACAAACAACGTTAAGCACGTTGTGTCGCCCAGCACTCAACAGTCAAATGTTACTTACATGTTGCCATCTGGTGCTCATATTGTCAGGATGAACAATATTGTAACCACCACAGTAGCCGGAGAACAAAAATCTAATACACAATACATTTTAACATCGAGTACCCAAAAAACAAATTCTAGTATTAAATCGCCATTAGTAACACAATCTTCAATAACTAGTGTTTCAACTGACACAGAAAACAATTGTGAGTAAAAAATATTTCATAAGACTAAGAAGCTTTTATGTACATAATATGCTTGGTTCTATTTAACTTTGTATTGTTTAATAAACTTCTTATATCTACCAACTTAAATTAATTGCAATGTTCACTATTGTTAATAATGTATAATATAATATCTATAATTAAAGTACCTACCTAATACATATAGAAATTTTTAAAATGTCTTACTATAATATACTTATGTATTAATTTAGCTGGGTCCAGTGTTACGATGTCTAGAACAGTTGGTGTAAACACATGTACATCTCCAATATTTCAAAGGACTGGTTTAAATTTTCCTAGATTGAATGCCACATATTACAGTCAAATAAAAGGAAATGACACAACAAAGATTTCTTTTCGACCTAGTAAGTAACTAAATACAATTAAAAAGTCAAGTAATCAATAAATGTATGTAATGATAATTTTTTAGAGCTGAATGAACAAAAACCCGGCACAAGTTATATACTAACATCAAATGATTGGTCCCGTTCTAAAAACGTCCCCATATCAAGTTTACAAAAAGTTAATACGAATTATATGCAAATACCATTGATGCAAAAGCCTGGGACTGCGTTATCTACTAACACTTTAAAATCTAATGTTGATGCTCAACAACAAAAATCTCAGCATCAATCAATTCGTTCAGTAATTTTGCCATCAAATTACCGAACGGCTGTTTCTCCACAGCAAGGCACTGATTGTAAATTAGTTCTAAACTCAGTTAATGTAACAACCCAAGTAAGACAAAATCATAGAAGTATATACATTAATTAATTCATTTTGTAGATTAAAATAATTATTATTTTAGGGATTTTATACTTACATCATATTATTTTTAATATTAGTCCAATAACACTTATTTACTCTTACAATAATAATTATTATAAAAATTAAAAACAATTGATATAAATCCTATTTTATTTATATAATATAGGAATACACTGTATTATTATACAAGTATTAATTTATTTTAATATTTAAATGCAGAATAAAAATACTTATACATTAAAAAAATTTTACAGTGTAATATTTTTTTAAAACAATTATTTGGTTTTTAAATACTGTTAATAGATTTTATCTAAAAAATTGTATTTTTTTATTTAATTAATAATTAGAAGTAATTATTTACATTTTTGGATACCGATTTAGTATTTTTATTAAAAATAAAATTTAAGCTTCTTATTTATTAGGTATTATTATTTATTTAATAAAGTTCTTACAGCTTGAACAAACAATTTATGAAAAGTACAGTATTACTATATGTATCCAACTTAATATATTAAGTTTTAAATATTATTTTGTGTATAATAATATAAACATTTTACAGTGCATTAATTATTTATTTATTATGTGTTATGCATAAAAATATTCTATCAAAGCATGATATTATTTAATTATATTTATTCAATTTTCATGATATCATTTTTTAATAATTTTAATTTTATTTTGTTCTTAAGGGAATTAATTCAACTGAAAGTAAACCTAGCACATCAAGTACTCCAGTTTCAAATATTCAACAACACAATACAAATTATATGCAAATTCCAATATCTCAAAAACCTGGAACTATACTTACTCGTAATAACTCACAACCAAGTATTGATAATAATATACGTATTGGACAACATCAAACTATTCGATCAGTTATCTTACCATCAAACTATCGAGCAACTATGGTTTCGTCCCCACGAAGAGGTGTTGATTATAGACTAATATTAAAACCTGTAAATATTCAATCACAAGTAAGTCAAACATGATTTAATTTAAAATATGTTTTATCATTGATTGATTAATTTTATCTAATTTATGTTCACAGGTAATAAGAAATTTGCCACCTCCTCGACTTCCAGGTCCACGAAATAATACAGCGCGAAATACTTCTCCGCGACAAACTACACAACGGCAAACATCACCTAGACAAAGTTCTCCCCGGCAAAGTTCACCACGTCAAAGTTTACCAAGACAAAATTTGCCCAGACAAACACCACTTCCTGTACGCCCAAATTCATTCCCAACCCGTGTTCCTTTAACTCGTCCACCCGTATCTAGAACTCATAGTGAAATAATTGCCAATTCAAAAATTAATCCAATTCCACTAAGTGAAAGACTTAGTCATCTAGTTATTACAGAAAGATCTATAAAAATTTGTATGGATGAAATCAATAGCAAATCTCATAAAGATAATCCAAGTCTTGACCTAACTGATGAAGCATTGGAAACTGTACAAGCCGAAGTTACTTATAGGTTATTTTATTTGTTAAGGGTAAGAAAAGTATAATTTTTAGTAATATTTTTTATTTAAATTAACTTAAGCCATAATATAGTTTGATAACTACTATTACTTATTCTATAAGAACTTATGCAATTTTGTTGGCTTAGCATGAAAATTCACTAATGACAAAAAGTTAAAATGATGTGGATTAAAGTTTTTTATTCTCAACCTCCAACTGATATGATAGTTAACATATTTTTTAATTGATTATGAGTTATTGTTTCGAATGACTCTGATAAAAATAATATTAAGTAAATGTTAAATTATAATAATGGGCATGAATATAGTTAATTTCTCCATGAATAATTTTTGTGCATATTTAGATTGATTGATTATAATTATCAATGAGTAGAACCTTCTAATGAAACTTTTAATAAATTATGTTCTACCAATATTAACATTAAATTAAAATACATTTAATTTATTTATTCATATCCTCTAGTGTATGATCATTTCAAAGATCTTTTAAGTTTATTTTTATTTAGGTATTCATAAGTATTGATGTTTTTTTCTCATAAAATTTCAGTCAAACTTAAAGTAAGAATTATAAGTTTAAAAAAAAATATACAGTTACTTCGAATAAAATCAGTATTATTTGTTTTCTATATCATTATTTCTTTACAGATAATTAAAACACTTGTTTAAATTTGTATAAGATAAACTATTCCAAGTTTTTATACTGTTATTTCCTTAATACAAAAATATAATAGATCTCTTGCCATATTAAAATTTGTTAGCCAATACTAAACAGTAAACAATGTTAATCCATCAGAGAAAATACTGACATTCATAAGTATATAGAAAAGTACACAAATAAGTTTGAAATAATATTGTGCACTATAGTAATATGTTTTAAATTACTATTATTATAAGATTACAATTATTTAATTCAAAATAGAGATGTATTAATAGTTAATAATTTACTATTGTCAAATATGCCATTATTGATTTTTACTTTTGTCAACCCATGAGCCTAAATATGTTCCAACTCTTACTATTGTAAAAACTAGCTAATGGTATTTATAGCACATTTATGTCTATTATTATTATAAATAATAAAATGCTATTAATATTTTTATCAAATACCATGAGATAAAATAATCTCAATATCCAAAAAATAAAAATTCCTCATTATTGAATTAGTAGGAAGATAGGAAAAATAATCTTAGAGAATGAAAAACCTTTTATATTTTTTCCCTTCATTTAACTTTTAGTCATTAGTGACTTTTTGTTCCAAGCCGACAATATATCAAAGTCATTATTATTCATTATTAAATGTTCCAACACAATTGTTGTAGGTATTCATTAGTATTATACTAAAATAAGTGTTGTAACTTATTAATAAATTAATTATGAGGGTACATTGTATTATAGTGTGTTTTAATTGTATGAAGTTTCAAACAACTGATTCATAAATCATTAAATATAACTATAATTCAACTAATCAAGAATAAATTATAGTTTTTTTTAGTTACATTAAACTGCATTTTGAATATCAAAAAATATTTATTTTAATAAGTAAATATATGTTACAGGAATGTAAAAAATTTCTAATAAGAAGTCGTTCAAGTGTCTTAACGGAAGAAGCTGTAAGACAAGTATGTGCTGAATATTTTGGTACATTTTTTGGTAACAAACTGTGGCCATTATTTTGTTTAAAATGGACTGAAGATGGTTTATATTCTGATGATGAAGAAAATAGAGTTTGGATTAGAAAACATAATAATGTTAATCTTATTGGATGGCTAAAACATCCAAAATTTCGTAATCCAAGTTACATTCAAAAACGTAAGACCCTTTATTTATTATAATTTATAATTATTTATTTATTTTTCATATATACAATAGGAACTGGTTCACAAATCAAGTGGTCTTACCACATCATCAATGGCATGACACCTTTGTACATATTTTACAATTATTTAAATCTTGTGTAAACTATGATAGGTATTAGACTGTAATGTAAGTTATAAATCAGATTATTGTAAAACAAACTTATGTTCCTATAATCATTGAAGCCGGAATACTATTGGTATTACAAAAGAGGGTTTTTCAATCAGGTTTTTGTTACTATACAGCCATTTAACTCTTTGGAAAAAGAAACCGTAATTTTTTTAATTTTTTACAGATCCTTCAATGTTTTTATAGCCATCAAATGATTTCTGATGTTTATAAATTGTATTCCTTGTTACCAATGTGTTCACTTATATGTTTTATTATTCAGTATGCAATATTTATACTATTAACTTATATCAAATAATTTTAAATGTTCTTTAGATAATCATTATAAAAAAGTTTTAAGTTATTATTTGTGTAAAAATATTTTATCCATAAATTTTGCTTTAAATTTAAGTTTGCTTTTTAAACTATCACATGATTTACTATTGTTTTAAATGTAAACATACAACACACACATTAAAATAACTATATTATGTTTTACAGGTCTTTGTTCGAATTTGATAAACAAAAATCCGTTATTACCTAAATTACAAAATATTGCTGAAGAACTATATGAAGATGAGTTACAAAATCCACAACCAACATCTCAGAATTTTTACCCATCTTCAAATAGTGATCAAGTAACAATAAACAAAATAATCTCAAAAAAAAATGACGATGTATTTATCCCATCATTGCATCGTTTTATGAACATTCCAATAGAAAATCAAATGCTTTCTGCAAGTAAACGAATATCATCAACAATATTTCAGTCACGACAAACAGAGTAATCAAGAATAAAATTGTGTATCAAAAGTTTTAATTTTAAAACGTATACAAAATTACCTATTGTAATTTAGACTCTGATTTATGATGTACCTATAGGTTTAGGTTTATGTCTCTTGACTCTTGAGTTATTACTAGTGAGTTCTACAACTATTAAAAAACATATTTTATTTGAATGTATCAATAAAAACCTAATGAATTATTACCTATAAACAGATATAACAAATGTTTCAAGTTTTGTAATCATTTTATTGTTTTAAAATATCTACATAATCAAATATAACACAAATATCCAAAAATATTTTCACACAAACTTACTTCATTAATGTAAAAAATAATAATTATGGTCTTTGATGTTAGAAATTGTTGATCATTGTATTGTAAAGTTCAAATCTCAAAAAATTAATCGCTTCTATCTTTAATTTCAATCCCAGATTTAAAAAACTTATGAATACATTATTTTATGTAAACATTAAAAACACTATCAATTAAATTAACAAGATGTAATGATAATAGTTTTATAAAAACTATTTTTTTTATATACTCAAACAAACGCTTTTCTTTCAGGATTTTCATTTCAAAAACTTAAACAAGATTTTTTAAATATCTTTTGAAATCAGAGTGTATGCATTGCAATTTCATAATATTGTATATTCCACTGCAATACTTAAAGGTAAAATAACTTTTTCTGTGATTTCTTTTGTGTGGAAATAATATCTAAAAAGCAATGGTGTGCATATCAGATGTTATTGATTTAAGCTAATATAACTTAAACTGATGTTTAAAGTAAGTTTTGGAATTGGTGTTTTATTTACTTATTTTTAAAATATTAACTAGCTGAAGATTAATTCAAATTATGTTCTTTGCCTCTTTTTATATAAATAAACAATTTCACTTTTCATTTTATGTTGACAATCAATATGATATTCTATTAAAAAATATACTCAATATTATTCAAAAATTAATCTCAACTTATAACTTATGATTAATTGAAGGACATAATTTGAAAAATAAACAGTTGATTTCTATTTTAATTATTGATTACTTTGCCTATAGACTTTATTTGTCTTAAAAAAATTTATTTCTTAATAAACATTTATTTGGTTGTTTTATGAAAAAAAAAATTTTTATTGATTATCTAATCATCTATGCTAATATTTCATTTATGAATTAATTAGTTTTTAAACTTGTTTTATGTGATAAAGTTATGTTTAATGTAACAACATTAAATTTAACTACTTAAAACATAATAATGGTATTACTGTTTTCACTACTTAACATTAATAATATTTTGATTGATTGTGTCCAATGCGAAAAGTCATTGCCTTAAATTAATTTATAGTACAATAACTGTGAACTCATTATTATTAATTAATATTTATTGAATTGTTGTTATTATTTTTTTATATAAAACTAACAATATCAGTCGCAATAGATGTTAATACATTTTTATGTTAAGATATATAATTTAAGTATTTAATAATTTCATGATCTCCTTATTCGTCATGTAATATCATAATCATTGCCAATTTGTTTTATTTACTTGGTTGTTGTATTTATTTTTTTATTTTTTTTAACTGTGTGATAATATTATTATAGTATACCTACTACAATTTAATGATAACTTATGAATGTATCTATATGTTTAAAATTGTGATTACTGATTTATGTACGATTATGAATGTTAATTATTAATAATAAACTATTGTGATTACTGATTTATCAATTATAATCTAAATGAATTTTATGTGTACCACTGTACCTCTTTTATGTATTTTATGAACCCAGATAATTGCATAGCTATTATTATCTATAAAGACTAGGTACTGTTAAATGTGATGAATCTTCCAAACAGAAGTAAATTAAAACTATATATTTATCAATAGCAGGTTATTGCCAGAAAGTCCATACACCCACTCTGTATTTTGAAGAAAAAAAAGAAAACGTGTTCTTTATAAGTTTTTATTTTTTATTTTTTGGTTGTGTGTTTGATAAGACATACATTCATAAAAAAAACAATTTTGGTCGGTTAATTTATTTAATTTTAGCCCTTGGTAGATTCCTATCTACGTGAAAAGTGCTTGGCCATCATCCAGGCGTCGTTAACAGTTATTTCATCGTAGCACATAATTATTGCTGGCGACGATCTATTTCGATATCGATAGTCCTGGTCACACTTGCGGCTTTATATACAGCCCAGAAAACTGACACTTTGCCATTTCGCGTGACGATTTATGACTCGGGATGAATCGACGAGTAATTTCAGTATACTTTCATACCGCTAATAGAAAGATTAGCTGCTTACATAATAAATTATACATTTATACCTACTACAAGCATAATTCAAAGTGTGATCACGTTTTATTTGTTATACAAATAGACAATAGTTATGTTATAATATATTATAATAGACCAAAATATATTGTATATTGTTATTTAGGTGTAGGTACCTCATATTTGAATACAGCTGTAGCAGAGATTTTTATTTCATACACTTGATGAATCTACGTCTGTTTGTTAATACCGAAGAAATCGTGAAGTGACCTAAGCAGCCATCGTAATTTGACGACACGCATAGGTACGAGTTTTTTTCTGAAGGTATGTTATAATAATATACCTGGTGCAACGTTTACCCATGTTTAACGGTGGGCAATATGAATTAGTTAAAAACATATTTTTTTTAAGTTAATTTTCTAATTAAGTAACTAAAAAACTGATTTAAATGACTATTAAATTAATTCAGTTTTTGAAATCGTTGGTTTTAAATGTTTTACACATTTTACATTGGTAAATTACAGTGCACACTTTTTTTAATAAAAAATAATCTAATACTATAATTTCTGTTACCTATGTTTCATGATAAGATAATGTATTAATGTGTGGGTAATATACTATTATTTAATAAATATTTGTACTTCTGTATGATTTAAATTTAAATTAAAACAATTTATTAAATGCTTTAAATTAAGTTAAGTTAACATTTTTCTCTACATTAACTTTAAACTTGTACTTTTATGTTGAATATTTGGTTTCTTTTTACTTAATCATTAACTTATAATTTAATGTTCTTAAAGTTGAATAATTTTTTTCATTAACTTACCCACTTTTGGTGAGGTCAGGCATACTATTTTTATGACAAAGTTTTCTTTTTTTAGTTTTTTAGATTTTTAAAAACGAATACGATTAGAAAACACCTAAGCTATACTTCTGTGGAACTCCAACGGTATACGAGTAATATAGGTATGGACGCTATCAACGATTGCGTGAAGAATTACTTATCCCACAGCGGTGGTGATGTCGTGGTTGGTGGGTGGACGATCAGCACTGGAACCGCAACAGTGGCCGGTCGAGGCATCGTGGCCACCCGAGACTACAGTGTGGGTGACGTGATATTCGTGGATGTGCCACTGATCATTTCGCCTAGAGCGATGGGTACGGACAGTACCGGAAGCCCGGTGTGTCCAGTATGCTACGATATACTGATTACGGCAATCGGATGTCCGGGTGGTTGCCAGTGGCCGGTGTGTGGACGCCAGTGTGCCGACAGTCCCGAACACCGAGACGAGTGCAGGTATGTACGGAAACTACGACCGAAAACCAAAAGCGATGGCCAAACATGGTCGGTGGGCATTTACAATGCGATCACGGCCGTCCGGGGCCTGTCGATCAGAGATGGCGAGTACAAGTACTTCCTGGACGTGTTACAAAAGAAATTGACGGACAAAAAAATGTTTGAGGTATTTTTGAACGCTATACCTATTAAAAATATATGTGATAAAAGAAAAGTCAAAATTAAAAATGCCCACAAGCAGGGTTGTTATTTACCTATATTATATTACCTATAGCTGGGGAGTGTGGTGTGTTGAAATATTTGTCCTATTGTATCTACTTGCATAGGTGTTGATGATGGATGCTTAATGTATAGTTATTGTCTGAAACATAATACATTGTGCGACAAGGGCTAGAAGTGAGCTTTTTCAGTCTAAGACGACGTTTGTGACTTCAGACAAAGGCTGCCTTCTCTACATACAACTTTTGTCACGACTATGGTGCCTCTGAAAATGCTGGTATCAATATATTATGGTATTCCATAATGTACTAATCTCAAAGCTGGATTTAGGGTTTTCATAGAGCAGCATGTGAATAACCCACCTGGCCAATATAGTATTTGATGTATTAGATAAAATGTATCGATACGTGTCATGTGCATGTGCCATGTATATTAATCTGATTTATCGACAGAACTTTTTGTCAACGAAAAAAAACTATTTACAGTCCACTGGGTGGTAAAGGGTCATTTTTAATACTTCGACCAACAAAACAATTACACTTTTGGTACAGGCGTGACAAAAAAGATATTTCGTACCTAAATAAGTGCAATCATAAAACATATAAGCTTTAAAATAGATTATTTCCCCAATTCCCTGCAAAGTCCTAAACTACTATCACCTATGACTGAAGTAATAATATAAATATTTAAATTATTTAACTTATTTAAACCTATACTATGTCTTATTATCTTATAGTCTGACTTGATATATGTTTTTTTTAATACAAACCACACACTGGCATGGCAATTAAAACTAATAATATAGAAGCAAAATTGTAGTTTCTAAATATACATACCTACCTACAGGCTATAATAGCAGTTAGCAACAAAAAAGTTTAAGTGTATAAATATCACAACAAATTATAATTTTCATAGTACGTATACTATGTATTAATATTTATAGGTTATTTATAACTATACTAATTTATATCATGAAAAATGTAAAAATCAATGCAAAATGTTTTAAAATTTGAATACAACAATACCTTAAGGTGTTCTTAATGATTCTATGTCATTTTCGAAGTTAATATTCCAGTCTGATTCTTGTTCAATGGGAGTATAAGTCATAACTATTAAATATATGATATTGCCATTATCCATTTTAACGATTCTGCTTCACAGTACATCTAATTATGAATTTAGTCAGAACCACCCGTTTTCAGGAGTTCTGTATAGGCAATTTTCTAAACGTGTACGTGGTGACTGCGTGCTGATTGCCTAAATGTAAACATGTAAGGCGTGATAATTATTATAATATATTGGGTGGCTGTGTTATGAAAAAGCGTAGCATGCACACTCACGATGTTAATAACACGCTACACGAATATTAATTGCTTTGTTAGTTTTTTTTTGTCAAAAGTTTCAATCTTTTGCAAATTGTATTGTCCAACTTAGGCATCCGATAAAATTTCTGAAAACATATTTAAATATTTCATAAAGTTTGCTTAAAATCGACTTTATTACATTTAAAAATCAATTTATTCATTTATTAAAAACATTTAAAAATTCTTAATATTCAAAAGTTAAAATTTAATTTTGAAAGATCAAAAACTCAAAAAGCAATTTTTAAGAATAAAATTTCAAAGAAGAACATTTTCGAGTTAAATTCACCACGAATTCAAATACATATTATATGTTTACAGAAGTTTTAAGATTGTCGGTAGAAGTCTCGGTAGACCTACCTATGCTAAATTGGCATACGATAGGAACGTTCTATTTTGGTAGAAAATACCGTCTGATTCGAATCCCCTTAATCATATTTTATTTAAAGAATTTTCTTTCACTTGAGCAGCATGCAACCGGAATAGTTCAAAACAAATATTTTTAAAGTTTCATATAGGTTGATATATTTGATAAATAGTCCTCTCCGCTCGCATCGGTTACTATACAGTGTATACTCTAAACAGCCTAAACTAACTAGACCCTATGCCTGTTAATAAATGTGTGATATATAAATGTGGGTAGTCAACATATGAATACCTACCTACCTCATACCTACGGACTAAAAATACTTTGAAAGATAATCTTATCATTGGTAGCTATATCTCCTTCCCTACCATCCATCGTTCCAATTAAAATGCCTATTATGCATATATGTGCCCTGAAAAGGTCAATTCAAATGAAAAATAATAAAAATTAGTCCCGTAAAAGTCCATACAATATTAGGTAATCATCAATATTCAGTTCTGTAATTTTTTTATGTAAAAACAAATGTTCTGCTTCTGAAGTCTAAGATTTTAGTCTTTTAGAAGTTTAAAAAAAGAAAGAAAGCACTACCCCTCTGCTGTACTTGCAGTATGTAGGTGTCGATTGTATACCTCGTCATTGGGTAAGTAATTGTAATGTATGCATTGAATTTGAATTCAATGAACAATTATTACCTAAATACGAAATTTAAAGCAAAAACAGGTTGTCAGCCTATATTAGGATATTACTAACTATATTCCATGATGTGTTTTTTAATATAGCTATTACAGTAATTTTTTTTTCCAATTAGTATTACAGTACCTTGGTTGATTACATTTTTCTCTGAAAAAACAATTGCATTGATTATATTATTATTACTTATAACTATTGAATTATTATAATTTATAATAGACAATAGTAGGTATACACATTAATCATATTATTGATAGTTGTTATATAGTTTTGACCAAATTGCAAAAACAGTTTTTAACTGACTCAATTTTGTTATTATACATAGATAACCTATTCTAAACTAACTCAAAAACAAATAACTTTGGATAGATAAACATGAAACTTTCACCAAATCTTTAAATTAATATGTTTTTATATGAAATATTTTTTCTCTTTTTAAGCTATTTATAAACATTTGAAACTTGAAATGTCTTTAGTTTTTTTTCTATAAATGTCGATAAATTGTTATTGCTGGATTTAAAAGCTTGAATTGTCATATAAGCTTTTTCTTAACTTTTTCAGTTACCAATCAAGAATTATCAAAAGTATTTATTGTTAAATTATTTTTGTATACAAATTTAAAGTTAAAATTTTGACAAAATTACGAAAATTTTAAAATAATTGTATATTTCAAAATGTAATCATACAATTTTTAATATTCATACCTAAGTTAATTTAATAGAAGATTCCTCATCATAAGTTTTTAATGTTGGAATTTTAAAAAAAGTTTGGTGTAAATTCACATATATTTTTGCTATAATAGTAGGTAGAGTAAACTCTCCCTATTTTTAAAACTAGTAAACTCTCCTAATGGTAAAATCGCCCGAGTATTATGTTTACCTGAAGAAAATGGGTAAACTCTCCCGGGTCGACTTTTTGTTCACCTGAAGTAAATGTGTAAGCTCCACTGAGTTATTTTAAATGTTACTTACTTGCTTGTTTTTAAAATTGCTACACTATGAATTGGGTACAGTGCATGGATTGTGATTATCATTTTAAATTTATATTATCAATTATATTGCCATTAACCTGTATTTGTAATTTAAATATTTAAATATTTTATTACCGCCAACATATTTTTAATTTTAATATTAAAAACGATATTGACTATAAAAGCTCAAGTTGTCCAACCTTATCAACTGCTGAATACGAATAATACCCCATGCTCCCCTAGCTTAGTAATACTGAAGTATTGCAGACCCGGGAGAGTTTACAATCGCCCTATTTATTAAATCTATAATACTTTTTATGTTTGTATTATCTTTAATTGTATTAGGTATATCAATTATCAATGAACAGAAAAGACACACATTTCAAATCGAAATACCTAGAACTTATCCAATAGTGTTCAATAAAATATAATTAATTTCTAACAATGTTTCAACAATGTATACCTACTATTTACCAAAATATAGTTATAGCTATACCTACGTTTATATTTGATATTTCGTACTATAAATAGGTAGAAGAACTGAAAAGAAGCATAAGTATGGAATTAGACAAAGAAGATGAAAAAATAATGGTAACTACTTGTAAAATAATGGATGCTAATTGTTTTGAAACAATAGTAAATCGTTCCAATAAATTAATAAGTTTGAAAGGTCTGTACCCTGTAGCAGCATTTATGAACCATTGCTGTGTTCCAAACACAATGCACAATTTTAATGAAAAACTTCAGATGATCGCAAAAGCTTCCTTACCGATATATAAAGGACAGGAAATTACTACTAGTTATACATATTCAATTTGGCCTACTTCACTACGACAGAACCACTTGTTGACGTCAAAACAATTTATTTGCACCTGCAGTAGATGTTGTGACACAGAAGTTAGTTTACATAATATACGATCATAGTCACGGTTACGTTGTACCTACATACTAATTAATAATTTTTATTTTACGATAGGAATTTGGAACTGAGTTAGCAGCACTGAATTGCATAGTTAAAAATTGTGACGGTCGCATTTTACCAATCAATCCATTAGACAAGATGTCGATTTGGCATTGCAAGACTTGCACAAAATTAGTATCGAGCGCAGAAATGATATGTTTGTATAAAGATATCGAGACTTTAATGAAAAGCATAAGTGTATTCTGTCCAAAAAGCTTTGAAGCAATCTTAAAGTCATTTAATATTTATAGAAACAGTCCATTTGTAGTTGATTTAAGATTGAAATTTATTTGGAAGTCAAAAAACAACAGTAACATTTGCTTTTAAGAGGTGAAATATAGGTATTTGAAGTTTATTTTTTGATATAGGTTTGAATCTTGAGCAATTGCTTTATAAAGAAAAATTGTGTTTGGAAATGTTGGATTTGGTACAAAAACTAAGATTAGGTCAATGTCGATTATTAGGTAAATACAAAATTGTTTATTATAATAATACTAGAGGCACTAATACAATAACAATAGTTTCATCACTTAAAAAAAAATATTAATCAAATTTTTATTAGTATAAATATGTTTTAATTTTGATTTATTGTACGTTTTAATAAAAGACAACAATATTTTATTTGCTTTTTTTATCAGTATTAGTGTTGAATACAATAATACCTACAAATTTAAAAACCAATCTATTTCATTTTAAATCAATGCAATTATTATTATATTTATAAACCATTATATTTTGAAAGGTTTAATATCTCAAGAACTTCTGAAGGTGATTAGAGAAAAAACTTATCGTTTCCGGCCGAAGTGGAACACAAAAACATTGAATGTACGTACAAAAAAATGTCATGGTTTTATTAGATACATATATTTTATTTAAATTTAAGAAAATCTTAGAGCTTTACGTCCACATAGCCGCATGCGTTGTCTCTATCTAACAAACACCTATAACCAGGGCCCGCTTGAAGGCGGTTCGAGCTGTGCACTGGCACAGGGCCCCGCTCATTGAAAGACCCCGCGGGCCGCGGTCTGTTGCATAAATAAATTATGGGATATTAATTTAATATACGGATTAAAAACGGATGGGTTTGGCCACCAAATCTCTATTCATCCAAATAAATAAATAACTGCTAACAACCACTAAATAGGCCCCACAAAAACATTTTGCACAATTTGTATTATTATAGCTTATATCATTAAAAAATGTAACTATTATAGAACATGTTAAATTGTTAAGGTTGGGTTACGGCGGGTCTCATCACTCCCAATGGGAGGGGGGCATTTTATTTATATTCTAGCCTAAGAGGGATGACTTAATGCTCTCCTTGAAACATGAACCAATGATAATTTAAAATATTTTACATACCTAGGAGTAGGTAGGTACTCATAAAGTCATAACTTGCTTAAAAATTTTAATTTTGTAAATACTAAACTAGGGCCCGGAATTGCATGCCTTAAAAACAATCGAAATATGCTCTTAAAATCGCTAAAATATGCATTTAATGTTTTTTTTTGTTAGGGTTTTTAGTTTTCGGTAGAAATAATAGGCTATTTTTTTCCGATTTGCCGGAGTGTTTAACTGTATTTGATTTAGATTTTAAAACGTGCATAGCTTACAGTTTATATTTATATATGTTTATTGTGAATAAATGATCATTTAGGTTTATTATAAAATGCCTATCCCGTGGCATGACATGTCTGAATTCGGTATTGATTATAAAAAATCAATTTTTTTAGGTCTTCGAAGAACAAATAAATAAACTGAAAGAAATATATTCTAGTGTTTTGGATGAAGATGCAGACTTGGATAATAATAATATTAAATAATTTTACTCTCCGAGTATAAGTAGCTATTGGCAATATTGAATCTAAAACGTCTTATGTAGAGTTTTATTTTGTAATAATAATACGTTCATTGTAATTAATAATCAACTTTGTTTTAAATTTGTAATACAGTATTATTTTGTTTTATGTTTAAAGTTTAAACTGTTGTCTGCCAGACGTCATTCACAAAATATCACAGATACAAATATTAATAATAATTTATTATCCATATCTGTGTAAAATATAATATTTTGTCGGCCTCAGTAATAATATATTATAATACGTTTATGTATACTTATAGCCATATCTATGTTTAATTTATAGCCATATGGTAATGAAGATATTAATATTTTTTTTTACAGATATTAATATACCTACTATAGGTACAGTTATTAATTATTATAGGCGTATTGTAGTAATATTATAGGTACCTACTTGTTAGTTGTATACTTGTACCTAGGTATAAGCATAATAAATAGTACTATTAATAGTTAATAATTAATAATATATAATGTGTGTAAATATCTAAAAGCTTATTGGGTGAAACGGATTATATATTGTTACCTAATTATTGTGTACAAAAATATACTGTTGTTTAATTTTTTGCAGTACTCATCAATTTTACAATATTTTTTTATTGTTTGATTGTCATGTTAATTATTTGACGAAGTTGAGTAAATTGTATTTATTGTAAGGCGTTGGCTCTTTGCACGAAATTACTATAGCCATTATATATTTTATAGGAGGGGCATGTATACCAATGTTTACACGTCAAAAATTAAAAACTTAGTGAAATATAAAGTGGCTTATAATATTTTATGAATTATTACAACAGAAAATACGAAACTGTAATTATTAATAAATCTTGCATTGCTCGGAAACTATAACCAACAAATAGTATACATTATAAATGTATTTTTTATTTATATTAGTGTTTAGTTTACATATAACATTATAAAGCGGCCTATAATAAGATATTTGTATATTTTTTGAGTAGCTCATGTGAAGATAACAATATTTACCATTTATCATACTTATACAGCACCCACAATACATTTACTCAACATTTTTTGTCAAAATTCTAACTTCAGTTTCTCATGAAAAATACAAATATTTTGGATTTATGCTCAACTTTTTTTTGAATTTCCACCAACAACTTATAGGAACTTTCTATTCAAATTTTAATTTTTTTGACAGAGCGAATTTTTATCGTCGATAATTTAAAAAAACTAGAAAAATTCGAAATGTTCGTATGTTTATAAATAGCTCAAAAAATTCAAAATATTTTTTAAAAATTGTAAGGTGAATAAGAAATGCAAGTATAAACATTTAATAAAAATGTAGAGTACCCATCCATCTACCATTAGTTTGTATACAAAAAACAATTCAAGATTTTGTTAAGGAGTCATTATATAGATAGCATGTTATATTGTTATCATTCTTATTTGTACTTATATGTTATAATATCGACATATCGCAATATTAGTAGTAGTACAGTGCGTGCAATCGTACAGTTATGGAGGTAGTAGATTGGAGGTTAGTAATTTGCACCAAAATAAAGATATGTTATTTGAGGCACCCGGGAATTGGGCTAGAATTAACCTTTTTTCAAAAAAGTTTACGTTAAAAGTCGGTAATTGGGCCCCTAAAGTTTTACATTTATAACAGGTAGACCCGGTGATGGTCTACTATTTTCAACGATTATTTTATTATTGTACCCGGTAATTGGGCCACCGTTAAATTAACATGTCGTATATAAATTATTACAATACCTAACACTACAATACACACTAAACTTAACATAAAGCGATCGCGTGCCTTATCAAAAGGTAATGAAATAATATAGAATTAGCAAGGGTTGCCATCAAAAGAGATTTATAAAAACAGCTAAATGCGTAATTTACAAAGATCATTGCGATCGTTAGGTGATTGTAAACTATCCAATCCACGTTTAGTATTATAAGTGGTTCGGTTATATATATAAGTATATTAATAGTATTTTTATGTATTAGAAAAAATAATAGTAATTAGTCATTAAACGCTGTATATTTGTATATTTTTGTATTATATAATATGTATGGCCCTGCAATCTCCGAGCGCACTTAAAAAATATAGATTTATTATGTGACCCAATCTCTGGTAAGTAAAAAACTAAGAAGTAAACAAATATTTTATACAAAGCAGGTAGATAAAATGTGGCCCAATTACCGACCACCCGTAATTTGCACCACTGCTGGCAGTCAAAAGTAGTGTTAATTTGCACCAAAATAAGCATCTATAAATGATGAGCACTACCGGTAGTTAAAATTATCGAATAGTTCAACAAACTATTCGAATAATAAACATTTTTGTAATCGTGTAACATGATTATAAGTTATAACACAGTACTATTGCATTATGCGTCAATTTATTATTTCAACCAAATACTAACTTATTCTTTAGTCAAATTACATTTCCTATTTCTTACTACCTAAGATGGTGCAAATTAAAAATCTTTATTCTGGTGCAAATTACAAACGCAATTTAAAAATGTTTTTCGCAATTTTGGGAATTTTTTCATTTTTAACACTATTTTAACTATTTCTTCTCGTAATTTCACTTTTCTAATACTACTTAAACGGTTTCCTAAAATTATCAAAATAAATATTTTGTCCAGAAACAAAAAGAGCATTTAAGTTAAAAAATTAAAAAAGAATAAGGTCAATGTAGGTAACACATTTTTTCAAGCAACATATGTTTTAGGTGTTTTTTTTAGTTTAAACTCTGTAAGACTTTGTCAAATAAATTAAAATTGCAATTTTCAATCCCATTTTTCGGTATTTTTTTAGAGCAATATTGCAATCAATTTTACTACTTTTTCACTAATAGAAGTTACAACATCCATGCCTTATTAATAACTAATTATTTTCTGTTATTAAAACTACACCATAAGTCCAAAACGTTGGGTATGAAAAATTATATTTGCCGCTCCGCCAAATAGATAATACCTACCTGGTATCTACTATCTAATTTACCTCCATACATCCAACGATACCTATCTGTAACCTCTTTGGATATTTAACAGCAGCCAGACTTTTTTGTTCTGTCGCGAAGAAAAACAACGAATTATATTGGTCTGATAAAAATATATGATTCAGGATTTTGTGTCTTTTTCGCGATAAGGTAGATGAATAATAATAATATTGCAAGTGGAAGCGGTGAATCGTAAACTTGACTACTTTACCTACTTACCGTCAACCGAATAATTTATGTCCGTTTAATTCTATTACGTGTACGATATTCGTTTTCGCCGTCGAAGTTTGCCGACTTGTAAGCGGTTTTAAATATTACTTGTCGTTGTCTTTGACTTTCCGCCCATTAAAAGGTAATTTTGTGTTAAGTCTAAAAAGATATTCATTATAATATATCTACCAACCTATTGTATAGGTGCCTACCTAAAGATGGAAGTTTGCACCAACGAGAATGGGAACTGTGCGGTTGCGAGTGAAGATTTATCGTGGGCATTGCAAATTGGAGATCTTGACACGGTCAAAGAACAGTTGCAGAGACTTGCTAAAGAAAACGGGGTAATTGTTTTCGAGTCAATATCACTAATCATGTTGTATAAATGTATTAACAGTAGCTACATTATTATTGATAATATGCCTGTAGTATATTTAAGACATACCTAATTAGTACCTAGGTAACTATTTTTTAATTTTTATAATTTGAGAGCTATTTACATTTTTTAGTTTTTATTTAGTTGGTACATTGTTTCTGAAATAATTTTACGACGGGGTACACAACTTCAACTCAAAAAATCGTATTTAATTATCTTTAAATAATGTCCATACTCCAAAGTGAACAATAAATTGATTGATGCAATAAAACAAATTATAGTATATTAGTGGATACCTATATTTTTTTTATTTATTACATGTACGCACCTCAGAATACCTTACAAAAAAAAGTAGATCTGAATTAATTTGAAGCTCTGTTGAATGTCGTCAATAGACAATTATAGTTAACATACCTATTAGAATAATATGGAAAACATACTTTTAATGCAAACTGTAGGGTTCTTATTAGAAATGTATATACTCTTATAATTGACATAAAATAATGTTTTCGGTGATCACTATTGTTAAAAAAGTTTTTTTTTATTGAAATCTGTTGGTGTTTTATCGTAATTCATTATTCAATTTAGTAGTCTGGACATTTTATCACAAAATATAATACATTTAAAAGTGAATAAATCAAAATGTATTTTTCAAATAAAATAGTTGATCATGTTTTTAAAATTTTTAATTTAAAATTTATAATTGTATTTTATCATAATAAATGTATTCAGGATATTTACCAAGTCGGGGATCTTCACCTTTTTTTACATCAGACAAAATCTGAGAATTGTTTTGCAATTGTGGGCAAATTTTTGAGGAAGAATGGTAGGGAAGTATTCAGAATGAAGATGGAGAAGAATTGTTTATTATTTTGTTTCACTATATTTTTAAGAGGAAATAATATAGTGCATGTACATATCATTAAGATACCTATTTAATGATAAGTTTGGAATGACTCTTTTGATAACATTTCTAGGAATTTCATCAAATTTAATTGTTTCAAGCTGCAGAAATGCTTCTAAATGTTTGTCACATGAGTTGTTTCTGTACTAAGATTTTACATATTTCATTTTTAAAAAGTCTGATCATGTAGATAGGTAAAATTTTAAATATTTTTGGGATCATCCCTGGGGAAAATTTTTTTTTTAATTTCGAAAAGACTCCTTCTGTTAAAATATGTAAGACTGTTGTAGCCATGTCTCCTTCGAACAGTCTGACCTGCTTATTTAATGTAGATTGATAACTTTGAGCTTAAACTTCAGTAGTCATGTTTTTTTCCATGAAAAATTTTAATGTGCTAGAAGTTTTTCGAGCGTTGTGCAATTGAATTAATGACAAATTAACAGTGGTGAATAAAAAAATGCTCTTTACAACAAATCTCTTTAGTCTCAGAAAATGCATTACTTTAACCGTCAATAAGAATTTTTTTCAGCTACGGCCAAATTTTAAGACTTCAACCATATCAGATCATAGATTACCAATCAGCCAGTAATATAAGACGCATGCTTGGTTTCAAAATGTCTACCAATATTAATTCTTTCAAAACAGCAACTCATTGAATCTTTCATTACAGATAATGTACAGAATCATGATTACAGATTTTGTTAAAAACACAGCACTCAGTATCAATTTTTCATCTTTTATTAAAGCAGTACAACACTTTATGAATAATAAAATTGAACTTAAATTTTTTCTCTCGGATATTATAGCGATGCTTTATTTCAATCGTTAAGATAACAATACATTTATTACTGATGTTGTAACATACGCTAACATTATTTAATGACCAAAGACTTGCAATGTACTATTGTTATAAGTTGTTAAAAAAAACCTAAATAAATATAAGAAAGTATTAACATAATTATATGTTATGGGTATACATTTTCAAAATAGTCAGTACCCCGTCAGAACTCAGTTTAGCAATCCAGTTCAAAAAGCTTTGTAGGTTTGAGGCCCTTGTTCTAGGTTAACATATCCATTACAAATTTGATTTAATATTGATTTAATAATATAATTTTAATTACATACATTTAGCAATATTTTAAACTTGTATTTGTGTATTTTAGGATTGGGATATAAACAATGTTTCAAATGGAAGAACCATGTTACATAAGGCTTGTGATTACGGTCATTTGGATATTGTCGAATACTTAATTCAAAATGGTGCTGATATAAATGTAAGTAGTTATTTGTTAAATCGAACCGTAAAATCATTATTTTTAATATAAAACCTCTGATTTTTCATCTATTATTAAAAAGCAAAAATGTTATGTACCAAACCCATAACCATATAATTTATTTGTCAGTACTATTACTTATTGATTTTATAATATATTATCAAATTGAAGATATTTATGCTTTACATTAGATTAAAATGTATTATAGAACAATGAAGTCTTTATTTGTTTCAATATTTAAAGATTTTAGACATAGGAATTTGAAATCATAAATGATTATATTTATATAATATCTTATAAAATAACTTGCCCTGACTGATTCCTCGACCCCCAAAGCTATGAACATGAAATTTGGTCCGTTCATTTTTTAATATGTAGAGACCACTAAGAAAGGATTTTCTATATAAAATGCACATTTTAAAGAGGTCCTGAAACAATAGTTTTGAGATTCACAGTGGAAATTGAAACTTTTTTATGTATAAATGTAAATGGTTGACATTGATTACTCTAGCAGATTAGGTACAAACTTGTATTAAATTGTTGCTTTTACATATGGCCTCAATTAAAGAAACTATGTATATCTTAAAACCAATTTGAAAAATTTTAAAAAAATGTATATGCCACATTGTTACTAATTATAATTGTTATATAATATGTAACCAATGTCAACCCAAAAACAAAACACAAAACAATTTTTTATTTCATTATCTGAAAAAATATTAATGTGTGAGGTATTACCCTGTATCCACATATAGGGGTTGAAAAAAAACTGTTAACATTCTCCAAGTTCAAGGATTCTATTGATATAACTTTTATCGAAAACAGTTCGGTAGTTTGTGAGTATTAATAAATTAGAGATAGACCATTATTCATTAGACCTTATACATAGATGAGCATTAGATAACACAGTTCATCAATATTTGAATAAAAATATAAAATGTATTACATGCACTATATATATTATAAATTGTATTTATTTTTTAGAAGAAGGACAATTTTGGTATAACCCCATTGCTGTGTGCTCTGTGGGAAAATCATTTCAAAGTTGCCAAGTATTTAATTGATAAAGTAAGTTTCATTATAATAAAATATATGAATTGTTTTATTTGTATTAATTAAAATTTTTTTTAGGGAGCAATTACAAATTTATTAACACCACAAGGATTGAAGTATTATGAATGCATTGAAGATTCTGAAATGATCAACTTATTAAAACGACTAGAAACTCAATAGTTATTTATATTACTTTAATTCAACAATTTAATAATTGAATAATCTATCTGTCTTTATGTACCTCTAATGTTATTCACATATTATTTGGGATAGTTAAATAACATAATAACTAATTACATTTAAAAATTCCTTTTATTTAAAATAACTTTTTTAATGGATAGTTATCATTGTTATTATTTATTAGACTTATAATATAACATTTCACATTTATTCATCTACTATCCTTATAAAATATTCTAGATTCATGAATGAAACGATTATAAAATAATGACTGGAATTATAATATTTATAAACACTTGTTCCTATAGTAAATTGTTGGTGGAATAATTTGACAATAAGTGATAAAGTTTTCATTGTTATTATCATAATTATTATTGTGTGTCAATCAAGTAATGAATGATCAATTAAAATTAATCCAATAAATAATTTTTGTGAAGTTTGAAACAGTTTTATAAGTATTTTAATATTAAAATTAAATTTTTAGCATGTTTAGATACGTACACTTTTATATTAATAGATATGTTAATCATTTTAAAGTAATACAATATTATAATCAAATTATTATTGTTATAAATAATTACTATTTATTTTATTTATGTTTAAATATAAATCAAATGCTAATTTTTTTCCAGCAGTTTGTTTTGTTATAGGTAATTAATATTTAATTATCTATATAAGATATTAATATATTACGCTTGTTTACAGAAATTATTTATTCTTTGCATGTTTAAGTTTTGACGATACATTTATATATTTATTAATACAAGCATAGCACTTTTAAACATAATTTTAAGTATATATACCTTTAATATGAATAGGATTTGTGATTGATACTTGATAGTGAACGAATTAAAAATTATTGTTGAAATTATATGTTATAATGCTGTATTATTTATTATAAACATTATTATTATTATTATTATTATTATTATATAAATGAATATTGTTTAATATTAGTATTTAGAAGCACTCATATAATACATTTATCCTACTGTATTTTTTTAAAATTATTATTGTCATTACTTCATATTACACTATTTCATTTTTTTTAATATATCTATCTATTTATTTCATCTAAATATTTTTGAGTTTTTTATATTTTCTTTAATGTCTGAACGTATGTTATTATTCTTGTTGTTACACATGTGTTTAAATTATCGCTAGTATACATTTAATCATTTTGTAGCAATGTAGCTCATTTTCAATTAACTGATATTGATTTAATTGTTTTATAATATCATCGAAATATAAATAGTATCAGCATTTCTATATTATTTTAATTTACACAATATTATTACAAATGTAAATAGAAGTTAGCATATTTTCAATATAATCATTCTGAAAATATGTATTTACTTAATTTATTTAATTGTGGATTTTTAGCTATATTAATATGGTAACATTCACATGAGGATTTGGAAAATTATTTAGTAAAAATAAAATTAACATCTCAGAAGTTAGAATCTTTGTATTATTGTAAATTATGTTTTTGGATTTCCTGGTATTCTTTGGCTTATTATTATTGAAGTATCTACTATTCCAAGTATAATCCAAATTTTTTATTTATCTTTAGAACTCAGCAAAGTGCACATTATTTTACATTATGTATACAGGAATGTTAGATTAAATGTGTTAAGTGTAAACTATAAACAGTATATAATTTATACCCTAAAATATTTAGTCGTTTAATTTGGCATCTTTTAACTAATGTTACACACACCCATGGAACACAGAATTCTAAGAAAACAATTTAATATAATAATAGAATTATTAATTACCATGCCTCGGTTAATTGGGCGGAGTACATTAGCACGGCCTTATTATAAGGGACAAACAAGTCATGCATTGCGTTAGGGCAGCATACAATTTTTAAAGAAGTTGGAGACTGCAAAATTAAATAAATATTAACTAGTAAAAGAGTAAATCTTCGCTTTATCTAAGTATGGGCCTGCATATTGTTGCGATTGACATTTTTAATAGGTTTTTTGAGCACACGTGTAAAACTATTATAATATCATCCATGAAGGAAATTGAAAAATAACTAAGTCATTATTTACATTCACAATAAAAAATTAGCCGTCGTCGGATGCCTGGCAGATGTGAAACATAAAAATTATTTTGTATGAAAAATATGCATTAAAATTGAAAGGATGGCTTATTAAGAAATAAGCATGGCATAATTATTTACAAAACAATTCAGATATGTTTAAGAAAAATTATTATTTACTTTAAAGGCTCATTGTCATTACCTACTCATATAGGGTGTGGCTACAAGCGTGTTGAGTGTTTTCCGCTCATGCGAGTGTTGCCATGCCAACAACCGGTCTCACCCATCGTATTAGATGTTTCACATCTAAAACTAAATCCTAAATTATTAAAATAATATAATTATCGAATTATTTTAGTTGGATTAGAAATTTGTTAATTGGCCAATCCAATAAAAGAAAAAAATACAGAAGTATTTGAATGTAATATGTTTTGGTTTTTTTCATATCTCATGTAAATCGTAAATGCTTAAAATACTAAAATAAATGTACTTACGAATACATAATAAACATTTCTTTTTTACTCAAATACTAGGTATCTATGTGATTTTGAATGTTTTTATTACTTATACTATGCACCAGTGGCCCAATAAGGAATCTGTTCCAGGGTGGGATGATATAATAAGTTTTTATAATCGTAAGGTCGTTAAATTTCATAGAACACTATGATATTATTTTAATTTATTACTATAAACTAATGAGATAAATGATTCACTCATGGTTTTCAAAGATAATAAGGTAAACAATTTAATAAAATATTTTATTCATAATATTATAAAGTTCATCTTTTTTTGGGGTCTTTGAGAGTTCAATTTTATGTCCCGATAAAATGGCATCGTTGTTAAGTAGTGGTAGTCCACCTATTAAGTTAGGTAGTAAAATTCATAATTATTAATCATAATTTAGCTGAGATTCCTATGCACTTTGAACTGTTATCTAAATCTAGGCAATCAAAAATAATAATTATTAACAATATCAACAGTTTTATTAGAAGGTATAAGTAATAGTTCTATAAACGGTTAAAAATTATATCAGAAGTTGTAAGTTGTACGTTTTTATCAGTTGCATCTTTTAACTGTGATAAGTTACATCATAATTACATCAAACTACATCTACTAATTTTTATTTTTAAATCTTAAAATATTTTATAATCAGGTGCTCACAAGAATTTAATAGTTTTAAAAAAAAGCTTTGGGGATTAATATATCCCTATATCAATATGTTCCCCCCCCATAATTACGCCACTGCTATGTACTTAAAACATATAAAATACTTCCAACTCAACAACTCAGAAAAAACTAAAAAGTATTTCACTTCACCCGCTTTGTTCACAACTTTGTACACACTCACAAACAAATATTTTGGATTCTGAACGGATCGATGAATGTTTTGATTTTACAACGATGTGTGTTTTTTTTGTGTCTGTCATCACAGTTTGGGACAGTAAAAGTGCTTCGATTTTCTTTAACAGCAACTATTCTGGTAGGAAAGTGAATCTAATAGGGCAATTCGGGAGGTCAACATTTTTGATTCCCAATAGTTTTAAAAAAAAGACAGGAAAAACAAACAAAAAATTAAGAAAAACTGACATTTTTACGCAAAACCAGTTTTTGAAAAAAAATCAATTTTGGTTTTTAATGTAACTGTAAAAAAAATGACAGTAGATACATATAATTTTCACTTAATATTTGTGTTAGCATTTTCTATACACCATAAAATGTTCAAAATATTTTGACTCATGTTAAAATTTTTATAGGCTTGTCTACCTTTAGTAAAATACAAATTTCTACCGGAAAGTCAAATTAAATTTTTATGAGCATTTTAAGTTCAAATTTCTACAACATTGGATATTAACTCGATTTCTCTTGTAGCGATTTTCTTATTTTGTTGTAATTCAAAAATGAATTACTGTGGACACTTGGAATTTACACCATATGTTTATTTCATCAATTAATAAACTTAATAAATTTTTCAAAATATGTTAGCTCGTTTTAAGTTGTCGACGGACGTTTTCAATTTTTCTTTTTTTTTCATTTTTTTCCTTTATAAATGTCAATCAAATTTTATTGGTTGGGTCAAAAAGCATGACATTTAATACTTGACTGTTGATATATTGTTACAATATCAGTTGAAAATTATTAAAAAAAACATAATCATGATTTTTTTTTATAAGAATTTAAAGTTCAAATTTTGACAATATTTATCAAATTGAAAATTGAAAATGATTTTGTAATTAAAAAAGTATACATTTTCAATTTTTAAAGCTAAGGATTGAAAATTTAAAACAAGGTTCCACTCAAGCAATTTTTTTCATAATTAAAAAATCTAAGATATTTATAAGTAGAGTTATTTTTTACAGACATTTTAAGTTCTAATTTTACAAAATTGCACATTAACACAAAGAATAACGTTTATCATTTTGTCGTAGTTTGGTTCCAAAACATGCCAATTTTACATAAGTATACATAATATTTTTCCAGCATCACTGATAATTTAAGAATAATATTATGAATATAATATTAATTCAACTTACCGGCTACCATATTAATACAAAGTATAATAACAAAATAAAAAATATCCTAGACTGATCATACCGTCTCCGCTGAGAATCGTTTTTCGTATACAATGATATTATATCACCGAATTCAAATTTAATACCATCCATTACAGCGTCTTTCTATAGACACTTATAATACTGTACAGCAGAGCGACATCTACTTACCCTCTTTTTTTATTGATTTTATTTTGTTTTATTTTTGTTTACTTTAGACAAAGAAATTTTTTTGTAAATATTGTAATGGATGGTGAATGGTGAGTAGTACCTTCTTACGACCTATTTAACCTAAGAGCTATTTTTTGGGTAACATCGATATTGAAAAAAATGTTTGTAAACTAAAATTCAGCATTCTAAAAAAAATTGATTTTTTTAACATTCAACTAAGTTGTAAACAAGTACTTTTGAACTTTAAAGTCCTGAAATAAATTTAATTTTCATATTTATTGCACGAACTTCTTTACAAAATACCTAATCGAAAAGAACAAAATAAATTAGACCCCCAGAAACATGTCTCTGGAGCCACCCCTGCTCGCTAGTATATAGTATATAGATACGACGAGTCTAACTTAATCGACTGTTTACTATAATATAATAGCCATTAAGTACCTAAAGCTTTCAATACTCGTTCGATAATAATCACAGCTGTAAATGACAAAAAAGGGGCCGTGATGGAACCTGTGGTTTGAATGAGTCTCTGTGCAGCCTGGCCAGTTGGCCGGACGGAGAGGAGGTTCAAACCAGGTACAGTCGCAGTGCTGGGAGAGACAATTTCGACAAAATAAAACTCTCAGTTGTTTTCTTGTATCTAATTCAAAAAATAACAATCGCAGAAACTTAGAACTTTCCCCATACCTAAGTATAGGTCTTAAATATTATGTTCAATTATTTAAAGTTATTTATAGGTACCACAAATCTATTCCTACTATTCTATGGTGTTAAACTATTCTACTGTAATATTAAAATTCACAAGTGATACCTATATGGCTATTTGTCTATGTGTTATTAACAAAAATGAAGAAGGTTATTTTTTAACTTTTTATAAGCATATTTTGTGTATATAGCCATATTCAAATATTGCTGTAGGTATTGTACACGAGGCTGGGCATTAAAGAGTTAAAAAGTCAAGTTAATTTTAACTAAGTTAAGTAACTAGTTACTTTTTTTTTTAAACTAAATTTTAACATATTTAACGTGTTAACTTCAAATCAATTTTGCACAGATTTCTTAAAATTAAGTTAAATTTTAAATTTAATATAACCCATTGATTTATAACTTTGTTGGCTTGAGAAACATTAGATATCATAGAAAATAAATGAGAAAATGTATAATAAATAAATAATTATTACTACCGGTTGAGTTTGATACTTTGATGTATACACAATATACATATAGGTATTTTCAATTTTGTAGCCGTATATCCAGTGTAATACCCACCCACATGTAATAATAATTAATAGTTATACATTTGGGATTATTGATGTATATTATGCAATATAAATTATACATTATACATACAGTACTATATACTACAATAAAACCTCGTTAAGACGCTCCCGCTTAATACGCCATCCCGCTTAACACGTGGATTTTTCCCAGTCCCAGGTACTTGTACACTTTTAACATTGAAAAAACACGCTTAATAAGCCACTACATAATACAAAATCCAGCATAACATGCTCTAACTTCTGTTGAACCGTTTATCTATTATCGATAGAGAAATTGATATTTATTATTAACATCATAATTTGATTAATAAATTATTTAGAGTAAGAAATTAGTTCAACGGTATTTACGAGAAATGGAATCTGTGATCGATGAAGAAATCTCCAAAATCAATGTTTTAGATGGTATTCAATATTCATTATGTTTCAATCACGTGGGATGAGATAAAACCAGAAGTAATTAAAAACTGTTTCAACAAAGCCTACTTTGGTAACGTCTCACAAGAAGATCCCCAAGTTTTGAACTCGAATTTCGGGACTTTGAAGAGGCTTATCCAGGCTACACATCCATTGACGACCAATTGATAACGAACGAGGCCCTAGAACTTGAAGAAATTATCAATCAGGCTGCAGTTAACGATAAACCAGATGAGCCAAATGATGAGGAAGAATATTTTCCACCACTTCCGTCAATCGCTAGCACTGTACAATCAATATCTACATTGAGACAGGTACTTACTGCAAATGATGGCTCTGAAAACATGGTTCTATATGCAGGCAGGATGGACGATTTCTTTTTGAATAATTATAGAAATAATGTACTAGAACAACCAACCATTACCACTTTTTTTAGTATAAAAAAATAATAATTAAAAAATATGTTCCTAATAATAATTTTTTTGTATGTATATTTGATGTTTTTTTTTATTAATTTTAAATACATATGTACAACTTATGTTACTGTATAATACATAAGAAGTCACATTATGAAAATTTTTCTTATTTATTCTATCTATTTTCACATTTAAAACGCTTTTAATAGGCGGGATATCGCCTATAACGCTATCCTGCATAATGCGCGGTTTTACGATTTTCCCTCCGAGAGCGTCTTAACGAGGTTTTACTTAAAATAAATGTATGTATAAATATTGAACTGTGGACAGATGTGGTCCAGGTGGTTGGCTTCAGTCACATAAGTGTTCTGAGGCCAACCATCAGCCGGTGCAACTAATTCCCGGATGGATGAATACCCGGATTTTAGTGACAAAATCCTCGCCATATATACACTTGATCTTACCAACTGTATGTTCCTGTAAGGTTAAAAACCTACAAATAACCTACAGGCTAATGAGTAATGACTAATGAGTGATGACCATACATTTTGAAGCCTTAGCTCAATAAAAAAATATATATATGCATGAATTTCTTATATTCTGGATATTTATCAAACAAATTAACTTTTATTTCTATAAGATGCCTACCTAATTCAATATTTGGGTAAAGAAATCTATATTTTATAATTAGCTAAAAATATAAAACCAACAAGAATAATTTATGTCAAATTGTATTTTATAAATAAATTTATGTAATAAAAGTGTCCGCGTTTCGCACTTTTAATATTCGAACATACAAAGTACGTAGAACCATATAAAATCAATTGTAAAGTGGCAATAACACAGATCATAGATAGTTTTTTTTTGTGACTGATTAAGAACATTGCTAAACGGGTTTGCGGTGAATAGTCCAGCGGTGAAACGGTCGCTGCAAAATGGCTGCGGCGAATCGGTCGCCGCGAGATGTCCGGGTTCGTTGCTAAACATCGATTATCATCTCATTTATAATGACACCCTGAAGATAGACTATTATGTTAGTTACTCACTCAAAATTTGACTAAATTTGAGACTAACTCACTAACTCCATAATTTGTTATTACAAATTATACAAAAACTGTTTAGATGTGTACTTATGTTATTCTTCAAAGTTAAGACTCCAATATTTTTAAAATTGATTTGTTTTTTTTTTTTTTAAATGGCCTAACCACTACTAAAAAATATTTATTTAGATTTTCTCCTTTAGTTTTAGATGCTAAGCGGAGTTATAAATGATCTTACAATGATATGTGTGAATGTGGTATTTTTTGTGAAAATATTTTTTTTTTTATTGAAAACATTAAAGGTAGTTACTAGTTTTTGATATATAATATTATGATCTAATTGGTACTTTTGAGAGATCAAAATAGAAAATGTCTTTTACTTTTCAAAAAAATTAAAAAAAATTATATGGATATAACAAGAAATGTATAAACATTTTTTTGGAAAGCGTATCCATAGTTATAGAAAAAAATTTAAAATGTCTATAAATAGCTAAAAGAGTCAAAATATTCTTAAAATTATATTATATACGATGTATACCTAATAAAAAAGCTAATAAAAATGTTTAAAATAATTTCAAGTTGGTATCTATTTACGATCATTAGTTTTTGAATTACAACAAAATAAGGAAATCGTGAAAACTTCAAACGCTTATAAAAAATTAATTTGATTTTTCGATAAACTTTCTTTTTGTTTAAGGCAGAAAAACGTATGATGAATCTTTGTTTTTTCCCGACGCTATTAAAAATTACTTGCAATTTTCAATTTTAAAAACTCGAATGTAACAACTATTAATCCGTCAATTAGCGTCAAATGAAATTCCTGGTAATCCTCATCGACGACTAAAAAGAAAATGGTGCAGAGATCTCCTTAACTAAAAAAAAAATAATAATAAGTCAATAGGAAGTGTCACTACTGGGTGGCTTCTTCCAACAACCCATTCACGTCTTTGTAAATTAGCCCATATTCTTGTTGTGTCTCTGGGTACAGATGGTATATTTCTTATAAAAAATTTAAAAATTTAAAAAAATGTAACAACTAGATTTACTTTTCAACTAGAAATAAGAATTATGAAATGGTGTGAAATGTAAAAAATGATTGAAATTATAAATAAAAATAATTTAATAAAAGGTGGGTAAGTGCCAAATGGATACATATGACATATCTATTATGAATTAGGTTTCATGTGGGTCACTATAATAATGTATTAATATAACTCAGCTATGTAAAATCATTGTATACGAAAAATGATTTTGAGTGAAAATGTTTTGTCAGCATAGATAGGTTTAGTATATTGCAAATAAGTAATATATAATTAATAATAATTAGTAAAAATACAGTAGAATTCATTTTTGGTGAAACCATTGCATTTGAACACGTCATTGTGTGTTTAAAATATAACGATATATCTATACTTTAAAAGTTTCAAATAACCATGAATTACATTTTAAATCCTTATAGCAATACAAATTGAACATTTTATAAATTTAAAAAAAACATGGATATGCATCTATAATAGTATCTTTAATATTTCGGATCTGCCATCATAATAATTTATAACAACTTACTAGGAACCTTATATACTAAATTTTTAAGCTATTTGACACAGAGAAAATATTTTGAACATTTTATTTTGAATGAAAAATATGGTTGCTTAAACATTTTATGAAAATCTAAAATCTACAATTAAGAAAAAATACGAATTTTTACCCAGCATCAGTTCTGACGAAATTTACAATATTGTCTTTTTGGTATAACTTAAAAGCAAATAACCAATAATTGTAATAAATGATGACATACACTTTTATATTAATGATTCACCAAATGTTTATACTAGAATTTTCTAAACACGGTATAATTTTTAAAATAATTTGAATAATTTTAAGCTACTTATATTGACATTTGAAGTATTCTTATTTTGTTTAATTCCTTAGTTGTTTTTTTATATGCAGATAAACATTTTTGCAAAGAGCAAATTATTAAAGATGTAATAAAAGATTCCTCATAATTTATTATTATAGTTACCTATTCAAAAACATTTAAGTTACATGTTACATAATAATTAATATATATATATATAGACATATATGTAGGTATAAATATTTTAGTTATTTTTTTGTAAATTGTAATTCAAAAATATTATTCCTGGGGATTAAGTACATACGCAAAAAATAGCTTTTACGTATAATAATTGTTATTTTTCTCTATGCAATTACTATTTCAAAATATTTAGATAAATTTTATATCTTACTTTTAATATGCATATCGAAAAACTCCTTATGCATTACTTAATAAATTAGTATAGCAGGTAATAACTAATAGCATTGATTATTAATACTAATATATATAAAAGCAGTATAAGATTAATATAATAAAATGTACTTAGTATTTAGTAATGAACTAATAGATATAGGCCGGCACATCATTTTTGCTCAGAATCGTTTTTCGAATGCAATGAGATAAAAACATAATACTTAATAGTGACTGACTCAATGACGAGGTACAACCGACACCTACTAACTACTACTGTATAATAGAGCGGTTATCTATACTTTCCCTATTCTTAAATTTTATTTTCATTGACCGACTTAATAATTATCTATCTAAACCTAATGACAAATCGTAATGTTTAACATTTTATGTAGGCAGGTACCAATACAAATTTTAAATAAATTTACTACATTTATTACAAACTAAAGTCTTGAGGAAATGAGTATGATTAAAATATAGGAACTAAAACTACTAAGAATACAATAGAAATAGATTTATACACATATAATTTTATAAACTATGGTTTGCCCAACATTTTTTATAAAAGCCCCACTTTTTTATTACACAATATTATTTATTTTTTGAAAAATATTATAAATATATTACATAACAACTTTATTGAGCGGACTACCTACTTTGTGGGTTGCCAAAAGACACAGTATACGTCATAATCAATATTAATATACATAGGTGTTATACAATTATAAAATTATAGTAAGTATAAAATAACTATATAAATATAATTATAATTATTATAAAAATATAAAATAATAAAATATCAACTAGGTAGGATTGAGAACATAAGATAAATACAGATTACCTATATATAAAATATGAAAATTGATAAAAAAAAAAAGATTAAAAATATAATAACACAGTTTATTGCAGGTGTGCCAGAAAGTGGTAGTCTTACGAAATTAAGTGTAGTTTATAATATTAAGAGTGTCTTTCAGAATATACAAGTTTATTTTCACTAGATCAGAGATGTTTAATCCATGGGCTTTGAAAAGTTTCTCAGAAAACAAGATGCGGTTCCACGGGCACCGAACCCACGACATCCTAGTTGTTAACTCTTTATTGGTTCTTCAGCGTGAGAGCACATGGTTGGTAGATCACCCTCTTTTCCTCGTCTACTGCTGTGTCCGGCAGGGAGTTAATTGTTTCCCAACGAATTGTTTGGTCTGAGATGAGTCCATGGTTTTTTTTATAATTATATCATTTTAAATAGCTATTTAGGTATAGGTACCTATTATTTAAAGACTTAAAGTACTATCTTATACAATTGAAATGGTTAAGCATAATTAAATAACTAATAGCTACAATAAAATAACATACGTCCATGAACTTGACATCATAATATCAATCTGAAAATGGTATTAAAATTTTGAGTAATTTGAGAGCATACTCCTAGAATTTGCGAGTAACTTTTACACAGTTCAATGGCGAGTGGGCCAACTTCATGGAGCCCACCCACTTCACCCGATTTTCACCAAACCAATGCCTAAAGCTTCGTTTTGATTTGCAAGAATTTGCGAGGGGGGTCGCCGAAATAACATAGCTAAAAGACATTTAAAAATCAAACTAGTTAATGAATCACAAACTACAATACAACTGAAAGTTATAAACAGAACTTTATCTATACAAAAAAGTGCCCCGTAACTTCATTCAAAGACGCCCTTATTGGGTTGACTTTAATAATATGTACTTACTCTGATTTATTATAGTGATACCTGTGATTTTAAATTGAGATTTGAGAGCACAAACAATAATAAGCAATGTAAAGCTGTTCTTTCAGATACAAAATTACAAAATTAGTATCTATAAATGCACTCTTTGGTGCATTTACAATTATAGCACCCCGCGTTTTAGAGGTTTAGTTGCGCTTATGTACACAGTACACTGTAGACGACTGTAATATTAGTATAGTTAGTAAAGTACCATAAAAATACCAGCATATCTTTCTTAAGCAAACAATAAATTGGTGTGAGCTTTGTCAGGAGAAACCTTATAATTTTTCTAGTTGCTTAAAATTGAAACACATAATGGATAACATTACATAATACATATATTATTATGGACAGTAATATTGTATGCATAGAAAAACATTTTTTTAGAAAATAAAAATATATAAGCAGATTTCGTATGTTGATTTTGTTCATGCAGTCAATAAAGCGAAAGTAAACCAGATACTTTTATGCTTATTAAATAATATCAAAAATATGTTCTGTTTGAAATAGGCAACAATGAAATTATTAAAATACTCAAATCTAAAAACACAGTATTGTTGAATAAGCAAACAAAAATCATAATATTCATAGTTTAAATTATTTACTATTTTATTGCGTTGTATAGGTAATATTAGACATTGTAAATGTGTAAACATAAGCTGTTCAAACAAAAATAAATGTTGATATCGATATATACTAATACATTTTTAATAGTGCACATTTTTACAATTTCAAATGTGTAAAAAAAAATATGTATAGTTACATTAAAATAATAATAATACATGTTTGCTAGAACTCAATATTTGGTAAATTAGTAAGTGGGCTGGTACTTTTGTATGTTCCTGAGGCTAATTTTTTTCAAAATTTATCCCTGATGCTGAAACTTAGTCCGCAATATTCTGATGCTTTAATGACAACTGTTTTCATTTTTGTAAAGTAATAATTATAATAAAATGTTAACTTGGGCTGAACTTATTTAGTCCACTTTTTTCAACATTAAATGTAAAGGTATAAATAGTTAAGAAAACAGAAAACATCGAGAGTTGTCGAAATTAAATCTGTTTAAATGGCCATCAAATTATAAAATCAAAGATAACAAAATATTGCAAATGTGTGAAAAAATCCCTTACATATCTACTGATTCCTGATTTATACGTAAATATTATGTAATCAGTTATATACTCATTACTCATAGCTGCATATCTATGCTGTATACCTACCTAAAATCTCAATCATATTTCTTGGTACAAAAATAAAATTTAAGTTATTCAATAAGAGTTGTTGTTGATGGATGGTTTCCCCACTCAAGCCCACCAAGTCCAAAACCAAAAATACATTGTTATCGCAGTTACCAATTGTACCTAACTTTCATATAAATTGTAAATAAAGTTTTGATTAAATGATAAAGTTATTCAAATGAAAGATAATATATAGTTTCAATTTTCAGAAAAATATAGTACTGCCAATTGAACACACACGTGTTCCATAATCCCCACAGTACCTCAATCAACAGCTAATGGCCTCAGTTGCCGAACCTTAAAAAAAAAAAATACAGTAAAGAATATAAATATAAATATTTTTATATTTGTAATTTTATTATAAATTGAGAGGTATTTAGTCATCGAAATAAATCCATTTTATGAGGTACTTATATTCGTAAAATGATATTCTTATTATTCAGGTATTATATTAGGTATTGTACCCACCTATCATTACATTTTAATTATTTAATACAATAATACCTATATAACTACGTAAAGTCGTAAAGTAATGCAACTATTGAGTTAATATATATTTTTTTGATGAGATTAGTTAGTTAACAAAATCGTGACCAGAATATGATATTCACAATTTTTTATTGGACTCGTTTGATAAGCAAAAATCAAATTCTAAAACTCTTCAACTCGAAATTTTAATTTTAACTGACAAAACAATTATGTATTATATTAACACTTCTTTCAAACATTTATTATAATTGAATATTCGAATAAATGATAATTTATAACAGTTAGGTAATTGGTTGAAATTGTGTGTTTTATTTAAAGTGTATCGAATATCTGTTAAGTATCAAAATTAAAATTAAATCCTGTCATATTTTAAGTAATAAATGTTTACTTTAAACCGATAAATAACAAATAGAAAATATTCTCTGTAAAATACCAGTATAAAATACTATATATATTATATATATTATACTATGTCAAAAATATATAAATATTGAATATTAATTTAAACTTACTAACTATATAGACATAGGTAAGTAAATATATTCATAGAATTTGTTTATTCATAAAATAACTAAATAATTATAAAGAAATCTATAAAAAAAAGTACGGTAAGAACTAGTATATACTTATATTTTTAATATGTGCTTATTTATTTACCATAAGCTTTTTTTTGTTAATATTAAGCTATATAAAACTCATTATAATAATATATAATAAGTACTTTTATTAAAAAGTTGAAAACTGAGATGTATGTTTCAATTTAAAAAAAAACATTGATCAATATTTGGAAACAACAAAAATGTATGAACCTTCAACATCTTTAAGCTATTAACAATATTGACTTTGAGTTGAAAATCGATTTAAAAAGGTCAAAATAGGTAGAAAAATTAAATTTATTGATTTTTGTAGACAATTTTGATTCAAAATTAATAGGTACTTGTACTAGTTGTAATGAAGCTTTATCAAATCTTAATAGCAAGGTGTTAATTTTGCAGATTGGAAAATATAATATAAGAGTATAAAGTAGGTACCTAATATAAATCATACAGAAATTATTGGTTATGCAATATGCAATGAATAGGTATGAATAATTTTGAATAAAAAAAAGTAAAACATAGGAATTATCATATCAGCTATATTATAATATTTTCAAATAATACAGAAAGCGTAGTTAGTAACTTAGGTAGATTGAAAAGTTTTATAATATTTGTCTAGACGACTAGACAAGCCGACCCATAAAATCAAGTGGAATTTTGACTGAAGTATGCTTATGATAAGATTGTTAGGTAATACCTATATGTTTAGTATATATGGTTGGTTAGGTACTTCAAATATATTTTTAATAACTAGTACCTATACAAATGTAATAAACAAAAATCGTTTTTGATCGTTAAGGTTTTTTTTTTTATTTATTTTTCTATAGTTAATATAAAATACGTAGATAACTGTGCATCAAGATAATACACCTACCTACCGTACCTGTAACATAACTATGTGAGTTCATTTTTTATTCATATTAATAATCCAATTGTACAGAAACAGAAGCACCTAATTAATTTTTTTTAATTTTTCAGTAGGAAAAAAATTGAAGATGGATTATACCTATGGGTGTGTTTATAATTAATGTATTAATTGAATAATTTAGTATTTATTATTTACCTACATATAAATGCGGAAATAGGATGATTCATCAAAATATTCATAGAAATTTGCCATCAAGTTAGTATACTTTTTTCCCCCAAGTTAGTGGGTATCCACACTGGTGGACCTCCCTCCTCACGCCATTCATGTTATACCTACCTTTTCTTTGTTATCATATTTACTTATTGTATGTATATAAATTACAGATTGTAAATATTCTATTTTATCTAATAAAAAAAAAAAAAAAAAAGTTAGTATACTTTAATACAATTATTTCAAATAATAAAAATACCAAGAGTAATACGACAAGTCTTTCGGTCTTCACAACAGTGTACATCAATCATATTATTACAGTAACCATCGTTCGTCAATCGTGAATACATAAACATTTTTCGTTAAAAATATTAATTCTGTGTGTATAGTGTATGCCCTTCCACACAGTTTGATGATAACAAAAAATAGTTATGATTTTCATCACAGATTAGAAGCTAGACAATAATGTGCATGAGTAATGTTTGTGCTGCAGCACAAAGAAAAAATGTATTACATTATGAACACTATTACAGTCAATTATATTTAATAAAATCTGATATTAGCTTATATAGCACAATATAAACACTAAATTAATACGAGTAATACTTATTAATTAGTACGGGTATTTAGTCACTCATTGCATATTTGCATCAGTAATAGTATTATGGGATATTAAAGTGTGTAACATGCCTACTTACTTCTTGCATAAATTAAAGATATTTATGAGTAATATATCATTTTATAGATACATAATTTGATCATAATTAAGCAAAAATAAAAAAATTGGTTACATAAAATACGTTTTAGCCTACTTTTAAATCGGAGTTAGTACTTATATAATACAAATATACTACGTAATCATAGGCGGGCGAGAAAAAAATTCAGATCAGGTAATTTATAGAACTATTACCTAATATTTTATACAAATCAATTTATTATTGCCGACAGTAAAGTTGTCCAGACCGCTGGGAATTTCCCGATATCACAGTGTACCTGGCCACTCCTTAATTTGTAGTACTAAAGTTTGTATATCGTACAAACACTATAAACATGTTTATTTTTAACTTTTATAAATTATAATATTATATAATACATTGAAGGTACAATATTATGTACATTGTACCTGGTACATGTATACATTTTAAACGATGTGTGCACACATTATTAAATGTTGAAAAATGTTCTCCATTCCAATAATTGAGTCGATCATATTTGTTCTGCTGTTCTGCATGAAGACACTTTAGCAAGACAGAAGTAAAGTTAGCCGATTGTATAGTAAAGTCAAATAATAAACTACTATACAACCAACTACCTCACTCTTGTCAGCGTAGATATCCAAATAATATTTATATCCAATGTCTAACCTGAAAAATGATAATTCAGAATTATTTTATTTGAATAACTCATGCTTAAGATGAATTTTCATCAATTAATTTCTATCTTAAAAAATAACTGAATCTATAAAAGTGTATCAAATGATTCCATAGCATTACTCATTATGAAATTAAAAATAGTATACATTTATTTTCGTTAGAATTAAAAAATCCAATATTTTAATCCTAATTTGATAGTTATATTTAATGTAATACCTACTGAATAAATTAGAATGCCTAGTTTAGGTCGGTACATAATGTTTGTGTAATATTATTTAAACTTATAATTTACTTACGTTAGGCACATAATATAACTAAATATTCTACTTACATAAACATTTTGAATAAACATTTTTTTTTGTGGTTTACAGATTTTGAATGATTTATACAAAAAATTTAAATGCAATACTGTAATACATAATTCTGTAAATATTTTTAAAATTATCTTAAATATTAAGCTATATTTTTTTAAATTCCATTTTAGAAATTAAAATGATAAGATATTCAATATGAAATGTTTATTATAAAAATCATACGCAAAGCATGTATTTATATTTAACATTCATTACCCAAAGAATATGTATTTCTGTATTCTGTACTTTTCATAGATCAACATTAAATTTTATATTTATTTGAAGTAACAATAGTGTATGTAGGTGGTACCCAGTAGGTGTATATAACCTTGGAATCAAAACTCAGTATTTAAAAAAGATGTCACCCTCGTCGTTATAGTAAAAAATTGTTTCATAGCGAATTCATCTTTTTCAATTCGTAGTTTTGTAGTCAAATTAAGTAAAAATTACAAAAATTATTAATTTAGTGTCCCGTGGTTAATTTATTTGAGAAACTATTAGTTTGATTGTTATTTATGTTAATAATTATTGATTATAGTGTATTAAAAATATAATGTAGGTACTTAAAAACTTTAAAAAAAAATGAAAATATAATGCTTACGTAGGACACTACATAATTTGTGTAATATATGTTAACCTAATTTGGCTACAAAATGTGAATTGCGAATTGCGATGTTGCAATTAACTTAGTACGTGATAGACTGCAGTGATAACTATTATCTGATAACATAATATGTGACGCTGACATCCTCTTAAAAAACACTGATAAATAGTATGAAGTATTATAGACTTATGTAGTTATATATTTGACAACTAAATTGTAATATTAATATTATGTTATAAAATGTATGAAAATTGTTCAATGTTATCTTTGGGAATTATGTAGGTTGTCATACTTAACTAAAACTTTTTTTTATACACAGATAAACAGTACACAATATTTGCATAGAAGTTCTAGTTTTGAATGTACCTACCTATATAATATTATTTAATTGTAATATATTATGAAAAAAGCAGTTTGGTCGATAGGGACCCAGTCATAGTTGTATAATTATTGCAGACTATTGATTATATTATGGTTTTATGATATCACAATATTTAGTTAATAATTATAATCATAATTCATTTTTAAAATATTCTGAATATATTATGAGCCCATATTATTTTATTATTTGTGTCTAGATTTTAGTAAATGTAATAAATTCTTTATTTGAGCCATGCACTATTTATAATAGATGAGTGCACTGAGTGGCTGTATCCTCTAGAAACGAACTTGTGATACTAAACTTTGCGACACAAGTTCGGATCTACGGGTCGTAGCAACTCAGTTTTCACATATTTCACATTTTTTAAATCCAAAATAATCATCATAAATTAGTTATATTTTAAAAAATTAAATACATATTTTAAAGTTAAATAAAATGTATCTAGTCAGAAAAGTCTTTATTATAAGTTGTTAAACTTGAGTTTTTACAAAGAGTTATTTGGCAAATATCCAAGGATTATTCAAGGTTGATTATTTTTTGCTAACGAATAAAAAAAATGTTGATTACAGTTGTACTGTTTCATCCAAAAAAATATTATAAGTACAATAAACTTAGGTATTTTACCTAAAGTTTTGCGCATATTACCTTCACTTAAGTGTATATAATAAATCCCTATCCATATTTATAAAAGAATGGATAAAAATTGTTCATTCAAAGCATATAATATCTAATTAAAATATTACTAGCATTAGTACTTGTTAGATGCGAAAAAATCTATTAATATTGTGTTTCGTTTCTCAAAATTAGCAGTCTTTTAACGAATGTAAAAATCTTATATTAATAAAAAATTTTATGTAATTGATTCATTAAATTTGTTTTACTGTAACAGTTTATAACCAAGTGATTCAAACGTTGTTCGTAAATTTAAGCCACTAAATACCTAATATTATATTCAAAATAATAATTTTCATATAAAATAGGTATAGCACATAAAAATTATAGAGCATATACAGATAATTAATTTGATTTCTTTATTTTCTTTTCTTTTTTTTTTGTATGAAAAAATTTTACGAATTTAAACAAAACATCGGGGGTTCGATTGAATAATTTTTTAGGGATAGTAATTGATACTGAATGTTAAAAAATGTTCAATAGCCTATTCTAAACGTAGATTTAAAAGGGCAACGTATTATAATGCATACTAGGTTTTATGCCACGGAACCATTGCAGTTAAAAAACGCAACAGATCTATAAACATCATCTGGCAGTAGAATCGCAATATTCTATTTTTGTAATGCCGTCCACAATGCATATTATTCAGTTAAGAAGAATTGATTTCGGTCAACTCCAAACAGTTCTCCCACATATTAATTATATAGTTTAATTGTATTTTATAATTATTAATAATATAATATAACTTAATTGTGTTTTATAATTATTAATTATATTTATACATCGTACGAAGTAAAAATAATTATGTAAGATCTTTATATAATATGAAGATGATATTTATTTAATAATACCTATTCGTAATTTAAAGTTTTTAGGTGTTTTATACTCATATTGAGTTTACATGTATATATTTATTGAAAATACATTTTAAACATTAAAATAATATAGGAAAGTACTGGTTACATATCCCATTTTTACTTATTTGTTTGGATAAAATATGTAAAATAATTGTATATTTATTAGTATTTCCAATTTTTTATTTAATAGACGTAGTTATGATTACTTTTAATATTTATAAAGCCAATTTCGAAATATTCAAGCAAAGCGCGGAGTTGAAATATTAATTAATCCATTATTGTGTTTGCATTTTTACAGGTATTGTGTATAATGAATAAAAATCAGAAATTATTCTGCTAGTGTAAAAGTAGTTTTAAATATTTTTCTGAATGTTGGGTTGGTACCTAACATACTAATTTTTATTTTTTACATATCCGCTTTCTATTTACTTTCAACGACAAATGTTTGCTAATTTTGAACAATATATATTATGATTGAAAGCGTGAGTAAATCTCGCAAGCACAAAAAAACCCATTTTTTTTCACTAAGGGGGAAAAGCCTATAATGATAAGGAGGGAAAAATCGCAAGAGAAAAAAAAAACAATAATAGCGCATATTGCATTATTGCATGGTCGTCTCCATTTTAAATATAACGTAATATGCTTTTGTATGCACACTATTTCATATTATTATCGTATTGTAGGCAAGTACTGTATTATAATATTGTGATGTATAGTTATAGCCCTTATAGGGATACCTATACAGCTCATTGTTCTTATAATCTTTTGTTTGCGAATCGCCATAACGTCCGATTTATTATTATTATTATTATTATGAATGATTAATATAAACATTATTGTTACGCAACGGAACTCTGTACGAAACTAATTGTAATTCGCCTGAGATTGAACATGTTATTTTATAGTGGGTACCTGCCTATTATAACGCTGCAATATTATACCTAAAGCTATAACGTCCTACTTGTAACGACGTGGCGATGATAAGCAGCACACTCGAGAGCGTCCGGTTGGCGCAGTTCTTATAGTCGTACCTATATACCTAATTATAATAATATGATATGTTCGTACGCATGCACTATGCACATGATATTGTATAGCGCAGCGTGTTACTGACCTAGGTCTCTGTTTTGTTCATTGTCGTTTGTTTCGCACGCAAACGTATTCGGACGGAACTCGAAAAATGAATTGGAGATTTCGTCTGGAACCGACCAGGTGCGCGTTGGTGAGTGCGTGCGAGTGTGGTAGCCGTTTGTGTGTGGGTATGTGCGCGATCGATAAAACGTCACAATATTATACCCACGACTATTATTATTATTTTTATAGGTACGCTATATTAATAATATTAAAACGGTAAACTCTCCCGAGTACGTTTTTCCGACTGTGGGTGTGCAACACAATATAGTCGAGAGGCGGTCGGCTTTAAGACGTTTCGTATAGGTATAATGGACAATAGCGCAATACGGTGAGTTTTTCGCGTGGTACAAGTTGAAAATGTACTAGAGATCGACAATGGACGACAAAAAGTTCATTGACGCCTCCGGTAGACGGCGAGCGAAAAGAACGGAAATTGTAACTTTCGTCGTCGTTGTAATTATATATTACATACCTACCTAACATACACGTGAGTGTTATTATTTCGCGACGTCGTTGGTGGTAAGTGGAGGGGGGGGCTTCGATGGTGTGTGCAAGAATATAATATATGTATAGGATAGGTTGTTAACCTTGAATGCATTTTAGATACATAATATTATATACCTACGTCGTTGTCTCGACAAGGTTGCGTCGTCGCCCAATGACAATGTATTTTAGCGCGCGCTGTACAGGTCTTTCTCGAGAGTTACTGACCTATGCTACGTCATTATCGTTGTTGTAATATACTTAACACACACGCCACACACACGCACGCGACGCACACTCACTCAGGCACACACTTGTATAAGATATTATTACTACAACTATTATACATCGTTAATACCACACATGTGTCAAACACATACACATTACACATTATTATACACATTTATATATTTTACTATTATACATATTTTGATGTTTCATACAAGTTATAATAATCATATACAGCAACTCGAAAAGTTATGACCATTGAAATTATGTATTATAAGACTTACCGAATCGTCTCCGCTTGAAGTACTCAATTGTTAATATCGTATTGTATATTGTGTACTGCCGCGGTGCTCCGAGACAAATGCAGCTTGCGAAACAAAGAACATACATCACAGTAATACGTATTCAACTATACAATATGCAGAGCAGATGTGATGTGGATTGCGAAATTCGCGCGTCTTGACCCACCTCAACGTGAATGGGAAATGTATAATAATAAATGAAACGAGCGTACCTACCCCAACCCGTAATCGACGAGTCGTTCACCCCTTTGACACCGCGCCCGAGAGAGGGGAAGGGGGCGCGTTCGCGGTGGATGACCGGCCCGACTCGGGTCCGTTGAACTCTCACCCCAAGCGCGCGCCAGCCATAACCTAGACAACGCCGCCGTCGCCGTCGCCGCCAACACCGCCACCGCTACTACTGCCGCTGCCGCTAAAGCTCAAAACCAAAATGTTAACCACAGGCGGTGATAAAAATTAACTGGGACTGGGTGGTTATTTTTTTTTAGACAAAAAAGTGTACTCACTCATAAATGAAACCGTAATACAATACCATAGAATGATACCTTATAACATATAAGTTTCACGTATACTATACATTGTATGCAAAAACGATCTTACCAGATATTCCGCAATAGATGTTCGCCACGTCGGAATCATGATTTCTGATCGTCCGCTGTTTGGCCGTCTCTCGTCGTTCTTTCGGTTTCAGCAGCCGTCTATCGGGTAGGTCGTCGTCGGCCAGGAACGGGGAAAAATAAAAACAGAAAGTTTTGAAAAAATTCGACTCCGGTACCGGACATGGACACGAGTGGCGTCAGTTTGTAAATGAGTATCGTAGAAAATTATATCTAAGAAAGGACGGAAAAAATCATCGAGTACACGATCTCCCGGTCGGTAGAAGCTGAGAAATATTATTGAGGAGAGCTGCTTGCTTGTTGGCGCAACGGAGGATGAGTTGCGAACGTCATTAAAGTGCATTGACACTGACCTGCCTCAATCGGGACCGAGTTAAGGCCAGACGGTAGAATGCGTTAGCCGCGCATGCGCCCCCCGCCAGTTACACACCGCGCAACAATATTATTACGGTCTGGTCCGTCTGGCGGCCGCCCGCCCGACTGGTGTAACTTTACGTTTTAGCACGCCAATACGCCATGTACCTAACCTATACTACTGTGCATGTACCACAATAATAATATTAATAATAATAATAATAAAATACAATAACTTATCGCACAATTTGCAGACTAACGTAATGCGTAATGTATATAAATACATTTATCATTATTATTACTACACTGTGATGTGTATACGTGCCTCTGTACTCTATATTATTGATATAACATTATTATAAAATCTTATATTATGCGGGCACACGAGATATAGTTATACATTTTAATATTATGTTTACTAAATTAATAACAGATGCATTGTATCGTTATCTATACTACTATTAAAGACTGTAGGAGACCGCATAGAGCACCAAATGGTCTAACCTATTATTAGGTTCTGAATGGAGTGATAGATGTATTGTTTCTTGTAGACAACTTCAACATAATATTTAGTACTTTATTGTATATGACCAATGGATTACTGTCAAAAAAAACTATTGGTGGAGTTTTAACAGAATTTGATGCGAGACAGATAAATTATTTCATAGGACAAAAAATAGTATTTAAAACTTAATAATCTAAGCTACAGGAATATAGGAAATGAAAAAAGTGTATCGTTTATTACCAGTACCTACAGCTCAATCAAGTTGTTACCGATTGTAGTAATAATAAAAAAAAAATAAGATAAATAATATTGAGCAATATTAGGTAAGTTATTAAAGTATAATACAGAGTTTTGTTAAAATGCATACTTCATAATTATGTTTTATACATAATAATATTATAATGTGCATTTGCTACGAGGAGTGGGAGGTGAGAATATGAGGCGATGGCCTCGACGAATTCACGAATTTTAGCACTTCCGAAAACGATTTTTCTACAAAACCAATGCCCCACACATGTACACAAACACAAAATAAAATTCTTGGCTGTGGCTACGATTGCCGCCCTTCCCTGTTAGCTACGTCGCACATCGCGTTCGCCCGGCGAGAACAACGAACCCGGCGTCCCGGTCGGTTCAATATATTATACATATATTATAATTGTACTCGAATTGTTTGTACCTAAGCTATATTTACTCGCGCGTATCATTATTAAAATATTGAAAACTCAAGGCCGGATTAAAGGGGAGTTAAAATAGGCGATTACCTACAACAGTCTGAGAAAAATCCGCCTCAACATTTAAAATATCAACTATCATATTATACTGTATATCATAACAATATTTTTAAAATCAAAAAATCAATACATTCTTATTTTCGTTATAAGCTTATAAGTTTTTTTATTATGCGGAGTTATCCACAAAATATTGTTTCTACAGATTATCATTGCAATAATAAATAAATAATCTTTAGGATTTTGTGAATACAAAACTAGTGGATGCCGCAATAAGCATAAATAAACCATATGACAGACAAACAATGAAATTAATATTTTATAGAATAAAACTTACTACAGTACTATATCCAAATTTAACTAGGGTAATTTTTTTTATTATTATCCATAATAAGCTATAAATATTATGACGGTTGTCATCAGTTATGCCATTGAATATAAATACTCGAATACTAGTATTTATAATCAATGGATTTACGCATAGGATGTATAATTACTATCTGAAAATAAAATATTATAATATTTTACCTAAAATATATATATTAGCTCAGTGCGTAAACCGATATGGTTTAAATTGGCATAACCCCCCTCTCATCTTACAAGTGTTTAGTTTGAAACTTTATACGTATATACGCACTCATAAACAGCCCATCTTCGTTTTTAGCAACAGTATGTAGGCTTATATTATAGCCTCAAAAGGATGGCAGCGTAATATTTGTTTTCTCCCTCTGCACCCACGCGAATCATAGCAAATGTTCGTTCATTAGAACCAACTCTGTGTGATTAGCTTTAATATATTAAAGTGCATGTGATCAAACTTAAAGTTAAAAACATTATCTATGTCGTAAGCTTTTTACGATAAATTTCAATTTTCAAGTAAATTTAGTGTAGGTATGTAAAATGTTACAGTTGAAAAATGCTCATATCTTACATTAAAATGGAAATATCATAAAAAAAAGTCAACGTAAGTACAATTTAATGTTCTTGACTTTAAGTTCGATTACAGATCTATTGGAACACAGATACACATTTTTTTTAATGCCCTCTTCAGCATCGTTTTTTTACAGTGACATTTTTTTTCAACCATAAGAAACTTACAACACATGTGTAAAATTCGATGCCCCAAAAAGTGCTAACGGCGGAAATTGCCCCCTCATGCTCCATCACCAATAAATACATCACTGAATATGGATAAATTCACTAAAATATACTTAAGTTAACAACACAAGGTTGGTTCTACTGAACGCAAATTTGCCGTGTTGCGCGTGGGTCAATGAGAGAAAACAATTAATAGTGCACTGACATGCTCCCTAGCCAACGTTTCTCAACCTAAGATACGCATACCACTTTAGTGATATGAGGAAAGTTTATAGCGGTGGTACGCTAAAAAAGTCTCCCTTCGTGAAAAAAAATGGAATAGATCATTATTATTTGGTTTTTTTGATATTAACATTAATAACATAAATAATAGTTGCACCTACATAATATTTAATTTGCTTTGTATGCATTACCTAAAAGCTTATATTATCATAATTTTGTATTTTTTAATGTTCAATACAATATGTAGTAAGACAAAGAAAAAAAAAAGAAAAACGTTATTTGTTCAAGTGGTTCATGAAAATGTTCAAGCTGTGTGTAGGTGGTACGCGGATACAAAAATGTTGAGAACCGCTGTGTTGAGGCGGCTAGTCAGTAGGCACCTATAATAGTGTATAGGTGGTCTTGGACGTTTTAGGCATTACAGGACGAAAGAACAATATTTCCAAATATTGTCACCAAAACTTCATATATATACCTATATATCATATTGGTATCGCAGTTGTGAGTGACGATAGGCATTACATTTTTTTTGTTACCATCGTCGTGGCGCGGTAATAATATCATAGACGGTCGCAGTGTGGAATCGACGCACACAGTTCGTCGGTGTACACGGCGCGCACTCTGCGAAACGCGCGCGCGGCTGCCATCACGCGACGAGTGGGAATCGACCGTCAAAAAGTGCGGAAAGGTCGTTGACTCGAACTCGTCGGCCAGCGCCGCCGCCACCGCCGCCGCCACCGCCGCAGCCTTCGGATTCTCGTTTTATATTTTGCGCACAGCGTTATGTAATAAAACGCGTACGACCGACCGGCCATTTTGCGCGTTACAAAATGCCATCCATTTTTTTTTTTCATTATTATTTTTATTTCCTTTTCTCCGACCCGACGAACCACACCTTGTGCCTAGTCCGTCGTCGGTTTATTATTTCGCTCGGCACGACCACGACCACGACGTCGACTACGATATATTATTTTCAACTAGGTACTTTGATTTTGCAATATAATATTATTGCTTTATTATACGGCTACGCGTATAACAGCATTATTATTAAGTTTTTAGAAACCAAATGCGTCTCTTGAGCAGTTGGGCGGATTTATTATTATACAGCTATAACATTAAAAAACCTGTACGACATTAACTCCCCCATCCCCTAGATGTATCCTAATTGCATCAATTAGATAACTGCAGACGATCGAAACGATGTAAACCGATAAATATTATGATAAAATTACATACATATAATATTACTATAAGAGTATATTTTATCATTATTAAAGTTTGACAACGCGTTTTGCAACCGATCGATCGAGATATTTTTTCGTTTCATTTCAAGGACAAACGACGCGGTTTCGTTTTTTTTTTTTTGTCAAGAGCTGTTCTACCAAAGTACTTATAACCAACCTTGTTATTCGGCGCAACCATAAAATATAACTTTTAATTTATTTTAATGCATATTATGTGCGGTGCAGTGCCGGTACTATATTATTAAATTATTATTAATGTTATATTATAGCTATAATATGTCACTGGTTTCTTGTCTACTCGGTTTAGTAATATGGATTATTCGTTTTTATTCTATACCTATCTCTTTATTTCGACTCACAAAATGTTATTTTGTGATTTATTAAACCAATCCATAAACTGTTATGGCGTGGTTTTAAGTTTTTCACTTAATATTGCAAATAATATTAGTTTGTCTAAATGTTACCTCCAAATTAGGAAGGTATGCGCTAAAACAAAATACTTTTAGATATTGAAAATCACAGAAACATTTATTTGTGTAAATAAACACGCAGTCTGGTATGCAGTCATTGTAAGTATTAGATATATATAGGTGGTACTTGGATATTCAAACTATTTTACTTCAAATCGAGTAAATTATTATTATTATTTTATATTACGCCTTTGTTTCATGAAAACACATATTTGTATAAATTAATTATTTTTCCACTTGAAAAATGATTAGATATCAATGTTTTTAATGATATATAGGTGTTTTAATTAATGAGTTATCGTAATTTCTATTCTGATAATTTATTAAAATATACTTTTATAAGTTCTACTTATAACTAAATTAGTTTTGCAACCATTTTAAATTGCTATTCATCAAGCTTAATTGTCAAAATTAAAATGGCTGTCTATGTCATTGCATATTGATTAAATTGAATACGTTCGTAAACGTTGTTAAATTGTTGTATTGTTTGGTTTTGGCATCGTTTTTGTTCATTTCCAATTTTACCAACAAACTAAATAATACTAAACTCAGCATTTATATCTACCACGCATACATATACATACATATGCATATACAAACGATACTATATATATTATTTTATATAGCCATCATATAGGTACATTGTTTTTAATTGTAAATTTCCGCTCTCAATTTAAACATCTATTATGCATGATGTACATACATTTAAACAGCCGGTAGGCGGTATTCATTGGTCAGTATTAATGTATACTGAACATAACAAACTGTGACTATATTTAGTATTTAAATTACAAGAGCTTCAGAGATGAGAGATCGAACATCAATCTCAAATATTTCTTCATAAGTATTTGTTTGCTAAATTTTAACAAAGAAAATCGTACACTTGTCACAACAGTTATTAAGTATACTGTTGATTGTATATAATATTATAATATATATATTTTTAAAACCTTTTTTTTTATTTGTGTACAATTAATAATTACTTACAATTTAGTCTGTATGCCTAAAACTTTAAACAAAACCTAACCTAACCACAAGAAACCGAAATATTTTAATTTTCTGTAAAATCAAATTTGTTTTCTATTGCAATTAAAAAATGAATAACTATAGAAATTTTAACTGTTTGCTAAATATTTATGTTTTCATATGCCTGTATAATATCATATAGGTATAACAGGCACCATATTATATTTTTAAAAATATTTAAAAATATCTTTTTGTGCAATAAATCCATTATTGACTTTTCCTTTTTCAGATTTTGTATGAGCAAATATTTGCTTGTGAGTAAATAAGAATGAAAATGTAATAAAATCTTCTTCATGAGTCTTTCTTACATTTTATTAAAAATTTCAAAAACATAGTCACATATTTCTTATGATCAGTTGAACAGATAAATCATTTCGACAAATAATAACGATTTATCCGCTCGAACTTTATATTATTTGATTATTATTCAAAAAAAATTAATAAAAAAAACCTGGACAATTCCACGAAATCATAACTTTCTATACTCAATGAGATTGTAATAAGTTCTAGTTTTGACAAGACTGGATATTTAAACGAAAAATTTACGAATTTCCGTACAACGATTTTAGTCGTACCTACATTGTTAGTATAATATGTTAAATTAAAAAATATCTATAGAATAATATTATACCAATGTATTATTCAAAAAATATTCATCGTATAAGGACTTTAAACTTTTCAACATACGTATATTATTATTTTCTATTTTAAACTATTTAAACTATGAACCTGTTCACATTACTATTCCACGATACGTGGTATTGATTTTTATATTATATCAAGTTAATAACAATAATACAGTATGATATATAATATTCTAATAACTAATAATAATTAATATAATTGGCATAAGTGTGCTCCAATGTTTTTGGTAAAAAACAGTTCAATTTACTGCGTATTACTAATGGAAATAAGAATTACTTTTAGTATTTAATGTAAACAATTAATAAAATAACATTAGGAATATAATTGAATTAACGTTCCCACTCAGCATTGGTTTTCGTTTAAGTACAATATTATTTAAACGATAAGATGTAATTCGCATAATTTTGTAACTCATGAAAAAATGAAATTTTTTTAAATTTATAAAAGTTAATAAACAAACGGATTCCATGAAACTTTTAGAAAATAAAATATACAACGTAGACTCACAAAACTATAAAAATTTGCTATCACATTCTTAGTACTGTAAAATAAAAAAATCAGGGAACTCGCTTTGTTGTATATAATAGGAGTCAAGTTACTTCGTCCTTGAATAGCTCACTGTAATGGATATGTTAAATTAAAATTAAATCATAAATCATTTCACACAAAAAACGATTTTGAGCGGGGACGGTCTGTCAGCTTAATAACGATCAAGTATATTTTATTATACATTAATGTTGCTACTATAGTAATTTATTTTACTTTTAGTAAATACCTAGGTTAAATTAATTTATACCGAAAACATAGCATTTATTATTCTATTAATTATTATAACTGTACCTATGTATAATTATAATATCATAAATTATTGTTTATATTTGCGTTTTACCTTATTTCGTAGAACGATGTGAACATGGTAACAGTATAAATAGGTGCAATAACTTAAAATTAATCTAAATATTTTGAGAATGACATTATAGAAATTTATTGAAAAATATAATAAACGTAAAAGTATAAATTCTCAGTTCCCACGAATAATATTTACAAATTACAAACAAAATAACTAAAATTGCTATTCCTTGCAAAGTTGCCAAGGTGCAAAGGTGGGAAAATTAATGAAAGTAATTAACTCAAGTTAAGTTAAGTGAATACAAAATTCTTAAGTTAGAAGTTAATATAGTTAAAAAAATACATTCAGCTCTCAAAGTTTAAAGTTTACAGGGAAACAACATTTTTTCAATTGATATTGTAACAATATATCAGGAGCCTTGTACTAAATTGTTTAGCTTTTTAACCCAGTAAATAAAATTTGATTGACATTTTTGAAAAAAAAATATATAATATGGTGTAAATTTCAAGTGTCAACAGTAATTTGTTTTTGAATTACAACAAAATAAGAAAATCACTACATATGCAATACATATACATAATATACAATATCCAATGTTGTAAAAGTGTTAACTTCAAAAGTTTATAAAAATTGAATTTTACTTTCCGGTAGAAATTTTTTTTTTTTGATAAAGCAAGAAAAACTTATAAGGAATCTTGTATTCAATTTTTGAAATTTTAGATATAATAAAAAAATTGCTTATCAATTTTTAACTTCTATTATAGACAGAAAAATTATTATGTTTATACCAAAGTGCAGCTCGTTTTTAGTAAATTTAAAATAAAAAGATCAACTCCCCATTTTAAAAAAACTATTGTGTATAAAATATATACTCTCATGGAAACTGAATAGTACTGTCGTAGCTACATAATACATTCCCTTAAATGCATATACCGTTTTTTAATTATATTATTTTATTTTTCATTTTATGTTTTTAAAAATAATAAGTGTGTTTCTTAAATATTATTTATTTTTATACGAATTAAATTATGGGCGAAAAATGCAGTGTTTAAGTTAACTATATGAACGCAATTAACAAACTTTCACAAACTAAAATAATTTATTTGATAAATTCTCAATTGGAGAAATTGTCAACACTCGTTAAAATTGTTGACTATTTTCTTGCAGAGAAAACGAAAGTTGTAATGGTTCATGAAGAATCGGTTAGAGTAAGAGTTTCTATTCTTGAAGATCATTTAAAATGCACTGAAAAAAATAAAACTTGATACTATATTATCAGTGATAAAATAATTAGGTAACAAATTGGTGGATATACCAATTTATTTAATATTGTTTTAAATTATATTTTACTAATTAAGATATTTTAAATTATTTTAAATAATGATATTATGTATTTCTTGTTTGGTTATGCAGTATTGTAGTCTGCAAGATAACTAATCAAGAAAAACATTATCGATACGTATATATTCAACTATTTTGACTCAAAGCAAACTGAAATGCAATCTGTCTGGTAAACTTATTCTTTTCTTCCACCTACAACTAAATACAACGTTTAATTTTCATCAAGAACATTTTAGTTGTAGTTTTAATGCTATAAATTTAAAATGCATTTCTAAGTGTATAGATAGGGATGTTCTTTAGGCTTGAACTAACCAAAAATAAACAAATACTTAATATGTGTAGTAGGTTTCTAATATGTACCATGCCTATTGCCTATCTATTAAATTATAAATTTAAATAGCCAATACCTATCGACCTATTTAATTGTAATTTATGTATTCTCATCAAAACTGGAAATAATGATGAATATAAACTGAAAAGTTCAAAAATCAAAATAAGAAAAAAATCAAGTGTTTTTATAAGCTGCTAATAAAAAATTTTAAATTGTCTATTAACATTTTTAATTGTTTTGAATGAAATAACTGATAAACTTATACAACTATAGCTCATAACCAGACAATAGACAATTCTAATTTTATAGCTTCTATCAACATATTTTCAAGATCTAGTTACAAACTACCTATTATTATTACATACACACTTCTTAGTTGATTTTAAGTATAGGTATTTCGTAAACAATTTACCTACTTCGATCAAATATGCTTTTTTATCTTAGGATTTATTCATGAAAATGATAGTTAATAAAATATGTTTATCTAGGTAATTATATTTATTTTTAATCAATATTCAATAATTATATAAGAGTGTTAATCTTACATAATATTATGACCTACTAATTACATTTACACGCCAGTTAATATTTGATTCAAGGTGGCAGATTTCATAATTTATCATAGTACATATTTTGCACATTTCGATTATCTAAAATGTCTTGTTATAAAATATTTGTAAATAATATTATAAAAATTCAACTATGCATACTAGTTATTAATTATTATTAATTTAATTGTTTTAGTATTGTAAGGCTTTATAAGCACGCATACTATAACTGTTATGATCATTGTTTTTATTATTTAATAAATAATAATTATATAATAAAATGCTATTATTATACATTAATTTTGGGTTTAAAGATTGATAAAATTGCTTTATTTAATTTTTAGTATTTCAAATGATATAGGTACTAACCTAGTTTGTCTAAGATTGTATATAAATAAGAGTGACTGCAGACATATAAGCCAGGCGGTGGGAGGCAAAGTCAAAAATCTCTGATAACACAGCATATACTATTTTTTTGTTTTTACAAGTGATAAAACAATGAATATTAACTAAAATAGCGGGGGTGTGCCCCTAGTACTCCCCAGAGGGAACCTATGACCATATAAATATTTCTTAAGTTTAATCATAGTTACAATACTTTTTAAAAACGCCAGGAAAAACGTCAAATTTTACTCAAAATTTGTTTTCGATAAAATTGATTTTGGTTTTTGGTGTAACTCTTTGGTTAATTTTGAAAATTTTTCGAAATATTGTGAATCTTTGAGCTATTTATAAGATTAAAAAATAATGTCTAGTTTTTTTTTATAATATTACAGACTTTATCGGTCAAAAAACTTAAAAATGTATTGATGCAACGTTCCTCATAAGTTTTTGTCAGTGAAAATTAAAAAAAATTGAGAATAAATGAATAATATTTTTTATGAGCGTCTGTAGTTAATATTTAGATGAAATTCTCCAAAATAGACGAATTATTTCAAGTTAGAAATTTAAATTTTATATTTATATCTAAACTTTGAAAATTAAATTTAAAATGTTTCTTGAGCTTCTCTACATTTAATAATAAAAAAAAATGTTTAATTCTTTATTTATTTTTTTCAATAAATTTCAATACAATTTATTTTTGCTGGGTCGTAATTCTTGCAAATCAAATACAAGATTCTTCATAATATTATGTAGTTATTATAGCATTTATTTGAGAAATATTAAAGATATTATACTATTATATTATTATTTTGATGTATATTTAATATTTAATATTTATTTTTTTGTAGAAAAATCTTCATCAAGTATTTAAAGTTCAAATTTTGACAAATTTTAGCAAAATCTCGAATATTCATAAAAAAGATTCTCATAAATAGTTCATACCTACAATAACTAAAAAATCTTAAAAATACATGAACACCGCAGTTATTTTTATAGACATTTTAAGTTCAAATTTGGATGAAATTACATATTAAAACCAAGAATAACGATTTCTGTTATTTTGTTGTAGGCACTTGAGACGTTTAGGGTAAGTTTTTATATTTTATACACACAATGACATTTTCAATGTATTTTTTTTTGCCAAAAATGTATTTAACCTACTATATTGAACCAAATACTAATGACTAATAGTAAAATAAATAAAATTACTAATATAAACATATATGGTTAGTAATAATATTATAAGCTAACAAACCTCGCGTTTTCGCTCAGAATCATTTTTCGTGAACAATGATTTTATATCATTAAATTCAAATTTAACTCCGTGACTCTCTAGACACCTAATTCACAGCAGAGCGTTATCCATCGACTTCTTTTTTATTTTATTTATATGACGAACAAGATGTCAAGATAAAAAGTTCAAAGAAGAATTAAAATTTTTAATTATTCATTGATATGGTACTTAATATTTTATTTGAGTTATCTAAATATATGTTTATAGTTTTATCAGAAACTTAAAATCATTTCCATACAAAGGTGTTTTTTATATTTTTTATAGTGAATTTGATTAATAAGCATGAGGTGTTACTTTATTTTTAATTATTATTTCTAATCAATTATCAGTGTCTACAGTTATAATATATTATGCATTTTAATGATAAGGAAAATAATTATCTGCAACTCTTAAGTCAAAGACTAACCATGGTACAGAGATTATAATAATTAAAACTAACATACTTGCCAAAAAACAAGGTGAACAAATCAGATAAGTAACAAAAATGTTCGATGTCTTACATTTTATAAACATTAAACAGTTTATATTCGGTGAACAAATTATCAATGAAAGTATAAAATTATGTTAAAGCGAAAAACAAACTAGTTATTAATATGAAAAGTTGTGTCAAGTTACATAAAAAATTAAAGTACAGATTCTAAAGTACACATAAAACTAAATAAATAAATACAGTTAAGTTTTTAATAACTTGTGCATGATAAAAAGGAAAATATAAAAAAACATTATATTCAAACATATATGAGGAAAACCTGGAGTAAAATATACACATGACATAATATATACAACAAGAATTTAATTTAAAGTAAGTTGTACAATAGCCATTCATTTAATATTTTGATTTTTTTGATTTTTAGTTTCATAATGAAGTAATTTCTATTTTATATCATAATCCAATGAATTTAATATAGTAGGGCAAGATAATCTATGCATTTTTGAACAAAAGTTGTTTTTACATACTTAAGTATAGCATCTGAAGCCCTGTGGTGTCTTTTATTTTTATATAACTCTGTATTGAAACACGTATTTCTGTACCTATCTAACCAATGTATCTCAACTTTTTTGTACACCAATCTTAGCGGCAGAACCTTAAAATCTTTATAATTTTGATTCTTTGAACCTTTCATAATTTTTGTATCCAAACAGATTCTTATTATTTTATTTTGTTGAAGTTATAATGGCTTTGAACGGTTTTCGGACAATACACCCAACATTAAACATCCATATTGGAAAACTGACTGATAGAGAACTAAATAAATAGGCAAGATATTTTTTAGTTTATAAAATTCGTGAATTGAAGAACGTAACCTCATTACTATATTATTTATATGTAAATTCCACCTTAAGTCACTGTCAAATATTATACCTAAATATCTGGTAGACTGAACCCTTGACATTTTTTTTAAACACATTATCATTACATTCAGCGACATTTTTACAAAAAATGTACTATAAGTTCCTCAAAAGGAATAACTGAATAATATATATTGAAGGTCATGAAATAGGTTTTTTTATACATTTAATAATAATTTCCTTGAGTTAAAAGGATTTACTACTTTCTGAAGCTCATATATCGCCTTCGAATACTATAATAGTATAATATATTAATATTCATAGACTACGGTACCTGTTTTAGAATATATTACATTTATTAGACGAAATTATTTTGTATAATACAGAACTTTATGTTGACAATATTTGGTGAGTTGAGTAATGATTATTGAATATACTTTAGTGACCAGTAACAGGGAGGGCGAGTAGACTGAGGTTCGAAGAAATCATATATACTATCAATAATACTCGGTATATATTTTACATCCAAATATAAACTGATGCTTTAAATACATAAATGGCATGCTTATTTATTGGTAATCACAGACCAAGGCACTAGGAATATCATATTTTCCGGTTACCATCCTGCACTATACCATAGGCAATGTATACTAAGCAGAAACTTCCCCTATTTACGAAGGATTAAAAATCATCTCACCTACAAACCTGGACAAATGCAAATCACGATCAGTGGGTACCTATAATTATAACCCTTCACTCTATGAGCTTCCTTATATCTGGGTCACTCAATATTATCCTATACAAAGTACCTAATGGAAGAATGATAGAATTATTGTCTCTTTCTAACAAGCTGAAAAATGTGAAACTAAACATAAAAAAATTCCCCCGATATGCTAAGAAGAGAGAAATAGCAGTCATCACCCAAGAATAGGTCACATCCGCTTATAACTAACGCTTATCTCGTCATAAAGAACCAGCATGTGTGATAATTTATATCTATATGCGCAATACAACGCTAATAATAAAACATGTGGTAGTAATTAACTGCCCCAAATCACCGAAGCACGTAAAATTGTTTTCAATCCGCCGTCACTACAAATCAAACCCTCAAAGATGAGAACACTTTGCCAATCTGTAATTTTTTTCACCAACTTAATTACGGTAAACTCTTCATGGTGAAATATTACATTCTAATATTTTATATACCAACATATTATTTTCAATCGTATTTTAATGAAAAAAATATTTAGTAACTATAATATAATTAAATTTTCTTAGTTATAATGAATGTTCAAAAACTATGTTGTGGGTTGACCACTGATAAGAAAGTCGCAAGCTACATAACTGAATGAAAAATAATATGAAAAGTGGGAAAAAGAATAGCATCTATTATTAGAATAATAAAAATGTTAAGATCCTGCCACATGAGTCTATGCAGTCTCTGGTTTAGCATTTTTGGATAGCTAGTTTGAAACAAATATAACTTTAAAAATATATTTTTTATTTTTTTAGTTAACGTTACTTATGAAAATTGAAAAGTGGTTTTCTATACAATAAATATTGTTATAATCATAAGTAACATTTGCCAGACTTTCAGAGTCTTCGATTAAGTTTATCGATCACATAGACTTATTAGTTATTAATATAATTGATATATTTCTGTACATAGGAACTGACACAATGATAAAAAGTGATTGGAAACAAATGTAAGTACAATTTTTAAAATTACAATCAACTAACCATAGATTCTATACAGGTACCTATTTCTCTGTTTAAAGTAATATTATTGTTTGCAGTATGTATAACTGCCAGCTTTAAAATTAATTTTTTTTTTTGTTGGATGACTCAATTAAGTTATTAAATATTAATCATATATTATTCCAAAATTAGTATGGTATACAATATATAATAGTTATATAGTCTAGTTATTTATTTTTAATTGGTTTATATCGTATATTGATTTTATTTAATGTATTATATATATTTTATGAAAAATATTATTATTAATTTTACAACATAATGATACTCGAAACTTCCTTATCGATTCCTTCACTCTGTTAACACATTTTGTAAATAGGGAATGGCCAATTATATCGTTTTAAAAATAGCATTTATATAGTCAACTAATTACTTTAAATCAAGGATTTTAAACGTGATCATTGTGTCAGAAAAAATCTACGATCGAGGTTAAAGTGGTTGACAACTCATCATTTAAAACCTTGTAAAATTACTAATGAAACCAAATCCGTTTATAGGTACAATATTTGGGATTATGGAGTACCCATTGGCTATTATGTATATTTAACGCAATGATGAAAATCATTGGAAACAGAATATAGACGTTATCCATATCTGCAGAGTATGCATCATTAATATTAGAAAGTTAGAAATGCTAGGCGTTAGTGGTAAAAATTATACAAATATGTTACCTGTCAATTATTTCTATAAAAGACATTTTCTCAAAGTTATAATTTTGGAGTATTTGCCTATTCAATACTCCTTTAAAATGATGCTCTCATCCTTCAATAATAGTTATTATTTATTAATTATTATTGATATACATTTGTAATTTAATTGTTTCTATATTTTATGTACCAAAGTAAATAATTTAAAAGGTTGTTTTGTTTTACGGAAAAAGTTTTTTATGTTCTTGCTTGGGTACCTACACGGTTACGCAACATTAATTGACCTAGGTATTCAATTTCATAGGTTCGATTTGTATATATTAGTTATTACTGAAGGTTTTTTAGATATATTTATAAACATTGAGTTAAATTAATTCAATATTCTGATATATTCAGATGTACCTGTGTTTAGTACCTAATACCCATGTTAAACTACCTATTTAAATTTTAAATATCATGTTACCCACATATAATAATGGTTATATTAACTGTTGACAATAATCAAAATAATTATTTAAAGTATTATTATTTAATTAGCTGATCAATAACGATAAGATACCTATATAGTTACATATTTTCATTCCAACATTTAAGTGCTTATATTTAGTAAGCAGTAATAATTACAATAACCTATAAAGTACATTTTACAATGGGTAAGTATTTACAGAGTATTTACGACATAGTATAAGTATCTAACGTTTATTTTTTATTAATATTTGCACAACTTCAATGAACAAATTGAGAACGTCATGCATCAGTTTTAAGTTTTATTTTTATAGTAAGTGGATGTATTATAAATAAAATTATGTATATACATGTAGTTATATACATTTGTATTTTTTAATACTTTAGGTACCTATATCTTTCAGGTTTCATCAGGACTTTGTTTATGCATTTTTTAAGCAGGGAATATTCTATTTTTTTTTTATAGTTTTATATTGGTAACTTAAGTGTTACCTAAAATTATTATATTACATTATTTATTAACATATTATTATATTTTATTAAAAAGATAAAATACAATATAGCCATATAGATATGACAAAATTTCGTTTTCAGTTTCTTACCTAAGATAATTGGGATGTGTTAAAAGTTGCATACAATAATTTGGATAACTTTTTTCATTTTAATATACTTCATAGATCATTAGATACTGTATACTAGTGTATATATTACCATATTATTCCTTAATACCTGGGCCAGATGGAGTGGCTCTTTTATCCTCTTCTTGGATTATTTTCGATTTTGTTTTATTCGAAATATGTTTTTGGTATTTGTTTTTCTATTTCGTAAATGTATTTTAATGATACAGGTTCTAGTGATACGAGCGTTACACGATTTAAAGTTGGTAAAAATAGTCATTATAAAGATAGTCGTAGATACCTAACCTACATATTATGCTGTATTATTCACGTAATAGCTTGCTTCTTAAGATACAATTGTGTATTAAATTGTGAGGTATCTCAGGTGTGCCTACGGCTACGGAAGTTAACCAATTGCGCTTAAAATGACTTTTTCACATACTAATTGCACTCGTTCATTTTCTGGGTCGATATACCAATTGCACTCGGTCTTTTCTGGGTCGATATAGGTACCAATTGCACTTGGTATTTTCTGGGTCGATAGACCAATTATGCTAGATAATTCATTTTATTCAATGGCATAACAATATTGTATTGGAATATAATTAACATGAACGCGAATAAAACATATATACTATAACATACACAAATATATAATTACAATTAAATAAATCACTATATTATAATACGATTTTATATTACAGCATATTTTGAGTGTATAGTTAAAAATCATTCATAATACATAAATAAATAGTTTTTCAGAATGAATAAAAACGATTTGTTCGTTTATTTTATCAATTATTATACAATGAACGAAAAAATAGTCAACTAGCAGTTTAGTACATATATATTGTATAATATACCAAATAATCATAAACATACTTAAAGTATATACACTATACAGCACAATTGATATACTGACTTAAAATATAAGTAGGTGCAATTGGCATACTAATCCTAAGATACAAATTTTGTTTTAGGCGCAACTGATGGCATGGTGTACGGATTTTGCAAGTCACCTCTTTGGCTCTAAAGTTAATCTATACTAGGTACTATATAAAATGAAGTCGCTTTCTTTTGTTCGGGATAAACTCCCAAACTATTTATTCAACCGTCGTGCAGTTTTTTTAAATTAAAGAAGACATCACAGAGAACGTTTTAGGCATACATTTAGAGTTTTAGACCGATAAAGTTAATAAGTTATTAGTTATTATTAATTAAAATAAATTTGTAAATTGTATACCTATATATACATTTTGCGCCGCAGGTATTGTGTTCTGGCGACGATTTTGATTGTTATTTATTAATTGTTAATTGTTGGTTGGTTTAATCATTTGAAGGCGTAATTAATTGTACATTTGATTGAAGGTTATTACTAACGTATAATACTCTCATTTTTGAAAATGCCTAGACGAAAGTAAAGCTACCTTTGAAGCTACCTTTAAAGTACAGGGTCAGGTTTACCACGCTGCCGGCAGTCTTTTTCCACATCGTAAGCGATATAATTTTTTTTCAACATTATAAAGAATCCGCGGTGGCGACGCTAAATTTATATGGCTACATAATCACAGAGACATGATTAAAAGTGATCTAAAATCAAAATTAATATCTGAAAAATCTTGCAATAGCGAAGCATTGCCGGATCAGCTAGTAGTATCATAAATGATAAAAAAACCATTATTTACACAAATATACCCACCTAATACCTATAAATCTTATCCATAATAATGACAAAACATATAAGTTGAATAATATAATACACATATAAAATTATAAAATAGGTACACTCTAATACGTGGTAAATATTATATATATAAATAATAAATATATTATAATGATAGGTATAAAAAGAAAGGCTAGAGGAGCGTTAAATGATAATTGATCATGGGGAGCACAGGGAACTCTCCCGGGTCCCGGTGTCCCGGTAGATCAATACGATCCTGGGTACCTATGCAGTATACCTATGTCTGTTTTTACGTCATTACCTAATCTTTTCTTCCTTTATTTATTTCCTATTCGTTCGATATGGCTTTAAGTACAGGATATTTAATAAAAATCTACATAAAACATTTATTTTAGGTACCCTTTTTTTCTAAATATTATGAGAAAATTTGTGGGAAGTCAAGTAATTTTGTACCTACCTATACTTATTAACACATACAGGGGACTGAATTCGAAAATAGTAATAAGTACAGGCATTTTTACATTTATTTATTTTATGTTTGGTTTAAATCGATTTGACTATTATGGGACACAGGCTATAGCACTAAATAGAAGGTATCTTCTATATACAAAGCACTTGATAATATGTACACCTGTATAAGTAGGTATACAATCGTGAACCATCTCATAGTTATACAGAGTACAATCAAAGATATTATATAAGTCTATTTTAATCAACATTTTGAGAAAGAGTTAATATTAGCCAATATTTAAATTAATTAAATACCATTTTAACTATATAGGTACCTTGTTCCTATATAGCCATATTGGTTGAAATAATAACAACATTGATAGGTACATTGGCGGAGACTTGTTTATGAATTCCTATATTAATATATTTCTATAATGTATAACATCTCGTTTGCGCCCAAAATCGTAAGAAATGAAAACCAGCTTGTGGGTACAGTATTGGACGTACAGGGTGTACTGATAAAATTACATACACAGTATATGAACCATATACTACTACAAATGTTCGTCAATCATAGTGCTTTGTCGAATGAGTGGACTTTATAGCTATATTTCTAAGTCTACCTTGGTACATAATTTTTGCTTTTCGGTGAACGCAATTCATAATAATTCATTCAAACGGTATTCATCTTTCTGCACATGGACCTACTCATAACTTATAAATAACTCTATAATAATATTACACCCATATTTTAAATACTATACAGTCTCTACCTACCTACTTATTTAATAGTTTATTAAAAATTGCATTTTAAATGTTATTGTAATTTATAATCAAAAGTTTTTAATTAACAGTTTAATTACTTACATAACTTACGGCTATCTACCTAACTAGTTTTAAAAATATTTTGTTACTGATAAAAATATATGATTAAAATAGCTATTGCAGACAGGTTCTGTTTAAATAAAGTAAAAATATTTAAAAAAAATTACGGACAAGTTTTAATTCCAAAGTTATATTGCATAAATAAACATACATTGATAAAATGTAAAAAAATGATTGAATATGAGGCGTTGATTTATATTGGAATACTACCAAAAAATCTGAGGTAAAAAGTCCTAGGAAAAAAGTCCCAGTAAAAAAGTCAACCGAAAAAAAGTCCGAAACATAAAAAGTCCAGTACATAAAACAACGATTAATGGTGACCACCGAATAATTAATAAATGTGAATCATAGAATAACAGATGTAGGCAACTAACACTTGTTAACTAAATTAGATTTGAAGTAGCGGCAGATAAAGCGAAATTAGCTATCTACAAATTATATAATATAATACAATATAATAGATAAAATAATTTTTAGAAAAAATTGGTCATAATAGGTATTAGAGCGAGACCTAGATGAACAAAATAATAATAGAATTTTTTTTTTAAATATATTATTTTTGACGACAATTAATTATAATTAAATTATTTTTATACATACATATATAATGGACTTTTTTATTTCACACTTTCTTACCTCAGACTTTTTTACCCTGAACTTTATTGCTCCGGACTTTTCATACGGCTATTAATTTATATTATGTATAGGTACCTACACGACTACACTAATGCACACAATATTATTTATGTGATTCTGAAATAGTAAACAAGTCAATATATTATTTTAATTTAATTAAAGAGGACATTGACTATAAACTATTTAGGTAATTAACACCCATGCATATATTTCGTGCTAATTATTATCGTTTGCATATTCAGTGGGCGTGCTGTTGAATGTTGATTAGTCACAATCGTACAACATCGTTTTAACTTTTAGCAATGAGTAAAAAATAATTATAATGCTCCAGTAGCTTTATATAATAGTCAATTAAAAAAATACATCCAATAATTACATTTTGAATAGTTTTTTTTAAAAAATAGATATAAATCAAAGATTAAAAAATGTTGATAAAAAACGTGGGCACTTCACGTCAACGGACAACGAATAGGTTGTACAGCAAACAGTAGTGACACATTGTCATTGGTCACCAATATAATATCATAAATCATACAATTATACATAATATATTTAATAAATTTATAAACATTATTTTCTACATCAATAATATGTAGATATGTATATACTACATTGTATACGGCATATTTACGGTTATAACTTATATTTATGTATTACGTTTGGCAATAATAATAATAATTATTATTTTTCAGACAATAGTGACCTATTATATTGAACAATTTATTAAATGTATTAAACAAAAAACTGTATATCATATGATCATGTGACATAATATATCATATTATTACCATCGCATACCAATTAATAGGTATTATTACTATTGGACATTAATTTATTGTGCAGCGTAGGTACAAAAAGAAAATACCGCTATTAAATTAAAACTATTTATAAGTGTGAACAACATAAATTTTAAAAAAAATGATCAATTCAAACACCAACGAAAGTCTACACATTTACTACAAGTTGATAGAATGCGGAAAATTGAACCGTTGCTTAACCAGGTTATAGGTTTTTGACCTCTATTGTACACTTTACATGACTTAATTAAATGTAATGTATAAATTATATAAAATCATTCTATTGAAATTATTAATTGTTAATAATTATTTCAGCGTGTATATTATACGCTGTAATGCTGTATAGTTTATGAACTACGAAGTACCTACGGTATTTATGTACCGGTACGTAGGTGGTAGAACAGAGCATACAAAAATCCACGAAAAAAATAAAATAAAAAATCTACACATGTAATCTACAACCACACGTCTAGTGCCGCCTATCATATCACTTTATTATTATGCAATATTCGTGTAAGATGTAAACATTGTAAGTACCGTTAAGGTACGTTTTCCCCGCAGCGTCAAAAAGTGGAACTGCACGGCGCGGCATCGTGACGCCTCGTCTAGACTCTAGACACACCGCGACTATGTCCGGACCGGTAGTTGACGCTAGACTCCACGTCCTGCTGTCTCCGCAGGGAAAACGTATATACCTTTCAGAATTTAAATAAACCACCCGAATGAATACAAATTACTAATGTTGCGTTCACTTCAATTCTCCAGTAGCGTTCTAAGAATTAATGATGTAGGGAAATATAAAAATTGATTGCAAAGTTCGTCCCCCCCCCACCACCACCACCACTACAATAAAAAGGGAATATGAAAATTAATTCTCAATGAATGTTATTTTTACCATGCCTCACGAGTCATGAGTCTTAGTATTAAAAAAAAATCAACTGTCATTTATAAAAAAAGGAACCCATCTAGTCTGTATCAATCCATCATCATGATTTTTTAACTTACATACCTATCCGAAATCAACAACCATTCTTATATCCCTCACAGATGGCCAACAATATCATCCCATTGAGACAGTTCTAAAAAAATGACGTAAAATTAGATAAAATATCAGGCCACAGTAGAAAACTTACTTTTTATTCTTTAGTATCAGTAATTGTTTTCTGCTATTAGATAGGTTTCCATAAATCATTGATAGGGATATAATGTCTTTAATTATTGGTAAATTCGAAATATTTAATGACTTGGACGATTAGCTACAAGCATCTATGACTGACGGCTGTTTAACTGTGTAAGGAAGTGTTTGGTTTGTATTCGGCATTTTGGCTTAAAAAAGCAAGCAAAGTAATATTTTTGCATATTTCGTCATATTTAAGCTAAAAATAGATGTGTATTAGCATTATTAGTGGACCTTCAAATTGCAGTAATTATATTATTTTTATAAATGTTATTTGGCAGGTCAATATCATGCTTGGATAATATTTAGGAAAAATATACTTACGATTTATTGATTAATAATCAGCCTTGCTATCATTAGTTATTTTACGTATTAAAAACGTAGAATCATCGATAGATTGTATTGTAAGTATACTATAAAATCAAAAGGTAACTGTTAAGTGTTCGTGTTTCACAATGATAATTATTTCGTATTCGAATTCGATGCTTGGCATCTGTTTCAGTCTGTTTGCAGCTGTTTTAATTAATTTTACCCACCTAATATTTACGATTTACCTACAATCTACATACTTACATACATCTGTAATTTAATTTTAAATTCCTTAGCTGAGAATTATATATATATTATAGTAACACATGTATTTTTATGTCATAAAAATGTCTAGTAATTAGCACTTTTCTTAAATATTTAATTTCCTCAACATTTGAACTTAAAATATTAAACTTAAAAAACTGTGGATACCTGTATATTATTTAGTGTTTTTTTGTTACAGTATCAATTACTTATAAGAACCTTGTTTTTGAATCGAAACTATTCGCTATAAGGATTAAACATTTTATAAAATATGTTTAACTACAAAAATATTTGCAAATTTTCGTGACTTTATGAAATATACACTTCATATGTTTATAAAAATATCCTGCCTAGTGCCTATGTACCTATTTTTAATAGGTTCTATTAAATTATTGTAATAAAACATATGAGGAACATATTGTATTACATTTTCAAGATTTTTGATAAATACCTAGCTCAAAAAAAAATTAAAAATATTTTGACAATTTTATCATACACAGAAAATACTAATACAAATATTTGCTGAAAATTTAAAGTACCTATTTACAATAGTTCATGTTTGAGTTGAACTAAAAATACTACATCGATTTTGTCAAAAAATGATTTTGGGAAAGAGCTCTCGTTTTTCCTTAATTTTGTATTTATCTTTATTTTGAGAAGTACTGGAAATGTTTTGATAACTTTTGAAGTTATACACCAGACACCACCTCAAAAGTTGAAAATCGAAGCTTTTTAATTGTCCCAAAAGGAGACGACAGAAATAAAAAATTTGAAAAACTCATCAACTCTTAAAATCAATAAATTCGTCACTCCGCTCAGAATATAAAATTGGGTAAGAACTGTCATTTTTAAGCGATATCAGTTTTCGACATAACGGATTTTGTTGTAAGTAGTTTGTACCTTATTCAAAAACAGATTACCGTAGAAGTAGAATATAGATAGGTACTTAATTACTTAATTTTCATCAAATGTTTATGGAAATTTTCCATACATAGTAAAACTTTTTGAGCTATGAGTTCCAACTCAGACATTTTCGATTGTTTAAAGTAGGGAGGTTAAAATAAAATAGGTTAAAAAAAATTGGTTTTTTATTTAATTAGCTAGGTACCCATATTTTGATAAATAATTTTTCAAATTATCTGGTACCTGGTTAAACATTTAAAATACTGTTTGGCATGAGTATTTAATGCTGCCTTAACCAAAAACTATTTAAAATATGTTCACACAGTTTTTTAATAGATATTTTAAGTTCTAATTCGGGCAAAATTAGAACAGAGAATAACTGTTAAAATATTAATTGCTGATAGGTATCTACTGCATTTTTCGTACTCACGTAACTATAAAATTATTTTCTTAACAAATAACCAAAATATTTAGTTTAATTTTAGACCATTTATACACGAAACCATTAAGTATTTACCAGTAAGAAAATCTGTTTCAGGTGAATTGTATAAAAAGTCACATATTCCTAGTTGTTTGTATTTTAATAATTTAAATGGTTTAATAGTTTTAAATTACTATTGTCAATTAAAATATTTTTATAAGTAAAATTAAATAATATATAGATTATGATAAGATATAAATTATCAAAATATAATGCATATTATTACACGTCGATATATGAGTTATTAATGTGCCACTCAGATATTAGGAACTGAATTGTATGATAGGTAATAAGTATTACCTTTGAGTTTAGATACTACCTATACTCAATGTCCAATGGTATTGCATAATAAAATAAAATAATAAAATTTATACAGTATTAATAAGCACTCATATGATGTAGGTACCTACATAAATTACAATTATAAGTAGCTTAAGACTTATATGAATAAACCATTTTACATTTTCTTGTTACTTTAACAGATTGAAAGTTTAACTCGAAGAAAGCTACTTAAGACTTAGTCATAAAATATTACCTGGAAGTAAGTAGGTCCTATACTATAAATAATTGAATATTTCGCTATAAACTTATCCCATATCTAGAAAACATGTGAAGGTAATGTGCTACAAGTTGCTGGTATATAAAAGTCATCAGCCTTTTACAGACTTGCTATTTGGTAACTTTATGAACATAACAATTTAAATTGAATGAAGCTGGATTGGATTAAATTACTACCAAAAGCAATAGTTAATACCAACTATATGATTTTAATTTGTAAAAAGTCAGACATGGACGAAAGAGTTTTTTTTAATGTTTGAACTTTGAAGATAAAATATAGGTGAACTATTCATAATTACAATTATCTACCTAGGTTTTTAATAGTGCTAAATATTTTTATTCTGAGAAACAAACTTCTTTTGAATTTTGTAGGTAGGTTTGTACAAGGTTTGTGTGTTTAACCCATCCAGTTTATCTCGGAAACCCAAATATTTGGAAAAAAAACAGTGGTGCAAAAACTATTTTTTTCCTATATAATATATTCTTTAGACTACTGTTTTTTATTAAACGGTTTCCAAGTTCTAAAATGTACTAGACAGAATATACTTTACTATTCCCACTTTAAATTTTAAAACAAGTAATTTATGGATAATTTATCTTTGAAAAATCTCAGTTAAGGGGTTTTATTTAGTCTACAAATATACACACAAAAAATTAAACTCTAATAATAATAATAATATTATATAATTTTTGTAAATACCTATGCTTATTAATAGTATATAATATTAGTATATTACATTCATCACATCACACTTAATAGGTACTTATGAGTACATTATATTTTTCCTTGTCTTAATATTGTGGAGATGATTCAATATATAAATTTATTATAAAAATATGCTTGCTCCCTGACCATTTATACAGCTATCAACATAATATTCTATATTAATTAATTTAACTTCATCCATATTTTAATTTAATATTTATATTAATCAATAATATTTTTGTATAATATAATACTGATAGGTCCCATAGTATAACATTTTAATAGTTTATGCAAATTCTATGAATCTTAATTTAGTTATCAAATAAAAACCCAACATGTATAACAATAATGTTCATTTAAAAAATTATTTTGTCACTGTAAAAATGATTGAAAACCTGTACTGATTTGGCTGAATAATATTTAAATATATTATATATATATTCTATTAGATAAGGAGTAATTCAATAAACTATGAGTTTACACATAGTTCACATAGTAGACAGGGTGATATTTCTTTAACATTTAACACTTATGATCTTTTGAAAAGGACTAGTTCTTTTTTTCTAATAATGAAAGGTCATTCAATCACTTCCATCACTATTTTAAAATTATTTAAAATTTTTTAATAAACAATTTACATTCTAAATTTTTCATATTATTCTCAAAGTTTAAATATACAACAATGTAAATTTTTAACCAGTAGTTAATTATTAGTAATATGTTCTAAGTATTTAAAGTGAAGATGAGTGGAGTGGAGTGGAGTGGCACAGTCATACAGAGGTACCCACACATTGTTGGTAAGACACTCTCTAGTTATCTTAACTTTTAGAAATAATGAGTGTTCTATTTAAAGAATCTTCTAGTAAAAGATTAAAAACACAATGAGAAGAAAAGTCCTAAATTCAGCTACTATCTCCAAGATTAATAACTAATAAAAATAATATAAAACAAAATAAGAAATACAATATTTAAAAACTGTTTCCAGTTATTTATACTTTCAAAAATATAAATTGTTTTCAACACATATTCACAATAATTATTTTATACAAAAATTATTAAAAATGTTTTTGATTTGTTTTAGTAAATGTTTAACAAATCAGTAACTTAAATATGTTCCCTCTCAATGTATAAAACACAAAAACAGTATCATTACTTTTATGTTTTATGTTAACCAAATAATTGAATACTTTATTCAAATCTTTTTTATGATGTGAAAATCTGAAAAAAAAAATTCATATTAAGCATTATAAATTTAAACTTCATTAAATATAATGTTGTACCTTTTAATTAAAATAGAAATGTCACTTTCTATAGTTTCTAAGTCCATCAATGCCCCTAATGCTTTAATTAGTTCCGCATCAACATTAAGTACTAGTATTTCAACACGTATTTTTGGAGATAACTTTTGTAGAGTTTTTGAAACAGCATTTGAAATCTATACAAATTAAGTGACATGAATAATTTTTAAGTAGAAATAGAAAAATATTATTAATAAGATACCTGATATAGGTAATAATATTAGGTACCTGACTCTCATAACGACGTTTGACAGTAGTGACTAGCTTTTCTTCAGTTAAAAACGTTATGTTTATATATTGGTTTTCATTAGTCACACGAGATTCATTTTTAACAACATTATTAGTTTGAGGTATGATAGTTGTTAAACTATTTTGTCTTCTTTTACGTCGCATCGATTCTATAAATTCAGTAACAGTCATTATCTTATCCTGAAATCTAAAATTTATATTACAGTAAAAATGTTAACGATTTTGGATTATTTTACTAACTTATCTTCCATTAACTGTCTTAATATTACTGATTTTGATTCTTTCAACATGACAATATTTGTTACATATAATTCCGTGCAATAATCTTGAATTTGTTCCAGAGTCTGTAAAATTGATTAATAAAGTAAGATGAGAATGTTTTATTTGAATATAATATGATAGTTAATTTTTGAAAAATTTACAAAAAAAATGATAACAAAAAAAATCTTATTGTTAAGTATTTTTGTGAAAGTCAACTGCAAATTTGACACTTTTACAATAACTTATTTTATTTTCATTTTTTCAATTTAACTAATAATTATTTTTATCAGCTTGTAAGTCTTTAACATTGATTAAATTTGATATATATTTAAATGCTTGGGAACCGGCTACAAACAGTTAACATTTTTAATATTATTATGTGATATTGTTAGTAAATAGCAGAATAAGTAATGGTAATAATAGGCCATCTTGAGGGACTACTGAAATAACTACAACCTTATGAGAAATTTGGTTTTTAAATTTTATAGAATGGGTTCTATTAGACAAAAATCAAGAGAGAAGAGGGTCCCTCAAAAGTTTCTTTCAAGGTTTTATTGCTAAATTCATTAAACCAATTAATTGAGCCTATGCTGAATTTATTAATAATCACCTTTGATCGAATCATATATTTTGTATTTATAATTCAAGGAACTATAATTTTAATGTTAATAATGTATATTGATTGAGGAAGGAGTTGTGGCATATCTATTTACTTTAACAGTGGGATAAAAATTTCCAGTCACATTTGCATAATTTAAATTCAATATTGTAATCTAAATATTTACCATTAAAATGTTTGATTGTATTACATTTAGATGACAGTTAATAAGGTATACAAAGAAAAATATTCGGGCAGGGTAAAATTTACAGAAAGTAGATTAAAATCATAGATAAATATAAAATTGGTTCTTCTAAAGCATATAATAGAAAATAAATACAACCAATAATGATTTGCTTAAGTTTCCATTTTATAAGAATAAATATATTTTCAATGTCTGATACACTGACATTAATAATTTTAGTATCTCTCCTCTTCTTTCAAACATGGTTGAATAAGAGCTTCTATTAAATTTTTAGACACAGACAATTTTTTAAAGCATAGGTCATTAGAATTTACTTCATTTACTAACCAAGTCTCACTGAAAGCAAATGTATTATAAATGTGTTAGGGTATTCTTACATTTAAATAAAATTTAAGCTTCTTATCTGTTGATAGTTGATATTTATATTAAATTAGTTGTACATTATACCTGTACTACATCCAAAACTAGTGTTTTAATTCCCATTGCCCATAAGTCCTTGGCAAGATTTAATTTTTCTTCAGTCATTGTTTTACTGCTATTTGACGAACATAATATTACATCAATTCCTGATGACTCTATTTGAAACAACGCAGCCAGTTTATCTAATGAAAAACTAATACCTATCGCTGTTTGCTTTATATCATTGGACATATCTAAATTTCTCCTTCAGGTATAGACAAATGAGTAGGTATTAGTTAGTATTTGTTTAAAAATATTAAGTAAAAATTACCTAAATGAAGATATTAGTTTATCATAGCAACCACCAGCTGCTAAAACATCATATTCTGCAACATTCTTCTTACTTTTGTTGTAATAGACTATTTCAAATATTAATCCCGAATAAAATTGCATAATGTTCATTAATCCCGGTACAATCACAACTGAAAACTAAAATAAAACTTGAATTAATTATATGTACACAAGTTATTTTATTTATTTATTTACTTTGATATTTAACGATTCAATATGTTTAATCACAGTTTCCAAATGATGTAGACCCTCTCGTGAGAAAATTCCACATTTTGATTTGCGCACTGTTATCTTACGACATATTTCAATCATATCAGCCAATGTATGTTCCATAGCAAAAAAATTCATTGCTATATTAATTTGATGATTAGCAAATCCCAAAAGTTCTAACTCTTCAATTTGTTCTGGGGTCAAATCATTTTGCTGTAAATCATATGAATAAAACCATAATAACATATTTTAAATATTGGTTAAATAGTATAAATATTTTTTACTTTGAATCTTGCAAAATAACTACAAATTTCTAAATGACGAGCCCTTTCTATTCCAGAATACATCAATATTCCTTGAACCAATGACATATGATTCAGACGAATTATACAATTATTAAAATTAAAATCTTTTAGTTTACTAAATATTTCTGCTGCAATTGACAATAATTCTGCTTCAGCTATTAGATCACCTTGAACAAATAAACAAAACAATTAAACTGTTTATAGATTTATTTTTTGGTAACCAACCTTGTGATGTACTTATAATATCGAAGGCAGCCTCATAGAGTTCACGGGGGTGAACTCCATAAACCCTTCTTTGTCTGTAAACTCTATCAATTGAGTATCGTTTCAGATTACAAATTGTAGGATTGTGTGCTAAGAACCTGGCAAATGGGATTCTAAGGTTGTGAGGTATACATGTTAGCCCACCCCACCTAGCCATCATGGTAACAGTGTTTTCATTGATCATGGAATTCAATGCTGGCATTAACAATGGAGTACACAACCAAACACCTCCATGAAGCTGAAATATTTCTTTTACTAAATCAATAATCTTATCTAATCGACCATGATGAAGTACATTTTTTCCAGCTGTCATAGTAAATGTTATGTCTTCCACAGTAGTTACTTTCTGTAAGATAATACATAATCAAATATTAAAAATAAAGAATTTATACTTATATACAATCAGACTTTATTTAAAAAAATTGATTTAAAGGATTTTGTTTCTAAATAATAACAACAAAATAAATAGATGATCTGTTACTCTTTACCTATACATTTATAAATATAAATTCACTATAAACTAAAAATACAATGATAGCCAGCTATATTTACAAATAAAAATTCCATATTCAGATATGTTCATTCAGTTTAAAGCTTCTTAAATAATTTGTAAATTTTAGCTATATTAATAATAATCAATATTCTTTTAACTCTCATTGGGTTTTCATTAAAATAAATTATTACTATAAATAATTATTAAATTGTATATTTACTTGATTAAAACATGAAGCAATAAGATGCTTATAGTTTTTACTTTTTGAGTTGGAAAGTGTATTTCTGACCATTTCATGTAATTCTGTATCCTTCAATTTAGGAGGTGGTATATATTGGCTTTGTAATATGTCTGTTGAATTAGGCCGTTTACACGGATCATGATTTAATAACCACCTACCCATTATAATTAGAACAAATTAGTATGTATGTTCTTTAAAATATGAAATATTAATTATCAATTATAACTATTTAATTATACTTAATAATATGTTTTTGAGCAGGGTCTCCAAATTTTAAAAATTCTGTTGGTAAAATACATTCATACATTCTCAAATCAGTCAACACTTTTATTCTTTCCATGTCTGTTGAAAATTGTTTGTGACACATTTCAAAAAAAATGATGCCTAAACTATAAATATCAACTTTCTGAAAAAACAAATAAAACAAATTTAGATTTTTGTATTGAATTGTATGCTTAAAACTATATTATTAAATCGCGAAAAGCATATAACGAATTTAGATATTTTTGTACTTTAGAGGCATAACAATCAGAGTCCTCTTTTTGTGAAAATAGTATTGCTACCTTTCTATTCAACATTTTACTCTGAGTCTTTTTGCTCATTATGATCTAAGGCCTAAATCATATCAGTAATATTTTTGGTTGTTATAAGCAAATTATATTATGATCAAGTCCACAGTTTTCAAATCATGTAGGGGTACAATCAAATCTAAGTTCACTCATTATAATATGTTAATAGCAAATTATGATATACGTCCTAAAATATTTTTAATAGCATCAAAAGTCTCAACTTGGTGATTTTTAAGTTGTATAAAATATAAACTAATTAAGTAACACCGTCTACCAATAGTTTAACAAATTAAAATATTATGATGGCAGCTTAAGACTAAAAAATTTTTTTATGAAATATTCAAATTGAAGAAATTGTTGTTTTTTGTAAACATAAAAAGTTTGAAAAATAGATTTGGATTGTTATGCATCTCGGGTACAAGGTTATTTTCATGAGTAAATTATTAATGAATATTTATGAGATGATTATCACATATAAATTATTGGAAATAAAATCTTAAGGTATAATTTTAAAACAGTTGAACATAGAGCTAATTTATCAAGTTTAAATGAAAAATATATGTCAAAATAAATATGAAGATCTTCATCTATGAATATATTGAGGCATCTATAAATGTATATTATTAAAACTTACTTCATTGTATACAGCTTTAGGGCCTAAAATATTAAGCTCAGGCGCAACATACAATGCTGTACCAATATTGCCAGTTTGTGATGTATCGACAAAAATATCTTGAATATTTGTTGAATCCATTTCAGGGATGTGTCTTTAAAACCCATTTAAATACAAATATTTAAATTGTATTACAGTATTATTGTTGGATTCATGGTAAATATTAATGATACCTTTGAATAATAGTAGTAGCTAAACCGAAATCTCCGATTTTAACATGGTCTTCGGAATCAATGAATATATTAACAGGTTTTAAATCTCTATGAATTATTCCCTGTTGATGAATATATGAAAGTCCCTCAACAATTTCCCTTAATAGTCGCCATACTCTTTTAGGTTCTTTGTATAGACCATTGTCAACTGCATTACTAAACAAAACAGAACATAAAAAAGTTAAACAATAGTACAATTATCATCAAATTGTTTAATTAAAATTTGTATTTCAAATATATGACTGTAATTATTTATATTTAATACCGAAGTGTGCTTTTTTCACAGAACTCCATTTGAATATACATAAACTGATCAACTTTATCGATTGTATCTTCATTTTCATTATTAATCCCTTGACTTGAGCTGTCATAAGTTGTACTTTCAGAAGAATTTAAATTCACTTTTCCTGAATCAGACTGATGACTAAATAACAATAATATAATTACGAATAATTAATAATTACTATTTTATAATATCTTAAGATGAAGCCATGTAAGTATGCTTTTTTTTATTTACAAACACCTAACATAGCATATTGTACAGTTTGAATAATTAATTTTACTCCATTATGTTTAATCTTAGAGTGAATTGACAAATAATCAAATTTAGTAGTAAGAATATTATCTAAACCATGACTAAGACTTTTTTTTTACATTTCAATTTTACAATAGTTAATTGTTTGTACAAATTAAAATGCTCATAACTCGCTTTAAAATAGAAGTATGAAAAAAAATCTATGTCATTGACTAGATAATATTCTTACTACTAAATTTGATTATAAATTTTTCAATTCGCTCTAAGACTAAACATAACGGAGCTTAATTAATTTTTTAGAATGTACATTGTGCTGTGTTATGTGTCCATAAGACTGAGACAAATCATGTGGCTATGGCATCCTCTTAAGAAAAATAAAACTATGTTAAAATGGCTTAATGGTTAGGTTATATGATGTATTATGGTTAATTTAATTGTTATTTACATAAATGCTATCCAATCATCATCTTCATCTGAACTACTCTCACTATTAATTTCTTCTGCTAAATTTGAAAGTCTCCAACCACAGCTGATGTCTTTCAAAGGCCATATTTCATTAGTTTTATTTTTTTTCTAAAAGAAACAAAATTTTATTTTAGCAAAATGTTTTATACACAATAATAATATTATTTATTGGAAAGATGCCAAATTCCTAAATGAAAAAAAGTTATTAAATAATAAAAATAAAAATATAATTTTATGATTTTAAAATGATTAATAAAAATTAAAAATTATACAAATAATTTAAAAATTATAATTGATTTCCATTTTATTTTGTCTTTTTTGAAATATTTAGCAAAATCATGAAAATTATCAGCAATTTGCTATTTATTCCAAATATTAATCATAAACCCCTATTTAAATCACTCGACAGCTGTAAAATTTTGTTTCAAAGTAAACCTTTCACTGTTAAAAATGTAATATGTATTTAGTTTTTCTCATGAAAAAATAAATACAATTTCTAATCAGTTAATAATTTAAACGTAAAATATATTAATAATATTATCAATGATGTAGGTATGATATTTACTAACATTTTTTTGAGGTGTACCTTCTTGACTGACTTTAGCGGCTTCTATCCAAGAATTGAAATATCTGACAACGTTTTCATGATTCAGACGTGATAAAAGTTTTACTTCTCTAGTGATTTTTCTATTGAGGTTTTTATTCTTCTCATTAAGTTCAATACATTTAATAGCATATAGGCAGTCATCTAGTTTATTTTTTACCTATTTATATATTAAATCAATTAATTAACTTTGCACAAGTAAATACATATATTTAACCAAAAAGTTTTGGATTGTTTATCATAATAATATTAACTCATTTTTTATCTAACTTCTGTTCTAAGACACTAAACTTAGGTTGACTTTTAGTAGGTCGATTAAGGTACATGATGTGCTCACCAATGTTAAACCACATTTTAATATTATTTTGGGAGGTGATAAGAGTGATGGGATATTATTTAGCTTAAGTGTATGTTTCATTATTAAATAAGATTGTAAAATGATATGATAAATTATAATTGTTTATGTAATTTTCAAACTATCATAGTTTATACTAGCAGCTTTTATAAAAAAAAAAAATTATAATTGTTATACGGTTAAAGTAAACTACATTACAGTAAACTACATAAACTACATTTTATATATTTTTTATATATATACAGAAAAATTTTAATTTAATATGACTTAGTTAGAAAATTAAATTATGTTTAATCAAGAGAAATTTTTACCCCAAACCCGAAAAGGTACTCTGAATTCGAGGACATACTGAAGGTTAAATGAGTTTAATCTGTTAAAATAATCAAATGTATAATAACTATAAATTATATATGAGAGTGTCTAACTAAGATTAATTGAGTGAATGAAAATCAGCAACATCACCAAACCTTAAGGACATCTCCAAATGCTCCTTTCCCCAGCCAATCCAAAATAACAAATTCCTTATCGAGTCTGGATTGGGAGGAGGTAAAATTATACTCAAAAATATGGTTATCGTTCCAATTGCTTTCATCTATTTGATCCTAAAAACAAATAAAATAATATTTTTATGAATTAACTATTATTATATATTTTATAATTAATTATCGTAAGAACATAGTTTATTTTTAACTCATTGAGGTAAATTAACAAAAATAAAATAAAATAAAATAAATATATTACTAAAAAGATACATTACTTTGTGCTGAATATTTATTTTCAATGGTGAATTAGTATTTAATGAATACGAAAGTTCTCTGAAAAAAAAATTATGGTTTGGATTTTTATACATATTCAATATGCAGAATGCTTGTTACTTGTTACTTTGCAAAACTTTTTTAAAAAACTTTACTTAAATTAAATAAAATGACATATTTGAAACTATAATATTGATGTTTAAAATGTATTTATGTATTATAAATAAATTACTAAAGTTATAAATTAGTTTTTGACAATATGTAAATGAATTATAAATATAATTGTAACCTTAAATAGGTTAAAATAATTTAAATGTGATCATTTATTTTAAAATTATATGAATGCGAGATTTGCAATAGTATTTGTAATTTTTATCAATATTAAATTATATTTATTAGGTACTTACCATAGACTTTATACTAATACGTGGAACATGCATGGCGAAAGGGGGGTAGGGCGGTCATGACAATTTATGTGACATATATGTGTCGTATATTATATACATTAATATACAGTTTATTGCATCATCTAGTGTGCATGCACCGTGTAATTCGGTAACATCCAAGCGACAACTAAAGTCTGACCGCTGGAACTACATTCATACTCCGCCTATGAGTATAAGGTCTATGGTACTTTTACATATTTAAGTGTTAGTACCTATTTCACTTACTTCAAATTTAATTCATCTTCTTCATCTTCGTCTATTATAGTTTCAATAGTGTTATGTCTTGTTTTATTTTTATGCATTCTTAGTTCTTCTTTAAGAGCTTCTCTCTTTTTAGACATTTCATTGTGAATCAATTGTTTCTAAATAAAATTTTTTTTAAATTTGTAATGGCTTCATTACCAATCTAACAGTTGATATTCATAAATAAAAAATATAATTACAGTCAATTCAACTTCTTGTTTTTTAGTTTCTCTTTCTTCAAACTCTTTTTGTTGCTTCCTTGACATCATTTCTTCGTAGAATGAAGCATACTGAGGTTTATTGTATAGAGAAAGAAAATTCTAAATAAAAAAAAAATTTTTTTTAAATATATAAGTTGATTTAAATAATTAAACATAAATACTAATATTTTATGAATTATTTCACGTCAGTTACCTGAACTTGTTGAACGAGTTCAAATATCATTACTTCGCCAATTATTTTAGAAGCTAATTCATTTAGTTGTTTTTCTAAATGCATAAGATAGTTTGCTGGTATACCCTTAGCATTTTTAAGACTTATCAATGGTATTCTGCAATAAAAATCAACATATTATTAATAAAATATATTTTAAATAATTTGTTTATAAGGGTCTCACAGTAGCAAAGATTAAATCTATTGTTGAAAGGCGTCCCCAGAAAATATATTTAAACATACAAAGAACAAAATATAATTCTGTACAAATGGTGGTTTTTATGTTTTTTTTTTCAAAATGTGTTTTGAGGCATTAACCTGAAAGAGTTATTTAGTACGTGCTTCTTACTTGCTGGCCCCCCGCTTTGTTTAATGCTAAGAAATGCAGGGATACAACTTTCTGATAAAAAAAAGGAAATATGGATGCAATAACTGCTTACATTTATATAGTTCATAAATACAGATTTTAAAAAGTAAACATATTTACACTTGATTTAAGCTGGTCCTACACGACTCATGCAATCGGTATCATAATCACAAATGTTCGCCGAGCCTACAAATAATACAATTATTTTTAATTTCTTAAAATTGTGATTGGTGCTTTGTGCTTACTAACAACAGATGGAAAACCATCAACCAAGAATGAGCTTCTATGGTATAGTTCATGATAAAATATTTTGTGTACGACTTGTAAAGCACAGCAATTGACTCATACAAGCTGAGTACACAAGTCACTGGTTTAAGTATTAACAGTGAGCAATATGCCAATATGTATAAATATTTTTATATTTAATTAAAAATGAAATATTGGGCAAAATATTTGTATTATTTTATTTTATTCAGTTGAGTGCGCATATATTAATCTACTATGGAAGAAGAAGACAATATTTTCCATAAGATGTCACTCTAACTTACTCATTAGGATAATTGTCTAATGCCTTGACATGCAGTTCAACTAGAATGTTATTTTGTTGCAAGTTTGTGAATCCTTCGGGCAATACTGTTATAGTAATATCCAGTGGTTTCCAAACATCACCGGCTATACACTCGTTGTTGTCCGTTAACTGATCATTGAAAATCGACTAAACACAGTGAAAATCATTTTAAACATTAATGTTTATTGTCTTTAAATGGAGATGGCAACATAACGAGCTTAAAAAACTTACTTTCAATGCTTCTAATTCGTTCGTTTGTCGTTCTTGCAAAGTCTCTCCCATTGAACCGATCGGGTCATCGAAATTTTAAAGTTTATAAGTGAATTTTGGGGGGGGGGATGTGACTTTGAAAAGTTCGTTCATTTGCACGCCACATCGAAGCGTACCTAGAATCTGGAATACTGGAACCTATACTGGCTACTGCGATGGTAAACAATTATCACTCACGTGCGACGTGCTTCCTGTTATCATACGATGTATCAGTTATCAGTGCCCTGTGCCGTGTGCCGGTGTTAGCGACAAATAAAATTGTGTATAGTACCTAGGTAGTCACAACTTACAGATGTATTCATACTTCATAGTATAGTTTATGGGTAATTATTATAAATATAATATTATATTATATATTATTAAATATATTTAGCCATGGTATTGGTATAGTCTATAGATATCTGTCGTGGTAGTATTATACTTATTTATTTTGTGGTATATCATCATACTACTACGTAGTATTTGATAATAGTCTCTATATATGTATATATATTATGTATCTATAATCGTGAGTATCGTGCTACAAATAGGTAATATTACATATCATTGTTCAATGTTCATTACCTACTTACTAAGCACTATACCTACCATGAACCACGATTAAGATCATATAATAGTTTGTTATGATTATTAGGTATAGCGTATAGGTATATTTTATACTTCTGGACAACATTTTTATTTTTATTTTTTAGATAGGTAGTAGCTACCATTGATTTTATAATATACTATAAATTAATATAATATATAATGTATTATATTATAAAATCAATGGTAACACCGGAATAGGATGTACCTACCTCAAATGAATTTATTTAAAAAAAAATAGTTAACTTGTCCAGCTCTGTATATACTATCTAAATATCTAATACGTTAAAAAAATGTATTATAAGTACCTCGTGAAAGTTTAATAAGAGTTAAGCTATACTTTATGTTTTTATAAATAGGTAGGTAGGGAGGTAGATATTATGGTACCTAATACATAGCTATTTTGTGGTTTAAAAATGTCATAGTCATTAATTCATCATAACTCATACATATGGAATTAAAAATACTTCGGAAAATATTCAGAGATAAATACCTGACGAATAACCGCTGCTGCAGCTTAAAACAGCAATTATTTTTGCCATGTAAGAACCACGTTCGATGAATTTCTTTCGATCTTTTTTCATATAATGTTGTTTTTGAAAACAAAAACATTAAATACCTAGGTATTTAGCAATAGTGGATAAATAAATTATACCTAACTATAATTTATATATTTTTTTAGTTTGAAATTAAGATACTTAAGATTTGACACAATTATTCTACTATTTTGTGTATTAAAAGAAAATATTTAAGTATCTTACTACGAGTGTGTCAATTGATCGAATTTTTTTAAATGTTAAACGATTTAGTAGGTAGGTAGGTACTTGATTAAATATTATTTGAATAATTATTAAATAATTGTAATTAGCTGGTTAACAATAACATTTTAGTATAATAATTAAATTTTAATACATTACATTTTTTTTTTTAAATTTATTTATTGATCTAAAGCCAGGCAACTATGGCCAACTGTTTGTAGGGCTGTACGGTTAGTTTGGAACACGTATTTGTATTCGTGGCAAGATTTTGTTGCTAAAAATCCCGGGTGGTCACCAATCCGGGAGGTAGCTACACCGACCGGTACGTATACACTCAGAGCTCATACGCAACGAGCGTAAAGACACTGCTCCACACCGTGCTGGTGTGTTTGTTTTCTTATACAATGTAGGTGAGAGAGGTAGGTAGATCTATGGTATAATAAATGATTACCTACACATTCTATTTATTGAATGTTTAACTTAGGCACTTTAAATGTTTAATATAGAATATTTTAATTTTTCATTTGATCAAAACAAGATTCTACTTCACAGACTACCTACAGTAGGATCACAAAATTTAAAAGTTGTCACTAGATCCAACTAATCAAGTTGCATTGTGATCTTGTTGAACTTGATCCAAATGGCATTTGTCGCTGAGCAATAGATGAAACTCAAATACTTTATAATTATTCAGTGTCAGACACCGTTGTAGTTGCTATACTTATGACTAATTGTGTATGAAATGTGTTTATCCTTTCATACAATATGCTTTAAGCACAATCATCTCGATATGGAGACTAATGTGGAATGGATTTAAATAAATATACATAAAACGTTTATATAATAATAGTTTATTCAGCGTTCAAAAACACTTCAACAAAGTCCTGTATTCCAGCATTACTGACTTGCACAATAAGTTTTAAGTTCAGCTAAATAGCAGGGTCTGTGGCAGCATTCATCGATGATACTTCTTTTGGCTGGGCGAAGTAAACGTGAGGGCATAAATGACAGTGCTTCATTCATCGGTATGAATGGGTAGCCAATTGCATTGTAGTCCTCAAGGTCCTTGTAATCCCATACATCTGAATCTGTTAACAAATGTTTTAAGCATTATTATTTTAATACTGTTTGGATTTTGAATAGAGTATTAAATACATTTTTTCTCAGTTACAGCTTATTATAGTAACATTTAAGTAATTATTGTTAAAATCCTACACTGAGAAAATAATAATTTAAAAAAAAAACTTTTTTTTTTATTATTATTTTGTATTATAACTTGTAAAGTTGTAAACATTTTAAGTTTGAATCAACAACAATGATTTTAGTTAACTAGAATTACCTACCTCAGAATTTTATTTTGAATTTAATGATGTATTATTTTTATTCTTAGTTTAGTTTCTACTCAAAGTGTTATTAAGGTATAAATTATGAACTTACCGATTGCAGGACTTCTTTTTGGTCCATTGTACTTGTTCTTGCATATCATTTTCATGATGTCTGCCAATCTCGAACCACAGTATTGTTGAGGCGAACGCTGAAGTCTAACATTTGCTGTTGCAATTTTGACCACAAATGCCAAGAGGAGTACACTCAAATATAGACTTATCTTCATTGTATTCTTAAATGGCACAAAAACAGAAAACAATGTTAAATAAAGTTCTGAACAATATGAATAAACTGACAGTTACTATCAAATACAATTTTTAAATATCGAATTATCAAACCAAAGTCCTATCCTTTAAATATTATGGCTAAATACTTAAAAAAAAAAATACGTACTTTGATGGAATGAATGTTCAGATAAGCGTGGATATAGTTTGCAGTATTTTGGTGAACTGCTGGTCGTCAGCTGTTGTTGGTCTTATTTATAGAGATCTCTCCCCCGTTTTAATATTACGCAGGAGTTCTAAGTAAAGGTCCAATAACTGAAAATAATTAAAACACATCAAGTAACGTTAAGGTGATGATTGAACAAGGGTCACTATTGTTCATATTTATAGAGCGAATATTAATTTAATTTTTGATTGACAGATATTAAATGTTGATGGTCTCATAATTATTATTACATTTTCCCATTATCCAATTACCACTTCTAAAGGTAAATAAAATATCATTAAAGATATGTCAAAATGTCAAAATATTACGCATTATAATATGTCACATTATATAAGTTTTAACAGCTCAACAGTTTTAGTAAAATAACCAATATATTTAAATTACCTAAACAATTATTTTATATTTCGAAAGATAACTAAAATGTGAAAAATAACTAAACTAGCTTAGATGCTGTAAATATGCACACAAAATAAGTTACAATTTTGAACTAGGAATTTGATCAGAATATATTATTTTAGTGTTTGATTTTTTTTATGGTAATTGTGAAAAACTAAAATATTTTTAACTGATATCGTTTTATTCTATTTTCCCTTTTAATAAGTAAAATTATTATAATTATAAAGACTTCAAATTTTTATTGATTAAGCTGTACTCTTTATAAATTCGAGAAATGCAACTAAAAACAAAACAGTGTTTCGCCATATCGGAAGCATCGAACCGAGGTGGAGCAGTGCTGCAGGTTACAATAGAAATCGCACGCACTCATCTCAAAGGCTGCACTCGAGTAGGAAACAGTGTTGTACATTTTACGTAGTGCCATAGGTAAATCCGACGAATCCGACGATTTATATTTCTGTTCCTTACGATGGTTCCGATGCGACAAAATAATTCAATAAAAACGTATAAAAATACTTATTATAGTACTATGTATGATGTTAACTATTTTTTTAATTAGGAAAATTTGATCATTTTTGTTCCTTAAAAATTAAAAAATTGTTTTTAATTCATATACATTTTGCATTATTTTGTAGATAAAATCATAAAATCATTTCAATTATTAATGCTTGAAAATTTAGTTTACTATTCCTCATAATTTGTTCATACTGGAAATTAAAAAATATATATATATTAGCGATTTGTTATGCGTAGTCTAGAGTTCAAAGTTTTAAGACATATTGTTTATTAAACATCAAGATGATTTTTTAGGTAAAATTATTTTTTTGGCTTTAACTCATACATAATTACAGTAGATATTTTAACTTATAATAGCATTTTCTATACATGATACATTTTTCATAATATTTTAAATCTTTGTTTTGAGAAGATGTATCTTTTTAGTTTTTATTTTATTAATGCCGATGAAAATTTTATGTTGGGTATTGTAATAAAGCATGACAATTTAATACATGGTCCCTCAATAAATATTCGTACTGTATACAAAAAATCTAAAAAATAAATGCACACAATTTTTTTAATTTATATTTTAAAATTTAGATGCAATAAGATATTTTAACGGAGAAAAAGTATTTTGGTTATTTTGTTTTAATTTAAAAATATTATGTTTAAAACTTTGATACTTATTTAAAACTATGTTTTAATACAATACGATTTTTAAATGCAATGTTAACGGCAAAATTTTTTTCAAACTACCTAATATTGCTAATTGTAAAATAAATTACTGTAATAGCAATATTAATATTTCATAAAATATACTTAGTAGGTTGTAGCTCTAATATAGACTGACAAGCCATTTCCACTCAGAATTGTTTTTGCTATGCAATGATTTAACTGTTAATGTCGATAAAAAAATGTTAGTGTGTTCAATAATAAGCTAGAAAATGTAATACAAGGTTTCACATAATTTTTTATTAAGAAAATTAAATAAAAAAAGTGGAGCGTTATTCCACAAATATTTTTTTTGTGTCTGAAATTTAAATTTTGACAAAATTGGATATTCACCTGTAAATTAAATTTCATGACCTTATGACTCTATTATAAAGTCAGTAAAATAATGCTATAAAAATAAAAATCAGTTAATTTCTAATAACCTACATACTTACTAACTTTCCTGAAAATAAAATAAAAATTATCAACTTACAAAAGAAAACAAAAAAATATTCTAGTTGGCAAAAAAAAAAATTTAAAATAAATGGTTACAAATTAATGCAATAAATTACTTATTAAAACAAAAAAAAGGACAAGTTATTAAAATACATACCAAAATCTTGATACAGACAAAAAATGTTGGTGTAGTTAAAATTTTTATTTAATAATGAAAATTCTAACTAAGTACAAGACGTTTGTAACAAATGAATTTGTACCTAACACCTTAAGCGCACGTATCAGAATGACCGTCCTCAGTTGTCTGCTCTTAGCTTTATAACTTTTAAGTATCAGAAAACGTTTAAATAAATTATTAGTGGTTTTAAGTTCAGCTAATATACATTTTGATATTATTATGTTATCTTAAACATGAAGAGTGATATCGGCAAATCTGATAAAAAAGGCTATTATTTTTACAATTATTATAGCTCATTAAATATATCTGATGGATATTCTGTTTACATTTAAAGATTCTACTATAGTAAATGATGTAATAATTTGAGGTATTAATATCATTGTAGCTCATTAGGTTTTTCAATTTCATTAAATAATATTTTAATAAAACTAACATGCAACCATACTCTATAGGTCATCACCCAGTTTAAATAAAACGGATTTTATTGAGAATTTAGAAGACATATTAAAGGAGTAATGCCTTCAAATTTCTATCACGTATTATCTGCGGAGACATACATTTTAAGCATAATGATTGAGGACATAATTTGTATTAAATATTTAAATTAGCTTAGTAGCCATGGCCTTAAGTCTTGTATAAATAGTATACTTACATTTGTACACGATAAATATTGCAATAGTAACATACATGTATTGATCACAATTTCATTAGAAATAAAGTCTTTTAATATTCATTGGTACATTTATTAAAGTGTGACTACAGATCATTATAGTACAATCATGGTACTAACTAGGTAGACACTTTACGACATATTACAAGTAATATAGTTGATAATAATACTTTTATTAATACTTTTAATGCTCTAAACATAAACAATTTAAATAATAATCTAAACAATATAAATTGGACAGGGATCTTAAATTTAAAAGACTCAAATAAAGCAGTTTACCTATTCACAAATATTATTGAAAATCACATAAAAATAACACAAGGAGCTAAAATAATAAAAAAGCTATATAATAAAAAGAAAATATTGAACATTTTATAACACTTGGAATCAATAATTTTATGAAATATAGAGATAGATTGTTCGCAAAATTAAAAAGCAATCATTTAATTATATATTACGAGATAAATATTAAAAAAATATGGGAATCTAGTAAATGTAACTATAAGAACAGCAAAAGATACATATTTTTTTAAACAAATCTCTATTGTAAAAGGTAATATACTATAAAAATATAGGAATTAATTAATGAACCATTAGATCAGGAGTCCCCAACATTATTTTTCGGGGGGCCAAATCTTTGATACAATTTGGCGTCCTGGGCCAAAATTGTATCAGTTAGGGATAGAGAGGTTAATGATGTATAAGAATTATTTTTAGTAATTAATATATTAAAAACAATAAAACTAATATATTTTGAAAACATCAATGAGGTTAGCGGGCTGGTTCGAAACGCTTGGTGGGCCGTAATTTGGAGACCCCTGCATTCGATAAAAATGTAATAAAGAAAACAACATATCTACCTAAATCAGCAAAACAACATTTTAACAGATAACATTATATAATTGCGAATGAATTAAACTTATTTTTGTTTCTATTAAGGTACCAATATATAAAATAAACTGAAAACATGATAATATTCCTATATTAATTTATTAAATAGGTACTAATGAAGAAATAAAAAAAATGTATTTTAAATATTCAACCTACTTTTAAGTTCAATAGGTGGGAGCTAACAGATACAATTTTAAAAGGTATTATTAAAAATATTCTTATACCTATAACATAATATTTTTTTTATCTCGTTCTCACTATAGGCGTTATTATTTCCACATAGGTATATTTGAAAGTACTATAACCATCATATTAACATAAACTAATGAACAAAAATGGCTACAGATTTTCGTCTCATAGCTCTTACAATTACACAAACTAAAATTTTGAAAAAGTGCATTAAAAATAGACTGTATAACTTCTTAGAAACATGATGCTCAATACTTTGAAAGTACCAATTTGGCTTCATGGGAAATAAATTTACCGATAAAGCTCCACTGACAGTATTTAGTCAAATACTCATATTATACATAGGCACCTTACAGGTCTCTGATTTAAATGCATTTGCATCTTGTTTTGGAATGTCGAGCATTGTTCTTTTCAAGTTACTAATGTATTTCAAGTACTCCATGTTGTAACCACAATATAAAATGTAACAACTAAAATAATAAGCCACTAAAATAATTATTTTATTAAATGTTTTGCATTTTTAGCGGATTTAATATTTTTGAGGGCATTTCTGACGTTTTTAATATATTTAAAAAAATTATAAGACATTTTTAAACTATTTCTAGTATTATGACTAAGAAATTTGACTTTATTGAAATATAGACATAATACTATACGCAATATAAATCATTTTCATTTTGAACTATTACTATATAACACCAGGTAATCTGGTTATCTCCTATCACCTCAATTGCTGTAGAGAGGTCATTTTCAGTGTATAAAATTTATAAAAACTTGTTGGCAGACAACCGTTAATGATTTAAAACTTCAAAATATTAAAGAAGCTCTCATTGTACAGTATAATATAAATGTAGTTTGTCAAATTTAATTCTTAATATTATATAGCTTATATACATAATAATAATAGTAAGTGATAATTAACTAATATAATTTTTTGCACATGTTGTCTCTGTCTTACAAAAGTACGGCATAGCAAATTTGTGTTCACTAGTTTCAATAGTGTGCTGTTAGTTTTGATATTACAGTGAATTGACCTACTATCAAACTTTTAGGTGGGAACTAATCTGTGTTCTCTTGTTGGTTTTTTACAATATTTTAATTTTTAAGTAAATCTTTTCAAATATAAATACTTAACATACTCAAAATTAACTCACTTAAAAATAAAACTATCGTAAGAAATCAACGAGGGAACGCACATTATATTCCGACTCCAAAGTTTAGTAAAACCTACTCTTGAATTATTGGTACTTTGATAATTGGTCAATTCATTGTAATATCAAAACTAACATCAACGCTATTGAAACTAAAGAACGAAAATTTGGTATGCCGTACGTGAGTAAGACGGAGACAACACCTGTGAGTAAAACGTCCTCTTGATAGATTATATTTTATTTTAATTCAAGGAATACCATAAGGTAGGTAATGTGTTAATGGATCAATTTCTGCATTGATGATGCTACATAAATTATTATTGACGGTATAAATAAAAATCATAGTTATAACAAATCTACTCGTGTATCAAGCATCACCAAAACATGATTTGATAGTAATTTTTTTAAATCAAATTCAAGAAAAACTTGCTTCACGACCTTAAGCATAAATATAAATTGATACTCATAGAAAAAAACTAGGTATCTAAAGCTGATTAATGGAAAGTTTTTAAGTAGTTAAAAAACAGGTAATTTTAAAATTACATGCATGTGGATATTGTAAATGTGTGAGTAGTAAGTGATTATTCGATAGCGAGTGTGACTGCCGTGTAAGAGAAATAGCAAGGCGCTCGCTCTCGTACGCGCACGTACAAGCTAATGCCTAGTCACGGTTTTGCGCGCGTGAATGGCAAAAAATATGTGCTAATTTGTATGAACTTTTTGCCGATCCTTCTGAGCTCATTACGAGATAAGACTTCTGAAAACTGATATGAATTCGTTAATAGCTTTACCCGAGATCGACCAGGCCACATTTTAAGACATTTAAATATTTAATTTAAATTTCGAATAATCAACATTTAAAATTTCATACATTTTAATTACTCAATCAAAATGTATAGTAGTCGAGGAACAACATTTAAACAAATTAGACTGCTTAAGATCTTAAGTAGGCATAATACTAAATTCAAATAACTCTTCAAAAGTATATTATCATTACTAAGCATATCGGTATGATTGACGAAAGATTAGATCATTTTGGTTGAAATAACTGAACGTTTGCAATCCCCTTAAAACAGTACCAGATTTAACCACTGTGCGCTTTAAGCACTAAACAAATTGTCGCCTTTCAATATAAATATTTTTCTAGTCTAAAAATTTTTATTAAATCATACAATTATAGTTTTCTCTTTTATTACTTAAAATTTTAATGATATAAAATGTACATTCATATAAAACATTTAATTATAAAAAATATGATATAAAATATAATGATGAAAAACATGGTAGTAAAAAATACTTAAATAGTTAATTATTATATTCAAAATTCATTAGTTAGTGTCTAGTATTCATCGGCTTTCTGCTCGACTTTTGAGTCGCAAAATTATCTATTATGGCATCGAAGTAGATTTTGTTTACTAGTTCAGTTTCAATTAAATTCAGTGAATTTAGTCTATCCCCTTCCATACTTGCTCTCAAATAATTTTTTACGCGTTTTAACGAAGAAAAATACCTCTCGGCTGAACAGTTAGTTATTGCCATACATAAGAGCATACGTGAGCAATATATACGTTAGAAAAAACTGTATCTAAATTATTACCACGTAATAGTGTATTGACTCGATAACTCCATCAATATTTTGGATTGTACTTTGAAGATATGCTCAAAAATGAACACATTCACAAGAGAATGATTTTTCTAAATCATCGTTATAAAAATTCTTGAAGCTTATTAGCTTTTTGAGTTATTTCTTCTGGCGAAAGTAGTATTAAATTAGTCAAAAAGTCATATTTGTCAAATGTATTAATACAAACTGCGCATCTTTTTTCAAGTTCACTCGATCTCGATCTCGTATATGCTAAAATATGTTTCTATTCTAAACTTATCACTTCCAGTCATATGGATTTCATTTTCTCTTGTCTCGCCTGCTTGAAGTTTGCGTTTTTTAGTCCTCACTTTATCAAACTCGTACTCTTCACTCTTTATTTTTTTTTACCCAAATTACATATTCATTATAATATTTACCATTCTGAATAGAAGTTATGAGGTTAATTAAAGATTTTTAGAGTTTGACAACTTACCCAAATCTGTGTTTACTTTTTGAAGCTCTTTACTTGTGCTATTAAATATTAAAACACTCTAAAATTGCATTCCAAAATACAGTAACTTATAAGAATGGTTTTCATGGCTCAGTCGTATGGTATTGTTACTTGAGGCCGTGCTTGTCATTATACCCCTTAATATACTTGAAACAACTACATAAGTCCATCATTTAAAATTGTATATTAAAAAAATAAAAACACTATAGAACGAGATCTGTGTTCGTAATGTTTTGTTATAGTTGTTGCAAATATACTACGATATATCAAATTTAAGACAATAATTGCAAGCAAGACTTATAATGCCAAAAATAATTTTTTTAGATCTAAAAAAATGTAAATTTAAGCATGAGTATTGTACAAGGACAAAACAAACTAATATATGAAAGTACCTATGTTTAATCTCTAAACTTAAAATCGATTTTTGTTAAAAAAAAAAAAGCCTCGCCAATACTAGCACTAAGTTGGCGATGGAGCGGAGCTAAATATTGACATTAATTATTAGTTTGTTTGCAACCTTAAGGCTATAACAAAAAATTAAATTATTATTTTACAAATAATATGATATAAATTTATTATGATTATTATATTCATACGGTAATTCTAAAATATTGAACATTTTTAATAAATAAACAAGTTTTATAATCACAAAATCAAATATCATCTTTAAAATTGTTTAATATAGTATATGTAAAAGTAGGCTGTGTTCCCTTGTCTAGTTGTCTCCACAGCAAACCTATAGCTTCCGGAGACAATCATTTATCATTTTATGTATAAATAATGCATTAAATGTATACATTTTTATGTAATATTATAGTATTATACATGTGTCATGTGTGTGTAATGTATATCTACATATATCATTCAATTTCAATGAAAATAAATTCAATTCAATCTTATTTCGTCCACATTTAAACTTAGAATATATATATATGAAAAAAAATTGTGCTTTTATATTTTTTTTTAGATTTTTCAGTTCAAGTATGAACTACTAATAAAGAACCTTTTATTACATTTTCATTTTATAGCTCTAAAAGTTGTTACATTTTAAACATTTTAAACTACAAAATGATTTGTATACTTTCTTAATTTTGGTGAATAGGTAGTACACCTTTGGCAGTATATTTTCAAAATTTTGAATTTCCGCAAATGCTTATGAAAATATTCGTTCTTACATATCTTTAATATTTTTAAATTGATATAGTAGATATCAACTTATTAGGATTATTGTATTAAATAGTTTTAAAACTTTTTGACCAAGTGAACTTTGTTTACCAATAATTAACATAAAAAAGTGGGCAAGTGAGTACCGATCTGTTGTACAGTAAGGGATGATAAAGAGTCGCTGTAACAGATGAATTAAATTTGAATTCGATGATATCAAAATTAAAATCATTGTATACGAAAAACGATTCTGAGGGAAGATAGTCTGTCAGCCAATAATATTACTAAGAGACTTTATTGTCCAAATTTAAACTTAAAATATGTAACTATAAAAAAAGAAGCTGGAATGTGGGTACCGCTCTGCTTTACATTAGGTGCCTAGAGACTAGAGAGTCACTGCAATGTATGTGTGCAATTTGAATTCGATAAACATTGTGTACTAAAAACGATTTTGAGCCTATAATATTACTAAGTATATGACATGTATATGACACAATATATCAATATTGTGATTGAGGTAATTGATTTTACTATTAATCATTAGAACTACAGTAGGTTAAATACATTTTTGCCGAAAATTGCATTTGAAAGTGTCATTGTGTGTGTACTGTATACAATATAATAATGTACTATAAAAGTCTTAAGCACCCAAGAATAATATTGAAAAAAACAACAAATTAACTAAAATTGTTATTATTGGTTATAATATGTAATGTATAACATAATTTTAACTTAAAATGTTTGTAAAGAATAACTATGCTTATATATATTTTTAGATTTGTTGGTTTCAGTATGAAATATTTATGATAATTCTTGTTTTAAATTTCCAATTCTTAGTTATAAAAATTGAACATAATATCATTTTTAACGATAAAATAGTTTCAAAATTGTCAAGATTTTGATGAATTCCGTAAACATTTAAAGTTTAAATTCTTATAAAAAAATCGTGACAACGGATCTTAAAAATGTCTTAACTGCTATTATAACTACTTATGAGGAACTATGAATCATCATTCTTTTTCGATCCAATGAATAAAATGTTGTTGACATGTAATAAAATAAAAAACTAAATAATTTTAAATTTTAAATTTCTATAAATATCTTGAACAAGTCAAAATATTTTGAAAATGTTATCATGAGTGGAAAATAAAAAAAACAACATTTTATAAAAATTTCAAATACTTACGGTTTATAGTTTTTAAATAACAAGAAAATAAGAAAATCGTTGTATGGGAATTCGGAAATTTACGGGTGAATATATTAAATATTCAATGTCCAACTTCAAACGATTGTAAAAAATAAATTTGTTTTTAACTTCTTTTTGTTAAATGTTCAAAAACATAAGGAGAATCTTGAATAACAATTTCAAATCTTAGATAAACACTTAAAAATTATTAGAGTTTCTAACTAGACATAATTTGTTGATTTTCGTGATTTTGATGAAGTTCGTTAACACTTTAACATTAGATGCTCCTAAAACATTATTGAAAATGTATTCTCAACTTTTTTTTTAATTTCCACTAACAAGAATTAACTATTAGTGCTGTATTACAATTTCAAGTTTTCTGATCGAGTGAACATTTTTTTTTGTACTTTTGACCATCTCAAAGTTCCACAAGATTCACTTTCCAACTAGAAAACATGCTAAAGTAGAAAATTGAAGTTTTAATAAATATATTTTTAAAATTCTGAGCTCGGATGTTGTAGTAGTAAAAAGTAGTAAAATTTATTGTAGTATTGTACTGGAAATACCGAAAATTGAGTTTGAAAAAATTGCAATTTTATTATTATTTTTTTCTAATTTCTTTAACAAAATGTTACAAAATGTTTAAACTCAAAGAAATATCTTAGAAATAAAATTTAGAAATTTTAAATTTTAAATCTTTTAATTCTAAAAAATGTATGACATTGAACTACAAGGGTATTTTTTTTAAATTTTCAAACTCAAATGTTCATTTTGTTTCTGAACAAAATTATTATTATTAAAGTATTTTATCATAATAAAAGTTGTATTGAAGACAAAAAGTGTGTCGATAAATAAAACATGTAGAATTTGTTTTTTTGCTTCTTTTAATTATGAATTTATAAACATATTTTTACAATAAAATTTAACTCGTAGGTAATTTATGCGAGCTTACAAACTTAATCTTTAACAATTACAGTAGAATAATCTTAAAGTATATAAATAAAATTTATTAAATATGATTTATTGAATACATAGAAAGTTGATAAATTAAATAAATATGATGTTAAATTTAAATAAAATTACAAAAATATGTTTTTATTTTTTTATGTCAAAATCCTCGTTTCCAGATCCACCAAAACCAAATCCAATACCACCTCCTAATGACCCACCACCCTGGCCACCTGAACCACTTCCTATTTGAGATACTTGGTTTTGACCTTGTAAGTTTCCAGAACCACCATTGAATGCAGCTCCTGAACCAAATCCTTCACCTTCTCCGTAACCTTCCCCTGTTCCTGACCCAAAACCTTCGCCGAATCCTGTAGCTTGACCATTTCCAAATCCATTACTTTGACCACCCCCAAATCCACCCCCACCATTACCTGCTCCATTACCACTTCCAAAGCCATTTCCAGATGTCGTTCCACCGCCAACTCCAACTCCATTTACTGTATTACCCCCTGATACTCCACCATTACCAAAATTTCCGCTCGCTCCTTGACCATTCCCACCTCCAAAACCATTTCCAAAACCTTGTCCTCCACTACCAGAAGAAGTACCTCCAAATCCACTACCTCCCCCAAAACTACCACCTGAACCAGCAGTTCCTATTTCACTTCCCCCACCAAATCCATTTCCGTTACCAGACCCAAATCCATTTCCATTACCAGACCCAAATCCGTTTCCGTTACCAGACCCAAATCCGTTTCCGTTACCAGACCCAAATCCATTTACATTACCAGACCCAAATCCATTTCCGTTACCAGACTCAAATCCATTTACATTACCAGACCCAAATCCATTTCCATTACCAGACCCAAATTCATTTCCGGTTATAGCTCCATTACCACTACTAAAGCCATTTCCAGATGTCGTTCCACCACCAAATCCAACTCCATTTACTATGTTTCCACCCGATACTCCACCATTACCAAAATTTCCGCTCGCTCCTTGACCATTTCCTCCTCCAAAACCACCTTCAAAACCTTGTCCTCCGCTACCAGAAGTAGAACCTTCAAATCCACTACTTCCCCCAAAACCACCACCCGAACCAGTAGTTCCTATTCCACTTCCCTCACCAAATCCAGAACCAAATCCATTTCCGTTACCAGATCCACTTCCAAACCCACTGCCACTTCCAGCTGCTCCAATATTACTATTGTAATTGCTTGCTACGTTATTGCTATTGTAATTGCTTGCTCCTAAAGCACCTGCACCATTATTAGATGCACTACTGAAACCTTGTCCTTGGCCAAATCCATGAGATGAACCACTCCCGATGCCCGAAGCTCCAGCTTGTCCGTGACCAAAGCCATTGGCAGAACCAGAAATTTGAGCATTACCTCTAATGATAAATTGTCTAGCTAAAACAGAACTTTTTGTTTGTGCACCATTATCTGATTCGACAAGACGAGATGATTTGAATTCCGATGGTTCGTATACTCGAACTCCGATGATTGGACGGCTGATTAAAATTGTCAAGAAGACCAAATACTTTAAAGTAAACAAATAAACAAAATAATTAATATTGAATAGGAAAAAAGTCAATATGTTGATGATTTATACAAGTAATATTAAACTGAGCTAGCTAACTAATTAGAGTTTCGGGTTAAATCAGTTTTCAATATCTCAGCATTTAAAATGTCTATATAAGATCCCTATTTAGTAAATTAATGACATTCAATAGGGTACAATAAAAATTTGTATTGTGATTATTTAAATGCAAACAAATAAAAATAATAAAAGTGAGTAAATCTTAAAAAAATACAAATAGAATATATTATGTTTGATATTAATTAAATAACTTTTTTCAAATAAATTTCAGTACAAAATTCATTTTTAATTTTTAATTTTACATGTTTCAAATTAATCTATAGTTTGCTTATGTAGTATGCTTACGACTTACCCACCAAGGTCTATTATGTTTATCTATGTAATCCTAGGTAAACGGTAACAAATGTCACCTTAGCAGTTAGTATAGCAAATGATATATACCTAACTATTAATTATGTGAGATGGTAAGATATACAGGAATATTTTAAACTAGCACGTGTTTCAAAAATAATTAATGATAACACATAGGGCTATATTAAATAAGTGTGTCAACAGAAAAGCAAGAATATAGGTATTTCAAATTATTTTAGATTTCTAAATCATCATAGGTATAATAAATTAATTTATAGTTAACTGTATACATGTGTACATATTTGACTTTGTATATAATAGTCAGGACTGGATTAAGTTTCAGGTGCCCTAAGCACTGGACAATGTTGGTACCCTATAAATATAACTAAAAAAATTGGATAAATTGGTCTGCTGTATTGTTTAAGTCACTTGGTGACTATAATGTATATTGTGATAAGGTTAAATTTAAATTCAACAATAAATCTTTGGATAAGAAAAACAATTCTGAGCGGAAACTGAGAGTATTACTAACATATTATGTTATAATTTATATTGATATTTCACTAGTAAGTAATTGATTTTACTATTAACAATAAGTCAGGTAAAATTATTTTTTCGTCAAAAACTTCATATTTATTAATTATTATAATAGTTTAATATAGGTACCACACTACTACTCACAAAGTAAGTACCTATATATAACTTTATAATATTTGTAGGTATTATATATTATTTTTATAGACTTTTGAGACAATTTTAACAGATTCGTGGCAAAAAGGGCATTAACTTAAAATGAATCTAAATATTTTTAAGTTGTCATTGTGTAAATAAAATATAATAATATTTTATGTAAATGTTTCATTTCACCACGAATAATATCTTTAAATTACACTATAATAATTAAAAATCATTATTTATATCGAAATTTGAAATCAAAACAAATGTTTATTAACGGGTATTATTTATATTTTTATATTTTAGTAAGTATTATTTATGAGAAACCTTATATTTGACAAGCCTTATGTATAGAAATTCAGAATTGTATTAATTTTTAACTACAAGATAATTTAATAAATTTCGTGTTTTCGCTACAATTTATTATAATTCAAATTCTATTAAAAAAATTGTGACTATATATTTTTAATATTTTTTAATGGGTATGCAGGAATAATTTATGCACAATTTTCATTAGATTTTCAATGTTTTTGACCAAGATTAAAAATATTTATAAACACTACAAAAAAAAAAGCTAAACAAATTCGAAATTTCAAATGTTCTTAAATACTATTGAATTGTTAAAACGTAGACTATATTTAATCTAATTTTAAACCTTTCATTGTGGAAAAAAATGAAGTTTGAATTATCACAAAATAAAAATTGTTATTTACAAGATGAATCGGTATTATGCGGTTGAATATCCAATGTTGTCAAAATTTGAATTAAATAACTTTAAAAAAAATTAAATAACGTGTATGGCTATACATAATGTAGTTTAAAACAATTTTTAAAATATTTAATTATAATACCTATAAAATGTTTGAAAATGCAATTCGAAAAACTGAAGATATCTGGGGTACTAACAGATACCTGCCCCTTAAGTTTAACTTGAAAAAAGTTTAACGTATAGAGTATAGACTATAGACACATATTTATTTTGTATAAGCGTGGAAAGGCAAATTTTTAAGTTATCTTATATTTAATAATATTTATACCTATAAATTATAATTATTTTAGTTAGTAAATTTTCCAAAATTTAAATTAAGTTAATTTTTTTTTGGAGGTTCCCTATTGAATAATTTAGATGGTTTTAATTCCTATTGAATTAAACAGTTGTCACGTGTTTAATTTTTCAAATGATAAATACCTACTCTGTTAATTATACATATACTTATCTACGTATTTGAATATTTTGTTTCAAAACTTGGCATAGATAATATATAGAAAATAAAAAGCACTTACCATTGGAGTGTAAGAATCCATGATTAATCGTTGAATGTATCTCTGCAGAATAGATTATGGGTTTATATAGTGTGAGATTGTTATTTATTAGAAAGAAACGGAGGACACGCGACCCCCTACTCACTTATGCAATAACACCCCGAATGTATTATCTATACAATGGCATCCATCTTATTATACTAGCCAACGGAATTCATTGAAACTTTATTTAGTGGTATTAATTATCAATATGTACCTATAGTTTGTTTTATTTCCTTATTTGAGAAGACATTCTATTAGAAAAATTAATCAAAAATGAATGTACAATTTCACCACACATTACATGAATAGTTAAAATGTATGACCTTAATAGAACACAAGTGTCTTTCAGTGATTAGAAACAATAATATTGTACAACGTATTTTTGTATGAAAATTAAAAATATCATCTAAATACTTAACATAATAATATATGCAATTTAAATCTAAAATAAATTGGTACATTTTATTTCTACAATACATTTAATATTATATTCATTAATAAAACATGGTACTTATAGGTAGTAATTAAATAATATTAAATATTGTCAATAATATTTTTTTGTACCTGAATTATTTATTTATTTTAAGTATATATCTTAGAATACAATGCATCAACCAAAAGAGATATATTTCAATGAAAATACAACAAAAAATTAAAATTACACATTTACTTTAGAATACAGGACGTCGTTAATTCTCTACAGCCTAAAGATATGTTATAGGTATAGGACATAATAATAATAATTTTGTATATTTTACTCTTTTGGAAGAAATATTAATTTATAATTACAACTACAGGGCAAATAATCATTTTTAAATGTTTAATTAAAGTATTAAAATTGTATTCCAATAAAACATTTAAAAAATTAAAACCAATATTAATTTACAGTATATAATTGTTACATGAAATTAAATACAATTTTAACTATATTAATTTCGATAATAGATTTTATTTATAATTTTTAACTAGTAGCTGCCTAAATTAATAATTATACCTATTTTTAATTTAGAGCAAAGCGATGAATGTATAGGTTTCACAAAAATGTGTTCTTTTGCATGTGTCTGTCCCCGGCTGTTTACTTTTGATCAGTAAAAAGACTTCAATTTTCTTTGAAACTGGTTTCTGGGAAGTGAATTGGATATAAATGGAACTTATTGTAGGTAAATACGTACAAAATTTTTTAACCAATAGTCATAAGCCTATTATACATTATTTGAGAATAATAGACCTTTTAGTCATCTAATCATCAATAAATGATATTTTATATTAAAGGTAATTACTGTTACTAACATACCTAAAATAAATTTTTAATGTGTATTTATACATTTTTATGATAAATATATGTATAATTAATATCAAAAAACCCGGGAAGTCGCTGTGCTGCTTATTTGTTTTCTCTGGTATAAGTTATTGAGTGGGTCACTGCAATGGGTATGTTAAATTTGAATTCAATGATAAATCGTAGTATACAAAACCGATACTTTTCAGACACAGTGTACCAATCTCTATTCGTACAGATATTTTCTAATTACTAAACGTAATTCATTTTCCTTTTAGTAATAGTACGCCAATAGTAGTACGCCTATGGTAGTACGCCCTTAGTAGTACACCTCAAGTTGAACTTTTGTTTTGTTTTGTTTCGTTCTTATGAAGTTACTTTTTTAACCCAAAAGTAATGTAACATGACTGAATAAAAAAAAATGTATGTTAAGAATAATTTAATTACAGCTATTAAAGGTAATTTGTAATGTAATGTTAATTAATAAAAAAAAGTATCTTCCTCAACATTACTTTTATGTGTGTATTATTGGTAACTATTTTTATTTCAATCTCTAAGGGCTTAGACATCTGAAATCATATCGTCATTTCGAATAAAATAGATATGCTAAAACTTCATAAACGTCATAACTCTATTCCCAATAACCAGAACAGGAAAAATGCACATTGGTATGAGAGATCGTTAGATATCGCCTGGTCGGTTACTCGGTTCTTAGCATTTTATTGCTATTATGGGGAAGCAATAAATAATATTATACTTATACACATCCATCTATCATTGAGTTATTGTCATAAACGTATAACACGTCCATCGCCAAAGTGTATAGTTAATCACATATAACTCTTAGAAAAAAAGTTTTTACACCATTAAAAAGACCAGAACTTTTATTAATGCTCCTTGGTTTTTGTTCGGAATCAAAACAAAGCTTTTGATTTTTTTTTAAATTGTTTAATACAACATATTTAATAGTTATAACCAGTGGTTATTAAAAAAATCCGACGAAAGATAATAGTAAAAGTTTTGGTTTTTTAACGGTGTAAAAATATTTTCTTTACCAGTTATATGCAATAAGTTAGGTACACAGTTTCCGATGAAAGGGTTTTAGCTTATATTTTTGGAGGGTCTAGCGGCCTCTTAATACCGCATGGACTGCTGAAAGCGTTACAATCAGTTACACTGCATCGAATAATGGAGGTGGATCGTTTTTGTGTGATAAATAAATTCTGTCATTATTCGTTGGAAATGTAGTATGTACCTATCTAATGCTTATACTTTAATAGATACTAGACGACTAGTGGACATCGCATTGACTGTGTGATGTATGTCTTGTTTGTGATAATATGTCACATAAAAATAGGTACGTAATTATTGTCGAAAAAGTGAGAAAATCGTACACAGTTCTATATACAAAAAAAATGTTTGTAAATAAATTGTTAGAAAATAACCTTAATAACTGAAATATAAGTTTGAAGTATTTATAAAAAGAAATATCCAGGGTACCTAATACCTATTTGGTTTGCCTAATACCAAGTATAGACCGCACTATGTAGTCAGCCGTTATAGGTACTTATAAAGTAAAAAAACATATTATACCTATATTAAGTATAAAAATACAATAAAGGCGTTATGGCACAAAAAAATAGATTGTTTTAGATTTATGAATCTTGAGGCTCATATAGTTGTATGAATTGAGCCTTAAGCCTGGAGCAAAATAATCAAACTCCTCTGTATGGCCCTGGCATCAATGAATAGTTAACTTCATAGTTCATAGTGAGCAATTAGCACTAACAAATTATATTATATAATTATTATCTATAAAAGGTAAACACATCAGACCTCTATTCTTAAAAAAAATTATATAATACCATTAATAGCTATTGAAATAAAGTTCAATTCACAAAAATGATGACATATCGCTGAATTATGAGCGTTCACTGTTCAATGTTATATGTATTTAAAACTGAATTTTCTAATTAGGAAGGTATTCATTAGTTTTTGCATGACGAAATTTTCCCATTATTTTCAAAATTATACATCTAAAATACAATACATTTTAAACACAAAAAAGTATGTATTTTTTTTTCGATTTTAATTGAATTAAAATAGTCGATACATTGAGAATTAAGGTTGGAAATCCAGAAATGTATTGGTAACTAATGTATAGTAAAAGGAACTTACATTTTAATGAATTTTATTTTCGAAAATTTGAAATCATTTAAAAATTTTTTTCATTTCTTTTAACGTGATCTAATCTTTTGGATTTTGAAATATGTTTGATTTAAATATAAATTATAAATTGTAAACATTTTTGATTGACTTGCAGATAGATCATAGATCGATACCCTATAGATGGTGGATATATGTAATTTGTGTTTTTTTTTGTGTCAAGTACGAAAAAGTGTTCAGCATTATGGCACTATATTTATTTAAAATAATTTTTAAAATATTTAATAATGTATATATTGTTATGGCCGTATCCGTATGGTATATGCCATGACAACGTTGTATTATTTTTATTTTTGTTCAACCACATTTCTTTAAATATTTAAAAATATCCAACATAATATTAATATCATAGTTATTTTTAGTAAAATAATCCTAAATACTTAAAAAATGAATTCTTTTTTTTGCAGTGAAATAATTTACAATTTAATTCAGTGGAACGTCGTATATCGAATTCTCGAAGGCTCAAGGGACCAAAAAAAAAAAAATTGAGCCTAATTAGTTCGAGATACCGACATTTCACAGTACAATGTTCTTTATAAATGGTTCTCACAATAATTACATTTTTCGAAAACAGTACTTTCATTTTATGTTTATAAGCGTTTGAAATTCAAATTTTGACAAAATTGAATAATTGAACAAAAAATATAAATGTTTGTTGTTATTCAAAAATAATTTATAAGGTAGACTTGAAACTTTTCCCCAATAGGTTAAGAAGGTATATTAATATTTTCAAAACAATTAAGCTCACACTATCTTATACTTCTATAATACTTCAGTATTGTCTTATAACTTATAAGTAAGTTGTAAGTACCTATGGAACAAATGGTTAAAAGACTATATACAAGCTATATCGTATCACAAATTGACTAATATTTATAAACTTAAAGTATAATTATTATATTATACTTAAAATTAGAAATAGATACTGGTTTACCCCTTTACTTTTAGCTCAGATCATTTCTCGTATAGGTAATGTCACTTCAATGATTTATGATTGATTTCAAATTTAAATATTTAAGATAATATCCATTACAGTCAACTACCTACTGTATGTACGTACCTATTATATTTTATATTAACGATATTCTACTCAAAACCTACCTATTAAGTATTATCTGCTATACCAGATAAGCGAGTTTCTGTATATTTTTTTAAAATTTGAATAAAAGTCTTATTTGTCCAAAGAAAAAAATCATCAAATTAAATTTTGATTGAATTTGTATAAAATTTAATAAAGCTATTACACATTTTTTGTAAAATATCGTATAAAACAACTTCATTTTCCAGCCGACAGCAACAATACATTTGATTAACAATTTAATCGTCTTAGATTCTCAATGGAGCATTTTCTATACACTATGGCATTTTCAAAATATTTTGACCTATGTTAAGCTACTTATATGCTTTGAATTTTCGACCCATTATTAGTTTTTTTCTAAAACTAATTTTGACAAACAATTTTCGCTCCGTCAAAAACTTGAAAATGTAATACAAGGCTCTTGGTAAGTTGTTGTTTGTGGGAATTGAAAAAATTATTTACAATTATTCAAATCCACAGTTATTTTTCACGAGTGTCTAAATTTCAAATTTTGACAACATACAGTAACCTTGCAAATTATTTTGAGTTAGAAATTCATAACACTATTTATTTTTAATCTAAGATTTGATTATTATATCATTGAATTCAAATTTAACACCATTCATTACAGTGACCCACCAGTAATCTACTATACAGCAGAGCGCCACACACTTACCCGGTTTTTATAGGTATACCCTTTAAAAAGGACATTAATTATAAAGTTATATTGGAATTTACATTTTTAATTCATATTACGTATTTTTTTTCGAAATTATAACTAAGTTCTTATTTTATAATTTTTAGAACTGAAAATGAACAGTAACAGAAACTTAGGTTTTTTACTAAGCACTGAACTACAAAATATGTTTGTGATTTTATTAAGAATACCAGAGTTCAAATGTACCTACTTAGGTACATAGTTATAAAATATTCATGTCGATGAAAAAAAAAATTTAAACATTTTTTAAATATATATTGCGTATACGAACTATACTAGTTTTTTTTTTATTGATCATTAAAGCTTCGGCAGCATAGGCCATTAGCTTGTGAGTTATTTACATTTATATATTTCTATACTAGTTTATTTATTAAATAATTGAATAATAACTTATTACAATAGTGGTAGTTTTATTTAGTTTGTTTATATTTCAGTTGATACCTGCTATATGATATCAGAAATAATTAAAAAATAATATATATCGATATTTGAATGGATTTATTTCATATGATGTCTGTAGTCTGTAATAGTAATACTACACATGAATTCATCGGAAACAACATTTTAATGTTAAAAGCATAAATAAAAATATACATATTTAAATACAGATAATAGAATATTATAATAGAATAATAAATAAATACAATAAAATACTTTAACGAAATTTTGTTGTGTGATTTAGTCAACGGACGTGCACAAATAAGTTATATACGAATAAATAATTATATATATTAAACGGAAACGATAAATATGATTGTTTTGAATTGGAATAATGCGTTGGGTTCTTTCGGTTAGCCATATGTAGCTGCTGCGCCGCCGCCGGCACCGCCGCCGAATCCGAGACCTCCGCCGAATTGACCGCCGCCACCATGTGCGAGGGCTCCAATGAGTTGAGGCTTGTGGTGTAGGCCAAAGATACTATGTCCACCATGACCACCGCCGAATCCAACGCCGACACCATAACCACCGCCATGACCAAATCCAGCACCATGACCGAATCCACCGCCATGGCCAAAACCTGCGCCGTGTCCGAAACCACCACCGTGTCCGTGTCCGTGACCGACACCACCACCAAAGCCGCCTCCTTGACCGGATCCACCTCCGTAACCACCTCCTTGACCAGATCCACTGCCAAAGCCACTACCTTGACCAGCTCCGAAACCGTTGGCATAGCTTCCTCCGGATCCGACACCGTATCCAGCGGTGTTACTGCCAGAACCACTTCCTGAACCATAACCACCTCCATGTCCGAAACCACCGGAACCACTTCCCTGTCCGTAGCCAGAACCACCAATACCGCTTCCATGTCCATATCCGGAACCACCAGATCCACTTCCTTGTCCAAAACCAGAACCACCAGTACCACTTCCTTGGCCATAACCGGAACCACCAGAACCACTTCCCTGCCCATAACCGGAACCACCAATGCCAATTCCCTGGCCATAACCGGAACCGACAGAACCGCTTCCTTGTCCATAACCAGATCCACCAGTGCCAATGCCCTGTCCATAACCAGAACCACCAGTACCACTTCCCTGTCCATAACCGGAACCACCAGAACCACTTCCTTGTCCATAACCAGCACCGCCGGATCCGCTTCCTTGCCCATAACCGACACCAGCTCCGTAGTTACTGTTGGCTGCTTCGCCACCGATGCCATAACCTCCTCCGGCTCCTCCACCGCCTCCTCCTCCTGCACCTCCTCCACCACCCGAACCGAAGCCAACGCCTATTCCTACGCCACCTGCGCCATGGCCAGAACCGGAACCGGAACCGTAACCGCTGCCACCACTGGAGACAGCACCACCGGCACCGTGGTTGATCGGGTGTAACGCACCGAAAACCACTCTTTTGGCAGTGACTTCATCAGTATTTTCAGATTTCGTCTCCAATTTCAGTTCTGTGGGTTTGGATAGTTCTGTACCCGTTACAGAACAGCTTATAAGGCAAGCAGCGGAAACGAGCACCTACAAAAATACAAAATAAAAATCATATACATAGGTAATTTATTTCAGTTTTATACAAGTAAGTTTTTCTCTGCAAGTCATATATCATACTATATTATATTCCTAGTTGTAGAATGGACACAAAAACCTAACTTATAATAACTATATGTCTATATGATTATCCGAAGTGATGATAATTTATATCGCTTTGAAACTGCGTTATTTTGTTAGTTAAATATTAAGTTTAAAAATCTGAGTGCATAAAATATTATTATATAGTCAATGAATGTACAGAAAAATACTTTTAAAATACTTCTACAGCAAAGACATTTTCTTATATACTATAGGAAATTAGTAACAATGAAATATTAAATAAAATAATATTATATTTATTTATAAATACCTAATATATTTACCTATGCCTAATACTGTATGTTGTACCCATTACAATAAAAATGGATTACTCGTTCTAAAATAGTCACAACTTTTACGAGTATAAGAATAATTTTAAGTTATGTTTTAATAAAAACAGAAATTAGATTTTTTGAATTTTTTGTGATTAGTTTTTATTTTCAAAAATTCTAAGAGAATGTTTATAAATCCATTGGTATTAAAAGTTGAATGTTATAAATGTAAGTGTTAAAAAATTAATTAAAAAATATTTTGGTTATAAATATACGATAGTATCAAAGAATAGTACATACCAATGATGTGTGGAGAGCCATGATAGATTGTAGAATGTGCCTCTGTTGGCAGGTTCAGTAGTTTATATACCCCGAGTCCATTACCTACCTACATCTGCACAAAACGGGGATACCCTACTCATACTTAATAATATTCAATATAACTCCGAGTCTATTTTACCGAATTTGTTGTTATTATTAACACATAGATAATTAAAAACAAATAACTGACAAATTGTAATTTGTCTTTGTTCGGGTAACTTTCATTAGAGCTCATAATTGTAATACTAATAAGTGTTATTCAAATATTTAAAAAAATGTATTTACTTAGAAAATAGACTTTCTGTCATTAGCTCTAAATACTTAAGGAATTCCACCATTTAATTGTTATTTCTGTAAAATGATGATAGTTTTATTAAATACTAAAAAGTTATACTATTTATTAACACTGAATTATAAAATTAGACGAGCTTAAGAAATGTATTTGTTTTTCAAATGCAATTTCTGAAAATTAAAATATTTTACTTTTCATTAAGAATATAATAAATAATAGTAATTGATAAATTAACTTCAATATAATATAACAAAATACAAAAAAAAATACTATGTAATAGATATATAATAGATTATTAACCATCTTAAATGATAACTATTTTTACTACAAAATAATAAATACCTACCTGTATGAAAATATTTAAAAGTCATACCTGACAATAGATATTTTCCATTAAAATTCTTCTTAATACTTATACAATTATAGTAGTTGTTCTTAATAACTATAAAATGTACCAGCCATTTAAAATCTAAAACGTTCGAGTGTATTACTAATTGTGAGTTAATAAATACATTTTAGATTCATGGTTGAGTATTACTTTGTTTTATTTAGGGATAATTTATTTTCAATTATTATAAGTGCTTTAGAAGTTAATCGATAAATTGTACTCAACGCTATAATGTATTATTTCATACGATATTTATTTCATCGGCTCAAGCTCTATTTTAAGTTTGTAAAGTACCTAGTTTTTAAAATAATGCCAATTTTTTCGTGTAAATTATTAAAACGATAATATGTCTTTATTATCTTGCGACCTAAGTCGAGAATATGGATTGCTTAGTATAGGAATCATCAACCATTTGACCATTGAGATGTTTTTATTTAATTACAAACAATTTAAATTTAAACACCATCCATTATAAGCTGACGTTTAATTATCAGAATAGTTATTGATTCCTAAAAGTTGCGTATAAAATGTATACCAATATTAACATCATGCATGCCACACGTTCTATAAATAGGTAACAATTTGAATACAGAATTTACTTCTATTTAATTAATTAATTATACTAGAGTAGAATAAGTATTAAAAGTAATTGATTGCAGTTGAAGTATAAGTGTAAATTGTATTTAACTAATCCATCATACTAAAACGAAAAATTATTCAATTCTGTCAAGCGAATTCGTTCATCAATATTAATTGATCCTACATTTTTGTTTCAACTATACCTAAAACATTTAATTAATTTAAAAGAATTTATACTTCGATGTCAAGTAGCCTGGTAGGTGTATGATTCTAACTAAAACAATAATGATCAGTAAGTACCTAGTCTTTTATGATAATATTCCTAAAATATATGGAATCAAGAACGATATTAAAATTAGGTATTTATCTTTGACAAAATAAATGTAGCTCATAAATGACAAATTTGGTATCCAACAAGTTTCATTTGATGAATAATATAAGTATAGAAATTCGTGGGTACTAATTCATATTTAAAACTAAGTTAAAATTAAAAAATTTAATTATCGGCAGATAAAATAAAGATATACTTTATTGTAAATGTGGATTTTACCATTATGTATCTATTTCAATATTTTTTTTTTTTTTTGATAAATAGTAGAGAGTTATATTTTAGTAATAAAATTACATTCTAATAAATTAAACCTTAATGACTAAACAATAATTATTGACATTCAAAAAAGAATAAAAGAATAAATTGGAATTGATGATTCAATAGAATAACGAATAGGTATTGCATTACACATAACACATAATGTCCTAATATATTATATTATATACTCCATAGGTATAGCGCCATAGCCGAATGTAGGTAATAATGTTTTTTATAATCTGAGTGGAATGAGGAAACGAATAATTTTACCGATATCTAATGAAAAAAATTGACATTGATATTTAATAAAAATGCTATTTTACAATTATTTCAAAACACAGTATTTTTCAATAATCGGTTCATCATAGTTTATGTAAATGTTTGAAAAAAAATTGGAAAGTTTATCAGTTGCATAATCCAAAATTGTTTATTTTACTCCCCCACTTAAGCATAATAAAATAATTAAAAAAATTCCATAAATGTAGGTACAGAGGAATATTTAAAGTTTTTTTTTTTTACTCGATTATTTTTGTAAGTATAAATGTCTATAGGTACAGACTTTATAACAAAGTGAACAACACAATGTTATAGCTCCGAGGGTTTTTCAAATATGATTAAAACGTTTATTGATGATAATAACACTAGAGTACGAGTAGACTATGCGCCGATGCGAGACGAGAGGCTTGCAATGCCCTGCCACCATAGTGCGCTCCGTCCGGGTTGTTCAAATGATTAAAATATCTAAACAAATAGAACAATCGACGATGCACATATTACGATATTGTTTGACTCGCGGTAACGTCATACACATTTATACGCGTCCGAGTAAACGTTTTATTCGATAAAGAATAATATTTTATTAACCCTCTCTATATTTTAATATTCTTGTCTACGGCAAATAATTAATCTGCCCGAAAACGGCATCGACTGTACGACCCGAAAACGTCAAAACCACCATGCAGGTATCTGATAATTTGCTGCATGTCATACCCAACGCAAGATCGCATATCTTGTAATAATATACTGCAATATGTACCTACCTACATCGTTATTACAGTTCGGTAAAAAACTGATTTATTTTTCTGCCCTGTTTGTTTACCGTTCGCTACGCATGTATAGAACGAACGACGTAAATGTGGGCCCAATTTATTGATTCGGCCGGGAGAACACTTCCTCTCGCGCTTTTCCCATCTTTCCGCCGGCACGCTCTGTGCGCGCTAGTTCATCCCTGCCACATTACAACACGATATCACGCATTCGTCGTGTTATTTGCAACGCAATAATAATATTGTTATCGTTTTTGAATATCACCGACGGCCCATCGAATAGTGAGTAAAAATTATATAATTTTTTTAGTAGGTAGTCGTAGTGTCGGGGCACAGATTTGTACATAGGCATCGTGCAGCCTCCTTGTAATCGGACGTACCCTGTGCCGTGGACAGTACGATATTTTATAGCAGGTGCAGTGATAATAAAAATGTGCTGTAGAGTATATTGTGTCACGTGCCACACGATTTGTCGACGACGATAATATTATATAGGTAACACGATACCTGACTTGTACCTACGTGAAACATGTAATATTATTCGTGTTTTATGCGCCGTTAGTAGTTTTAATAAAAGAAAAAAGTTTCCGTTTTCTGAACTTATGCAGGTTTGAATACGTTTCGCCAGCTTTCTGTGCACAGATAAATTAGTTAAGAATCGTTATCTAAGAAATTATTCAAGATTATCGTGGTTGAACAGGCGTTTAAAATGTGATTTTGGCTATTTGTTTGGTACCTAGCTAACCTATTTAAGATAATTTCGACAGCCATTATCAATATATTGTCGTTTAAAATATACGACAGTACCAAACATTTAAATACCAACTATAGTAGATAAGAAACTGTTTTTAGTTGACTTATAGCTACTATAGGTAGCCATGTAGTTTAAGATCATTATTTATAAGTAGGTAGTAAACTGCAGTTAAAAAATAAAGTATAATATTTTTTTTATGTTATGTCCATCGAAAATAATAAAAATAAAAATTGTATAACAATTATATAATACAAAAATATAAATGCATACCTATACAATTGTTTTTGTTACATAATTTTATCGGTGGTCGCTGAGTTTGACTGTATCAGTTAACCTACTAGTATATTATAGTGAATATTATTATAACTATCATCTACTAATTAATAAATAAACAATTTTTTTGACAACTTGTATTTTTAATAGTTTTCTGTGCATGCATAACATAAAGTAAATACTAAACTTTTTGGTTTTGCTGAAAATTGAAGGGTACGATTTTGGTCGAAAACATTTATGATTTATTAAATAGGTATGCACCTCTATCCTTAGAAGTAACTAGTAACCTACCATCTATACATAATAATTATTTTATCAAACTGTGATTCATCAAAATAATGTAGGTACTGTGTAAATTAATATTAACTGCTCGCTTCATAAACTTTAAAAATATAATATACTTTTATATTCATTGAATTTGATTATTTTTTTTATCACAATGAACACTATCGAATGAGATTATAATCATTTAAAATAGGTACTAGAGTAGTAATTTAGTACAATTATAACTGTTTATTTCAATCTAATTTGTATTAATTCTTCGAGAAGATAATGTAACCCACTGAAAATGTCCGTTGCATGTTTGTTATAATGGTGCAAATAATTTTTTTTTACCAACCTTGAAATTTACCTGCTGGCAACCACCCACCGTCATTAACCATCTATAATTCCAAACATTTCTTTTAATTCTGCTTTATGAATTTATCGTATAATATTAAATTTACAATAAAATTATATAAGTATGTAACGCCATCCACTAGGATCCACATTCTTACTGTCAAATATTTATTTTTTTGTATGGGGAAAGCGACCCTCATGGGATTTGCATCACAGTTGACATTCTTCAACAAAATTAAAATGTTTTACTAAAATACTAAATGCGAATTATTATTAATTGATTTTATAATTTGCAACTACGGCTATACTGGCATCTACCGCTAGTGCCTATACTAGGAAAATTGTATAATTATGACGTAGGTACAACAGTGGTACTCATCTATGTGATACAGCTGCTTAAATTGTGTTAGCCGTGCTATACGAGCTCAAAGCTGGTTTTAAAATAAATAAATAAACATTTTAAATATTCTGCCTTGATTAGTTGTTTGGTAGTTTCAATTCAATAATTTCCAATTTTCTCTCTTGCAGGTGCAATGTACAGTATACTAAGCTAACGTTGAAACGTGTGTACAAGTATTTTATACTGAGTGTTCAAAAAGTTTGGAAACGGTTATTAGACTAATTAGGACTACAGATAAACGATATTCGATAATATGATTTAATTAATGAGATTATGAAATATTTTACCTAATAAATTTGCAACAGTGTTATCTGTTAACTGTTATTGCTAAATGTAGGTAGAGAAATAAGCAAACAGAAATTATTAAAGCGTTTCCAAATCGTTTGAATATCGAGTAACAAGAGTGAATAATATGCATGTTTAATGTTATAATATATTTTATAGGTTTTAATTTTGAGAAAATAATAATAAATATTGAATAGTATACTGTTGTAGTGTAGCCGTGTAGGCAGTTTAGGGCCAGGGGCTGGTTTTTTTAATTTTCCGCAATTCTATAAAATTTGAAAATTATATTTTATGTTTTAGCTATAAATAGTATAATACTTTTCCACTAACCTACTGCCCGATATATATTATTTATGAAAGACAAACGGTTGATATGGTGCACTATGTCATGTCCAAAAAAATTACTTTTTTTTTTATTTGAAAGAAGAAGACTTCCTAAAAGGTCACATTGAACTCTGATTTTTTATTTTATAAAATAATTTGTAAAAAAAGCTTAAAACCGTCTTATTTTCAAAGGCATAATATAAAGTTTGAGAAGTTAAATGTGACCTGTAAAATATTACCCTTTATTAGTTAAAAAAAAAATTATGATTTTATACAATCATTATTCTCGTAAAGTGTATTTTTGTGGAGAAAATGACATTGTCACTGAGCGCCTTGTAGCTTGTATGTACCTATAGTGGCTATGAACGAATTGCAATATTGTTGTTATTATTCATAATCGAAAAATTCGTACATTTTTGACAGTTTATAGAACATAGAGCGTATGGTTCACTTAAATGCTGTGAAATATTCTAATATATTAAAAATGATAAGTAGAGAATTCTATTACAGATAATTTAGGCTCAATTTTCCAAAGTACTCAACCGAATGCAAGCTATGTATAAGAAAATAATTCATTGCGGTTGAATAAATGGAAAAAAATAGTTTCTAAGTGGCTCAATATGTTAAATTATTTATTTAATTTATTAAATCTTAATAAAAGTTTTCATTCTGTGTTATCATTTTGCAATGTTTGAATAAACAAGTCAATTATTTTTCTATTTTTGTCTGTTCTTTATCTATTAAATGTATGTGTACTGTAAGTACCTGTAGGTATATTAAATAAAAAAAATGTTTAATTTTTTCGTATTATGTAATTTGAAAGATAACTCTTCTCTACTACAACCTCGCGCTTAAAGAAACCGATATTATTATACATGTATATATAACTGTGTATGTGCAGCTCAGGTACTGACATTTAATACTATGTATTACCTATCTAATAATGTATATATTTATTAATAATTCTAATTGTAATAATTTAATTTAGATATAAGTACCTACCTACCTACCTATCTACCTACCTACCTACCTACCTACTATACTATGTTTGGTGTACGTAAAATATGATATAGGAATTCTTGATGAATTTGTGAAATAGGTAGGTACCCATCCAAGAAGCGATTGTGTCTGTGCAGCTGTATGCATAATTGAAAAAACCCAACCAGTCAGATGACAATAATTATTGAAAAATATACATTATTTTTCGATAATATGCACTGTAATCCAGTAGTGGCGTCCCGTAAGTAGGTTACGCAGTGTGATCGTTTGTGTTGCCGTTGTCTTCTGATCGGTGGCAACTGAGCCCTGCAGTACGGAGTTGTCCGTGATCATCTTTTCATTAAATCCTATTGACTCGGGTCTGCGACACTACGGGTGTCCCGGCTACCTTTGCATAACCCTATCGTCTATTATGGTCGGCTAATATTTCACATTGTTAAAACCACGCTGCGGACCAGACGGTGTTCTCCGAGCAAATTAAATACACGACGTACGACCGCAAACAATAACAGACGAAAAAAAAAACTTTCTTTTGTCCCGCAATGTCGCTTTCATCACTTAAGGTCCTACACGTTTTATATACATTTATACATTATACGTGCGATTCCTTGGAGCAAATACGACGGTAGGCAGTTCCGTTCCTTGTGCGATAGGTATAGTTACGTAAACAATTATTTTTTTGTTTCTATTAAAAATAACACAATAATTATTGCCGCACGCCGAAAACATTATAAATTAATAAAATATAATGCCTATAAAAGAAATTAGAAAATTTGACGCTATAGAATTTTCTCGAGGCGAATTCGAAGTCTTCGTCGCACCAACACTATGGTAACATTGCTACTTAGGTACCTTGAGAATTTAAAAAAACTGATAATGAATTTGTGTTATAAAATAGATGTACCTACGTATTATTGTGTTAACACCACACATTCAATAAATTCAAATGTTTTTTCATAACCACATTACGTAATATGTATAGACATATACGAGTAAATCTCATATAACATAGAGTACAGACATATAAATATATATAATTGTGTAACTATTTTAAACTTTCTGTAAGCTTTTAAAAACTTGTTAATTACGTACGATGTCTCTAGCATTAATAATTTTTTTTTTTATTTTAAGCACAGTTACACGTTGTTGAATGACAACAGTTCTTAGGAATTCTTAGGGATTTCCGAAATAAATCGAAAAAACAAAATACGGAAAAACGGAAATATCTACGTAAAACTAGGCTTACACAAAATAAGTTTTTTTTTTTTGTTGTAGTTCAAAAATGAATAACGGTACATATTTTACATTTTCACCGAATACTTTAAATACCTATAGTATGTATATCACATAGAAACGCTATAATTTTCAAAATATTTTGGTTCCTTTTGTACTTATTATAGACATATTTTAAATGTTCAACTTCTTTACTGGTTTTTCGGCGATTTATTTACTCTGTGTGCATTAAGTAGAAATTACCATTTTCAAACTCAAAAGTGACGCCATATCGTAATACCTATGATATCAAATAGCTTTAGTAACAAAACATATCAGATTGCTATCTATATATTACATCGAGGAGCAGCGGTGTATATGAATACAAAAAGTATAGGTTTATAAAAGTTATTAATTAGATATTAATAAATAATAATTATCAATAATATGTTACATAATCATGAAGAAGTTTCAACGTTTATTTATAATAATTTATTATTTTATTTAGTTGCTTATTATTTAAATAATGATCTCTCATAGACATCGCATTTACTAAGCAATATAATATTATAGGAGTGACCTGGTTTGGCGAGGAGATTGACCTCAGTCACAAAACGTCTTCTGAGGCCAAGCATCATCCGGTGTCACTAGTTCTCGGATGGGTGTCCACCCGGGTTTTAGTGACAACTTCTCGCCGCATATATATAAAATATATATGTCATAACCGACAGTATACCCTCCACCACAGTTAAAAACCTACTAAATAACCTTCAAGCTAATGACCATAGATGTTAAAGCCTTAGCTCAATAATAAACAATATATATTAAAGGCGCCTATATTATTATTATTATTATATATTATTATTATTACAATGTATTTTTAGTGTTGTCCTTTGTAAATATACAAATATAATATAAATGAATACAATTTTACACAATTTTATCGTTTAAGATTCCTACAATTTTTGTTTGTTTATTAAAAACATTGAAAATGTAGTACAAGAATTCTCAAGTTTTATTCCCAAGTTTTATTTTACTGAAATTTAAAAAAAGCTTAGCTTAAGCCACATACATTTTTTGTGATCGCTGAGGGTCAAATTTAGATGACATTTAAGAATATCAAATGTGTAAAAACAATATTATTTATCCGCAAATGATTTATATGGTTATATGATTATTCAAAATATAAAAATTATATAGTAATCACTCCATTGTTACTTTAATTATCATTTTCTACAAGGCGATTCCAAGCATGCTTGCCCCCATTTTCATTTAATAATACATGGAATTTTTAAATATCCTTTCAAAGACCATTATTTAAATTCATGAATTTTGTGTACTAGGTATATACTTATAAGGAGTGTCTTGTGGCCTACCGCTACAAATTTATTTTATTGCAATGAGAACCTCCTCCTCATACTTTACAGTAAATTGTTTAGTTTACAATTTTCTTGAAAATTGTTATGTACCTAGTTCAAAATACAAATGAGTATTTAAAAGTTTCTCAGTTATTAAAATGATTTTACTCATTAAAATAGTATCTTTATTTACAATGTACTAACTTTTTATTTTTTTTATAAATATTTATAAAAAAATTGTATACATGTACTGCCCAATAGCTTGAATATAAATATATTATATAATACAAGCAAATAATGCATAATTTTGTCTATTTAGTATTTATCTAACTTACGCCACATAGGAATTTAAATGTGTTCTATCTCAAAACGTACCTATTGATGTAGTTGAAGCGATAAAATTCTGAAAAAAATATTTGAATTTGTCGTCTTCTATGTCTGATTGATATCTATAGAAAAATAAGTTACTAATATTATCTAATTATAAATTAATTTCAAAATATCCTCAAAAACAGAAACTGACGCACAGCTACTTAAGTAAGAAATGTCCTGGTTTTTTTTTATTATTACTTTTTCTAAATATCTAATTTGCACGACCACATAGCAATATATTTAGATAAGTAGCTTATATTCAATATAGATATTTATTTATTAAATATTTTAATGAACCCATTACACATACATCATGAGCAAATATTTTTTTATGATTTTTTACACTGATAATAAATTATAATGACGTATACTCTCGAAGTTTAAGACGCATTCGACATTTCAACTGTCCTAGGTGTGAACTATTGTACCTAAGCACCTATAAGAATCTACCTATAAATATTTAAAACAAATATTTACAACGTACGTATATAGAAAGATTAATTAATTTCGACTGGCCTTCTGGAGATTCTTAAGGTTTTTTCAATAACAATGTCGTTGAATCATTTAATTAAAAATATGGATATTCTAGCTGTTTGTATTACATAATGGGTAGTCGTTGGAGGCCGACATAATATAATCATATATTCATATACCTAACATTCAAAATAAAATTATTATTTTATTTTATTATGACTATTGATAGCTAATAATTCGAAAGAAAATAATTATTGATAAGATTAAGTTACTTGTTCATTAATTTAAATGTTAAACAAAAAAATGTCCATTAAATATTTTCAAAATTAATAATATATATAATATATAATATGTACCCACCTACTTAGAATAGGTTACACAAAATAGACTGAGCCTTCATGAGAACTTAAAATTTAAATGTATTCAAAAATAGTGTGAAAATTAACAAATGTTAAAAAATATTATATAATATTGCAACGTATACAGTAGACATATTAAATATAGTTTAAAATGGTTCATTTCTTCAAAGACTTATTTTAATTCAGTAACTTGAAGTTTTTTGGGAATATTATAAACATTAATAATTTTATAGATTTATATTATGAGCTATCTATTTCGCTTTTTATAAGTAATAAAATCATTCCTGGGAATATATTTATAACTTTCAGTTAGTACTTGGTACAGCCGTAGAGGTATATGTTATTTAGTTTTATTATCTATCTACTATTTTCCAACAACTTTTAAACATAAAATCGCTATAGCCACTTTATATTATATTAGCTTATAGTCCGTTAATAATTCAGTTTATCAATAATATTGATAATAATAATTTATGATAGTAAACTATTATATAATAATAATATAATACATGATATTATATGATTTCTTAATCTTATGTTCATTGTATTTATAAAATTAAAATAATTTTAACTCTAAAGTTTTAAACAAATAAAAAAGAGTACATTTAAAAAAAATTTATAACACGCTATGTATAGGTACCGTCTAATAATTATAATTATAATTGTTGTTATTATTAATAAGTTACTTTTGTTTGCACTGTTATTTAAATATTTATTTATGATTTATAGATGGATAGAATACCACCACAATATGATTACTATAACACAACTGATGAACCATGGCTGTCTGATAATATGCCAATTACAAATGAAAGTTCTTCAGGATCTGGTGAATTGTATTCCACATTTACCACTCCGGTTTCTCCAATTGAACGATCTACAAGGTATAATAATTATTAATTCACTATAAATTGGTACCAAAAAAAATATATTTCAAATGTATATGTTCATCCATGAAGCATATATATATATATGAACAATCGTTAATCGTTTCCTTCAAATTTGTGTGCTTTATTTTAGATTGATGTCAAATAAGTCGACCAGTTTTTGTGTACATGTACTTACCTATCTATGGTTTAAAGAAAATTTGAAAATTTAAGGTTTCAGATAGTTTTTTATATTTTCAAATGTGACCTTCTTAGATATAGACTGAAACGCACATACCTATACTTATTACTAATACGCATCCAAAACTTTAGTCAAATTAATAAATATAGCTTAATATTTAAATATACATTCATATTTATAATTATTAATTATATTCTAAATAGTTTTATCGTGAAACGCATAGATATATATCCTAATATTAGAATCATTTCGCTAGTATAAACTAGGTAATGTGTCCTAAGATATGTTTAGATATAATATGGTAACCTATGTTGTAACCAGTTATACACACACCTATGCAAATGTATGTCTGTATATAATGTTACATAGGTAATTTAATTCAGTAACTTCAAACCAAAAAAAAAAAAAAATGTGTGACATGACATACTTCTATAATCACACCCGAATTAAAGTGAGACTGAAAAACATCAGTCTTGAATCTAAAGTAACCACAAATTTCTAAATGAAGTCCTTAATAATAAGTACAATAACGATACTCAACCCCAAATATAGAGTAGGTAAACAGTATACTCCATAAGTGCAACCTACCCAACCACCCATAAAAAGAAGTGCCAAGAAGTGACTTGGCGCTACTGCAATCATGTAATATGTATTATATTTATAAAACAATTTGAAAACAATTTTTTACTAAAATAGTAAGATTTAATAAGACAATATTAATATGTATTTATTCAATCGATAACAACATTAATATTTGCACATGAACAATTTTAATATTTACGTGATATAAGGAAATAAACGAGTATATGGGTACATAAGTATACAATATATACATAATATAAATATTCAAGTATTAAATATTTCAACTAGTTTTTCCTAGTTATTATTATTATTACAACCTATGTAATAACTTTGATTTTTCTTATTCATTTAATAATATTATGAATTATATTATTATATTAACTGTTTGTGCTTATGAATGCTAATGGTTAATACTTGACTGGTATACTTAGGTGTGTATCTTTAATCTAATTAATGTCACAGGCCTTACATAATGAATATTTTATTTTCTAAAAATATTGTTTATTAATCATGTAGGTACAGCATATAATACTTTTTAAAAACTTAGGGAATCCATTACCGGCCGTTTTTTAGGAGTTAAATATAGGCAATTTTCTAAGTATTTGTGAATTTGTTTAAAAGGAACGACGGAAAGCTCCCACATATGCACACGCGCTAATAATTCAGTTTTCAAAATATCCTCATAAATTATCTCCAATAATTATTGTATGAGGTAGACCTCAGATTTAAAAAATGTATTGTTTATAATAAATTATAGGTAATAGTAATTATTATTATGTATAAAAAATACTTAAAATTCAATAAATTTAACTGTTTGATTCAAATATAAAAAAAAAAATGATCGTCGGGTAAACACAGTGAGTTATATTGCTACCAAATAATAAACTATCTATATTTATTCATTTCATATTGCAGCTTGAATGCTACTAAATTGATGGACAAATTAAATGAACAATGCTCCAAAGAACGAAACAAGTGTGAGAACTATGTTTTGCCATCTTCGTCGAGTATGAGTTTCACCGGTACGTATAAAATAGGTACTCTAAAACAGTAGTTATAAGCCTACAGCAATGACTATTACAGTGTTGGCACCAAGGGTGGGCCATGCCTGAATAAATATCTCGGCCTCGACCGTAGTATTGTGAGTGGTCCATTATGCCGACATATTCATGGTTATGAATATTTTATATTATTATTTTAGTTATATGTTACGTATATAATATTAATACATGAATACAATTAATGAAATGAAAAACATGTGCCAACCGGCTACCTGATGTTGATTTGAGTCAACGTTTGATGGTATATTTTTACTAGATTTATGTGTATCCATATTATTAGTGCATGTTACAGATTACATATAGAATCAATGGTGGATTTAAGGAAAATATCTAATAAAGTAATTACCCAGGGGCAGAGTGACATTTTTGTTTTTAAAATAAATTTTATTTTGAATTAAATTAGGTGCCTTCTTAAATTCTACAACAATAATTAACTACGAATTAATTAAGTAATAGTTAGGAATTTATCTATAAAATTCAACATCGAAATTATTATAGGTACCTAGATATCTTTGTTTTTAGTGAAATATTCATATTGCAATTTTTAGAAAACAATAGGCAAAGATCAATAAAAATTATTTGAAAAAAGTATTTTACACATTACGACATGGTTGAAAAGCTTCTCTTGCTTTCTATTCTTATTGTGAATTATTTGTCATATTTATAATCGTAAACGATATTTAGGTAGTATATATGGGTACATTAAAAAAATATATATATGAGTGCGCTTTTGAGATGTAGTAGTTACTAGTTAGTATTTATTGATGTACCAACACATCACAACATAATTCCTGGAATTATTAGATCAAATCATACTCGGTTTTTCTTCTGATCTAGTTGAAACAATATTGAGGCCTGAGGGGTTGATTTCAATGGCCTATTACATGTTTAAGGGCAAAACTCGTCAATTTCCATATTTTCTCTATTAAATCCACCACTGTGCGACATATGTCGTTTGAAAGCTGTAAGTTTATGTAGCATGGATACGGCGTGGCAATTATTGATAGTCCGAGAAGGCGTACATTTTAAGTTTGAAAATGATATCCTCAATGAGAAATGCCAGACTAGTCCAAAAATGACTTTAGGATTTGGGATCAATTCGAGTTAGGGTAAAAGTAGTCATGAAATAGAAACGTCTGATTAGCACTTCGTTTTATTGAATTTTAAATTAATTAATTTGTGAAAAAAACACTTTTTACGTAAAATTAATATTATATTATATTTTTCATGCCATATCTATTTCCATACAAATTTTTTTTCAAGTATTAAATACATTTAAGTTGTACTTATATGAAGACACTTATGTTAAGTTATAAACAGTAATATTTATAAATATTTAAGTCACATTAAATATACACAAAACAAAATTGGTTTAAAAAAAGGAAAACAAGATATTTATGCAAGTATCCAACAGTCATTTGCTTTAATTGTTTATGTATTAAAATCATTTGAGTCGTGATAATGACTCTTACATTTTATCATAGACCTCATTCTACTAGACAAAAACTGTGAAAAGCAACAGCATGAGGGCTGCGTAACAACATCTCTCGGTGATGTAGACTATCTTTGTCAAATCTAAATATATCTATTGCTACCCCGCATTATACCGAGCAAACGAGTAAACAAAAAGCACTATTTATGCTGTTACGCTTTCCGTAGACTCATTGCTTGTCTAGTACTTACTAGAAGAAGGTCTGTATATGTTATATTATATACTTACCTAAGACAAGCTCATCATTTAGATTGACATTACATTGTACATAAGCAACGTAGGTCTTAACTTGTTGTTACAACTTACAACTCAGAACAGTTTCGAAAATTTAATTATTTTTCTTTGTCGATTGTTCAGCTAGAATACAATTTGTAACGTCATGCTGCATATTTCCAGAATAGAGTACAGAGTACCTATTGAAATATGTGAATGTGGAATAGAATGTAATTTATTGACTTTATAATAGTCCACACAGCGACTATAGATTACACTTAAAATAATACAATATTATATCGATATCAATAAAAACCACTCATTTCAGAAATCAAGGCGTGTTATTGAATTATTTAATAATCGATATTCGATAACCATTTGCGTGAAACTATATAAAAGTTATAAAGTTGTATCGTCAGGCCAATAGTTCCTACGTTGTTCTTGTAAAAGTTCTTGTAAAATCGAAGTTGGTATCTATGTACCGTATGTACCTACTATTATTTTGAAGACATACCTATTATGCGGCTAAGCATGCAAAAGTGCATGACTAATCTAGTATGAAATGTTACAGCCAATGTTAACAGTTATGGCCTTGCTTAAATAAACGAAAAACAAAACAAATAACTGTATACTTATACTAAACTTCTTTTTCCCCTCTTTTAAACAAGTTACTTTTAAAATTTACATTTTTTATACCTACGAATAATATACATTGTATATTAAATATTTTGACTTATTAGTTAAATATTATATAGTACAGTGTACTGTTAATTTAAATGATCTTTAAGTAAATACTACTTAAGTTAATATAAATATATTGTGTATAAAATTTTGTGCGGTAGCCGGTAGGTATAAAATATGTCATAATAAATAATAATACTCATATAAATATAAATTAAATACATATAATACTCTCTTGTATATTATATTTTTAAATAAGTATATAATAATAATAATTGTTTATAGTAAATAGTAAATATAGTAAATATTATATTTGACACGCATTGAATGACTGCATTGTCACTAAAAATATACGATATCAAATTGAAATTGGTCTTTCATGAAAAAGTGATAATTTCATGAAATATCATCGTATTTTTAAAAAGGTAAAAAACAGTTTTCACTTCATATAATGTACTTTCAACTCTTCAAGATCGAATATACTTACCTACCTAACACTACGTAGATACTATAATAATAGGTACTTATTGTTAATTAAAAATAGATGCGGATAGTTTACACCCGTTGTCCGCTCATTCGAGGTTCCAATTATCCGACATGCCAATAGAACTGCAGCCCGAAAAGTCATTGAAAAAACGCTCGTGGTTCTTTTTGGCTTGGGTCACTAGTCTGGACTTCATCATCGAACCTCAGAGTACGGATATAGTGGACACTGACCGTCAAACAGTTTTAATAATTTGTATTAATACCGACTTGTTCTATGTTTAGGCTTTTGTTACGTGGCTTGGTTAAGCCTAGTGACCATGTGCTACCTGTATAACTGTTGGGTAATACCGTTGCGTATAACATTCCCGTATCAGACGCCGGAGAACCTATGGAAGTGGATGTTGCTAGACTATTGCACGGACGCAATCAATTTACTTGACACATTTGTCATCAAACCTCGAATCATGTACCTTAAAGATGGGTTTTGGGTGCGTGACCTGAAACTCATCGAAGTCAACTATTTGGAAAAACTACAATCGAAAGTAATATAGACTCGGTATAATTAAATTAGCATTTATTTTAGAGTATACAGAAATTCCGTTTATAACTAACGTTTCTAAGAAAACAATATATCATATTGTACCTATCCCGCAGGTATATTAGGATTAGATACTGCAAACATACAACATTTAAATGTAATTGAATCGATTGATTTTTCTTAAGTGTTAACATTGTAAGCCCAAGCTTTATCGGTTCTATTTATTTTAGTCTACTTAAATGTAGGTATAAGAAATAAATGTGATAAATGTGAAAAACGCAGATAAAAAATGTTTTGACTATACAATTTCGTCTGAATACTACACACTTGAATAAAAAAAAAAATGTAAAAACACACACATCATTGTAAATTATTGGTCATCACTCATCAGAATCTAAAACACATGGGTATGCTCGATTTTTTTTATACGCATTTGAAGATGTCTGTCAAGTTTGCACCGGCACTATATGCTAGAACTATAATTCTAATATCAAAAAATTGCTAGGGATTCGCTAGATTTTGCTAGGTAATTTTTAGAATTTGCTATTATCTCATTTAAGAGTAAATCGAAATTCAAATATGCCGGTGTCAACTTGACACAGCATCGGCAATATGCCCGGTCGGTTCGGAAGTGGTATCGAATAATTTCTAGTGAATTGCTGGATTTTGCTAGGTTGTTTTTGAAATTTGTTATATTTTGGTTTTTTGGAAAATGGAAAATGGCTCAGCACCGACGTTCGACACATTGCCCGGTCGGTTCGAAAGTGGTAACAGAAAATTGTTAGTGAATCGCTAGATTTTACTAGGTTGAAATTTTTAATTTTTTTTTTCATATTATAGCCGAAGTACTAAAAAAAAACCTAAAAAAAAAGACCTTTTTTTTAAAGACCTTTCAAATGTAATACAAGGTTCTGTATACATTGTTGTAAGTGTAATTATGACTGTCTTTTTTCCAGTAAATCCGAATATGGAAAATGTCGATTATGGAATTTCCTAAAATCATATGATCGTAACTCGTAATAAAAAAGTATAATACTTTCGTTTCTTACTTAATAAGTTAAGTTAGTATATATATACTAATGTATAAGTACAAAAGTATGTTTAAAAATACATATTTGTCTAAAATGTATTTTTTAGTTATATTCAAATACTGATCATACTATTTTAGTTGCTGACTAAATGTGGTTTTGTTTTGATAGTTGCTATTTTGTAGGAAGTTAAAAATTTACAATATATTAAATTTTATAGATTTAATTTTTAAGTCCTGCAAAAAATTTAATATACAGATGTATATTAATATTGTGATAGTTTATAGCAGCTGTATTATTATATTGTCTCATAGTACCTATTTATAATTTATATATTATTTTGATATTGGACGGGTATTTTGAAATTTTAACACTATTCACGGCGTAACATTACCCACGAAAATTAATTAAAATATTTAATGTTATGAATATATTAATTTTTAATTAAATCTTAAACCATATTCACAACCGCTCTACTGTACCTGCTGTAGGCGTCGAGTGTACATCGTCACTAAGGAACGACCCTCGTCATACTGTAATGGATGTGTTCATCTGAATTCAATGATTATTGATTACATACGAAAAACAATTCTGAGTGGAGGCGGTCAGCATATTTTCATATAAATATTTTGCTTTTAATTACTATAGTAATTTATTTTAGTATAATAATATAGTAATATGTGGTATAAACTATAAATAGTGAATAGCATAAAATTAATAAAAATGTTTTGAAAATGACATTGTTTGTACTTACATATAATTATATTAATAACATACGTAAAAGTTTCAAATCTCTACGAAAAATATTTTTGATTTGAAACATTTGAAACAATATAACTTTATAGATAAGGTATCGTTAGTTTTCTTTAATATATAAAATATCGTCCAAATTATAACAATAAATATCTATAAACAAATATTATAATGTTTGTACAATATTTTTAGATTTTTTGGTTCCAGTATGAGCTCCTTAAGAGGAACGTTGCATTACATTTTCAATTTTTATTCTAGCTATAACACTTTATATAAAATATTTAACTATAAAATAATCTTCAGATTTTGTTATTTTTACTAATTTTGTCAAGTTTCAACACTTAAACTTCAAATACTTATACAAAGAAATCGTGCCTAACGCCTATATGTACCTTTAATATTTTTAAATGGCTTTAATAAACTTATGACCGGCCTTGTATTGAATTTTCAAACTTTTTGATCAAACGGAAACAATTTTATCGACATTTATGGAAAAAAAACTTGAAAAAGTGTCAAATGTCTTCCAATTTCCAGGTATACTGTATAGTTATGATATAGGTACTATTCTCAAAAAGCATCAAAATAGTTTGAAAATGTTAACATGTAAATGAATAAAATACTTATAAAAAATTTGGTGATAGTTTTAAGAACCTACAGTTATTTTAATTTTTTAGTTACGTCAAAAAAGAAATCAATTTTTTCAAAAGCTGGTTTTGACTAAATACATTTTTTTTGTAACCTGGATATTGTGAAAAATACTGAGATTTTTCAATTTTTACCTCTCTTAATTACCAATTAGATCCAAAAATACTTATAATTGTAAAATCAACATATTCCTTATTCATTATCCCGCTCAGATTCTCAAATTAGGGATTAATTTATTTGTAGATAGGTATACCTATCTAATATAATGATTTTGTTTTTAGTTGGATATAATTTCTCTTCTGCCAGCTGACTTGATATGTCTAACACCAGGATTAACTTCAGAAATGTTACCTTTGATGAGACTAAATCGAATAATTAAGGTAAAACAATCACGTATTATAACACAATTTATAATTGTTTTTCACTTTAGATAATTCTATAGATCTTTTGCAAGTTAAAAGAAAAAAATTTTCACCGCGTTTGAGAACAAACCGTTATTTTTCATGTAAATGTACAGTTATAATGCAAATCTGCATTATACCAGATATTTAATTTGCTTGTGTACATAATCAAGAAGAAAGCAATTATAGTGATTTTATATATATTTTTTTTTGACTTATGTCGTTTATATATTTTGTAATAAAAATTATGAAATAGGTACTCATTTAACTATAATTATAAAAATTTACAATATACCTACATGTTACTATATTTTTGTCATAAAGATTCAGACGTTTTGGGAATTCTTCGACCATTTCGACAGCGTTTTGTCGTCGCCGTATGTAGTCCGAGTTACAAGAACATTGACGTACATGGTCTACTTAGTGCATTTAAATGCGTGTGCGTATTACTATGTTTCGGTTAAAGAAGGGCTTGCTACGAACAACTGGGTGTTCAACGGTCAGGGGAACGCGTAAGTACAACTATAAAATAGTATAAATTTACATGAAAAAATCAGTAATTTAATTCATACTCGGTACGGGTTATTGGGCTATCGGCCAGTGGTAGAGGTTCTAGCTTAAGGGGGGTGGCTTAATTCTACCATGCGAACAAGTAGTTACATAATATAAGTCATTATTTTTCGATAATAATCAAATGTTGAATTTTACAAATTAATAGATAGGTAAATATTATAATAACTGGCATAGTGGCATACATACAACTTATCAAGTATTAAAATTTTTCTTATATTTTAAATGCTTTTAGGTATTCAGAAATATTAAATACAAAATTCTTTTAAACAATATTTTTAGTTAAGATTAGGACTAATTTTCCCTTTATCAATTGCTTATTGTTAAAATGATTATTATTTAAAAGTAGATGCCTACCTATTTGAAAATTCGATATACTTTTTGAATGTATATGTTCAAATACTTATTAGAAAATATATTTAAATACTTCTAAAAATTATTTTTAACAAATATGCTAGTTGGTATGTATTATACACAATTATTTATTTATGAGTTACACTTAAAACAATTATGTTTTATTTTTTAAATATTTACAATCCGAAAAACATATTAGTAACCTATATAAACATAAGTTATAGCCTTATGATATGAAATACAAAAATCCAAATTTCGTATTTAAATTTACCCCTCCACCTCCTAGGAGAATGTTGTAGGATGAGCAATAAAATTTGTTCCTTCAGGGGCATGTGCATGTATCAAAATTATCTTTGACGAGCTGAAGATTTTGAGAAAATTTATACTTAATACTGATTTTCACTAAGTTTTATAAATAAAAATAACATTTTCTATACAATATTGAACCGACAGTTTATCAAAAATGTTTTTAAATTTCTTATAATGTATATACAAATACTTGAGTAAAAAATCAGTAATCATTTAAATTATCAAATATCTTCAGGGTGGTTCAAAATGTATGTTACAGCCATTTTATTATATAAATATTCAAAATAATGAAAAATATATAATAGGTGCAAAAGTTTTTTGATTTAGAAACATCCATTACAATTTCATAATTTTATAACTGTTTACAATATTTTAGGGGAATTTTGGGGGTCAATTTTAGAAATTAAAATTTGAACCTATACTTTTTTGGAAGCATAATGCGAAGACATTTTTTAGTACATTTTAGTGCATGAACAACATTAATTAATGCAAAACTCTATGCTCGAGAGCTATTTAAAAAAACTATAGATTTCCATTTGAATTTCTAAAATTAACCCCCCAAAAACCCCTAAAATATTGTAAACAATTATAAAAGTATGCAGATATTATAATAAATGTTTCTAAATCAAAAAAAAATTTTGCATTATACATTTTTTACTGTTTTGAATATTTATATGATAAAATGGCTGGAACATAAATTTTGAATCACCCTGTTTATGTCTAATATAAAAGCTCGGTAGGTAGGTTTATACTATTTTTATTTACTGTGTTCTATTGCAACAGCATAACCAACACCGACAACCTTAAATGTTTTTGCCTTTAAATTTAATGCACCTATCACACTGCAGGTACATACGCTGTTTTTTCTTCGCCACCAAAACAGCAACGTCCATCGGCAAAAATCCACATCCGGAAAACGAAGCTGAATATTTGTTCATGACTGCTAGCTGGCTGATGGGCGTTTTTGTGTTTGCAATTTTAATCGGACAGGTATGTATTATAATTTATAACTATATTATTATAGAAGCATATCATTGTATATCATTGTATATGTCAGAATTTGTATCTGTATCAGTGGCGTACTCACACGGAGGGGGGGGGGGTCATGTCCCTCTTTTGGATTATTTTCGTCATTAAGTATGTATGTATGGGTATACAATAAAGCAATGAAAGTATATTTATCGCTATAGAACGTGGTCTGGGAATCGTCAAAAAATATATATACGAAACCCTTTCAAAATAGCCGGGCATGTCACCGATCTGTATAGTTTAGATTATTGTTATACACCTAATAAAATATTTATTAAGGTAGCCTTGACAGTTCCCGGCCCAGAAAATTAAAAAATTACCTCTCACAATTCATAATAATAATAATAATAATCATAATAATTCATTCGAATAATTGAAAAACCGTGTTATTGTACCACAAACCTTCAAAATTGCTATTTAAACACGCTTTCTCGTACCTACATATAGAAAAAATATACGCAATATTTTGACATGCTGGATAACAATACAATACATTTATTCGAATTTCGTGTTCAATCCGTTTCATCCAAATTCTTAGATCCAAACCGTCAATTTGTATAAAATTAACTTGTGGTAAAAAATTGAAACTAAAATTATCTACTATTAATCTCATACATTTTTTTTTCATATTTAAATTCTAAAGCTAATTATGAGTATTTTAAAATTCTGAATTGTTTGTAAATTTCAGTCCTAAGCCTGAATAAAGTGGGAAGACCTCCCCAACCACTTCTCTAGAGCCTCCCATGCGTTTCTGTAGTATATTTTATTTACCTACTAGATGTTAGGTGCATATTATATATGTATTGTAATTTGCATTATCACCGTTTTTATGAAGTTTTTTTTTATTATTGTCTTCTGATATTTTAATTTTTTTCTCATAGATTCGTGACATAATAGCAACAGCCACTAGGTCTCAAACCGAATACAGGAAACTTCAAGACGAGACGTTAGAATATTTGAGGAAATTGAACATACCTCCACGAATACGGCAACGGGTAGAACAATGGTTTTCGTTCACTTGGGAACAGCAAAGAACTTTAGGTGGATAATAATACTCGTATTATATTTTATACTTGATAAGCATGAATAGATTGTATAATCTACAGGTACCTATACCTAATACCTATACATATTAATATGCAGGTTCTACAAGCATGGTCTGGGAAAACATTTCCTGCCGAGAAGTTTTATTAGTCCAATTTAAGTATTTTGCCATTATCTACAAGTTACCATGCACGTTATTTAGGAGGGGGAAGAGTTATGAGTGAGCTTTATGAGTTAAGCTTTCCAAAGATTTTATAATAATTTAGGTATTAATAACCTACAATATTATTTTTTTAATGGATAGGTAGGTATAATAAATTGTTGTGGAAACTTTAAAACTCTCAGAATTTGATTCTATAGTTGGTTGTATTAAAGGGACACACTGATTTTAAAAATCAAAGACAATTAAACTTTACTGTTTCTTTTTCGAGTTGCATTAAAACAAATTAAAATAGTAAGTGGCTTATTGATTATTTTGTACTGGATTTTTAAATAATCTTAAATCACAAAAACAGCCACGGAGGTTTGCTTGAAAAATTCTACCACATTTTTCTACTTTAAAAATAGAAGTTTTATGGTAATGCCAATAGACCAGGCCACCAATGAGCACGTCTATATCACGATATACTGATTGGAATTAATACATGTATAATATATTATATTCATCGTTTATGAATTGCATGTATACTACTAATCTATGCAGCTTCTATTCTTTGGTTTTAAAGAACAATTTTTATAAAATATATAAGTTATTTATCAACATTTTTAAAATTGCTCACGATTGTACATTATTAATGCATATTCTATGCATTTATTCTTAAACATTATGTATTTTCTTCAAACAGATGAAAATCGTATTTTGGACTCTCTGCCACATAAAATGAAGACCGACGTAGCCATCAACGTGCACATGAAGACGTTGAACAAAGTGCAGTTGTTCAAAGACTGTGACAAAGCTTTATTACGAGAGCTGGTGTTAAAATTGCGACCGATATTATATTTACCAGGCGATTATATATGCCGAAAAGTGAGTATTAAGGACTTCTGTGTATGTATTAAAGGTTGTAGACTTATAGTTAGAACAGTTTGGTGCTGCAACCATTTATTGTAGACAGGGCCGGATTTAGAGGAGTGGAGGCCTCGGGGCATCAAAGGAGTGGGGGCCCCTGGCCCCAAATTATTTTACAAATAAAATGAACAATTTTTTTTCAAAGTAGATTATTTTTCTTTTATTAGTATTTAACAAACATATATACAATATATATATAATTATAATATATAATATTAATATAAAAGTTGACATTTACTCGATAATCGGGTAATCAATAGAAAATTAATTAGGTATTTCTTTATTCTTTTGTTTACTTTTTATTGTTAAACAATTTAAAATTAAGTCATAATATTTTGCTTTCAGAATAATATAAAAATCAAAATACCAGTGCAACAACTTAGGTATTGCAGAGTATTAAACGGCATTTAACTACACTGAATTAATAATAATGTAAACTTAAACAGACAAATAAATAATAAAAAATATGCTTTTCGTAAGCTAACAGTAAAGATACTATTTTATTAGATGGTCACCGTGTAGTCCGTATTCATAATATTTTACAGATATGATTCACCAAACAAAATGAAAATGGTTAAGTAAAAGTGTAAAACTATTTTACAAGTTAATTATTTAAGTCATTTCAACCATACTTATAGTGAGCACACACAGTGAAATAGTTGAATATTTTCAAATATTTGTATTTTATTATGGTAATATGATGACCACTATTGGTTTTGACAGCACGGATCGCATCAAATCGCCGTTTCCAATCCCCTTATTACTGTATATTAGTTAGTAGTACTAAATAGTTCATAATATAATAGTCAATTATAGGTACTTATAATATTGTATTATACTGCTGCTATTCAAAATGTAAGCATTTAAATATAAATATTGATTGATAATAAATAATAATGTCGTACCACTCACACTCACACATAGAAAAAGGAAAATCGAATAATATTATTATTGTGCGTATAGCGTTTGCGAGTTCGCGTCAATCGTTAGAGGCGGTGGCGGTAGCGGCGGGTTTAGGACGCGCCGGATTTACTGATAAACAAACTTGCTGGCGACATAAAATTTCCCGGAATTACCCATCGGCAATCAGTGTTAAATTAATTTTTATCCTATTGGCCATTTTCGACGTGACGGCGCGCGGCGGGGTGACGGTGCATTTGTAATTTGAAAGATTTTTTTTTCCGAAGTCACTATTGTGGAGGCTCCTTTTTTGTGGAGGCCCCGGTTGCCCACCCCTAAATCCGGCACTGACTGTAGATAAATATTTGATAAGTATTAAGTATCTACTTTACTCATTATTCTGACTTTAACATTTGATAATTGGTCAATTCACTCCAATATCAAAGCTAATAACACAAACGTTATGGAAACAACATAATATGTCGTGGGTGTGGCATGAGGACCTAAAGTATACGCTATCTTTTCCAAATAATGTCTCTTGGCAATCAGTGCATTTAAATTTAAATCTATACGAATGAAGATTCCTACACACGTTAATACAATGCACACAGGGACTCATAATTTTATATTTTTAATATTTGATAGGGTGAAGTCGGCAAAGAAATGTACATCGTGAAAACCGGACAGGTGCAAGTAGTCGGTGGTGAAAACGACGACGAAGTATTAGCCACGCTCACGGAAGGATCGGTGTTCGGCGAAATCAGTTTGTTGAGCCTGTGTGGTACTAACCGGAGAACGGCGGACGTCAGGTAATTAAGATTATATTATATTAGTATAATAAATTTAAGATAATAATATATTCTGCTGGTAATAACACTAATAAGCTCTTCAAAGTTCAAACTGTTTGATTCGGTACCTACAATTTGATAGTGGTTCGACGTGATGTTATAAATGGCGACATGTCGAAGGTATTTGTACTGACTTCGTTGCACTCGACTGAACAATTCTAATTTGCTAAGGGAGACAATATAGTTTTTAAATAAATAGTTTTAGGAGTCGATGGGTTCAGTTAGCCCCCCCCCCCCCTCTTGAAACTTCATTAATTTATTTTAATATGAAGATATATAAAAAAAAAGAAAAATAATAATTAAAATAAATTAGGTACAATATTATAATTTCAATATAAAACTTGAGCCTTGAGATAGATAATTAATTTCAAGCATACCCTATACCTATAATAAGTTATTATGATTTATTTGTATAAGATTTATTTATAAATGTGTAAGTGTTGGAAATCGCATCAAAATAACTGATAGGTAACTAGGAGCAAAATGTTTAATGCAAAGTGCATTTTTTTAGGGACGCATTATAAAAGTATATTCTTAGTAAACAAATTGATTAATGTAATCGATGCCTACCTACTATTTTCTCAAATTTGTATTAATGCATATTTCGAGTTTTTAGAGAAAATTAGGTTCCTAATTCAAAATATAATTTCAAAACATTTTGTTGGGATTACCTATAGCAAAACCTCAGAATTTTAAAAGGTTAAAGTAGTTGTGAGTAGAATTATGTAACACAATCTCAGATTTATATTTTTGTTAAAGAATGTTTTGAATGAATGTTCACCACGAAGTTCACCAAAAAAACCCATTGCCGATGAGTTATTATTTATTTCCAATTTTTTGATCAACATTTTTTAACCTTTGAATTAATTTCACTTCCTTAAATGTTAAAATATACTATATGTGCCCATTAAATTGATCTTTTGTAATAAAATGGTCATTTTTGGTTATCTTAAGATAGTTTTTAGGTCATTTAATATTGAGATCTACTAATAACTAATGTCTAATTTTGTGATAATACTCAGGTCTCATGGATTTTCCAATATTTTTGTTCTAAGCAAAGAAGATCTTAATGAAGCCATTAAGTTTTACCCGAACGCCCAAGAAATACTTAAACGTAAAGCGAGGTGAGTACCCATGTGTGTCGTGTTTTGATTATCATCCTTGCCGTGGTATAAAATTAATAAACAATTATTATAGCTAGTATTTAATAAGGTACATTGGATAAAATTATGTAAATGGTTATATGGAGGCATATCAAAATAAAAGTGTAAAGTTGCTCAAACATTTTTAGTGCCATGTTCTAGCGAAATTAATTAAAATTAATTTATACCATTTAATTTAAATATTTCTGTTTTGTTCGTCTTAGGGAGCTGATTCAACAAAACGCAGCTAGAGAACACAGACAAATACCCAATGAACTACTAAACGACCAATACGGAAACAGTACGGACAACTTGATGCGAGTTTTGTAAATCTACTCTAGTCCAAAATATTTAAACATCGAACATCGTAAACTACTTTAAATTTGATAAATATACAAAATATAATATTATTTCCATGATTATAATATACTTACACTACATAACATTATAAGAATACAAGCAAATCTCAATATTTAGGTATTTACATTTTTATCTATAATTTATGAATTATGTGTACTTTTATATTTTATGTGGCGTCCCTAAGACCATTTGTAGAGAGGGACTAAATAAGGTATAAACTCAGTCTTTGCATATTATAGATTTAAATTCATTTTTTTTATAAAATAATTTATATTTATTTTTATAAATACCTATGTTTCAAGAGTACGTTATAAGTACCTACCGCGTGTATAGTCTCCATGTGTTCAATTTACTAACTAAAGCATAACGTGACAACTTTTAAGTTCAGAATAATTCATCTTAGGTACTCTGTTATTTTCAATATTTTAGTGAATTGACCTATTCTAAATTTAAACAGGAAAAACATTGTTTGGGGCCCTCTATTGGCTTATTAAAATGTTGAAGCAAGTTATGAATAGGTATTTCAAAGTATAAAAAAGTCCTTATCGCGGGCTCTAAATATTAGATGGAGACAACACATGCCGCGGGTACGAATTCATTTTAAAAGGTTATAGATAGACTATTTTAACCACATACTAAGACAACAAAATATTGTATACATTTATTAAAATGTAATTATTTAAATTTTTATTGGCAATTATAGTATGTAATAAATGCAATAATCATTCATAAGTGATAGATACTTAATTTTTGAATTGTATAATTGTATTAATATTAATTATTAATGTAATCAGAAATAAATAAGTTAGCTACTGATAAATTAACTATAAAAAACAAAGATTTCTTTTAAAAATCTACCAAGTATGGGGGAGGGGCGACTGTTCATTTTTTTTATTCTAATAAAATTGACACCTTGAGTAAAATTATACAACTTGTGTTTTATTTTTGTATCGAACCCCGAAGTAATTATGATAAAATGTGTAATAATATGATGATGCATGAGGACGTACTTACTAAGACATTAGATACCTATCTAATACCTATCTTAAATCATTTTAAATTCTGTACAGATAACACACTGAATACAGAACGACGAATGTATTGATATCTCAACCATGTATGTATATGTTACGGACAAGGTGAGGTAGTTGGGCATTGTGCACAGTGCCCGGACATTGTGTACAATGCCCAATTTTAGTGGTTTAAGTGAAAATAAAACACATTGCTCGGACATTGTGTACAATGACCGAATCCTTGAAGGGCAATGTATGCTACCATGTTCAAAACAATACAATTAAATAAATTTAATACAATATAATAATAAATATTAAATTTATTTATTATTTATTAGATGAATATTAGTATACATATTTATTTATTTGAGCACGGATTGCTACTGTGGCACTTAGAATTACATAGTTTACCTGCTGCTTTACATTTGCATTTTTTTGTTTTACACTTCTGCGTACAACCACATCTATTATATCCTTGACCGCCCAAGTTGGAATTGTTTCGAACTTTCCAAATTATAACAGCTAGAGTAATAATAAAGATAGGTGGTCGATAAGATAACTAAAGGAGTGTTTGCACCCAGAGTCTGATCGATCATCAGTGATATGAGACGTGCACCTATCACACACCTGCCACACATACACACACACACATACACTCATACGCGTCGTCTGTTATTTTTCTATCATATTTATATTTTATCTTTGTATTGTTAATAATCGTTATATTTTGTCATTGTGAGTTAGGTATATAATATCTTAATTACGAGACGACGCGGTATCGTCCTTAGGTCGTCTCCGCGGTACCGACATATATTATACAGTAAATTTTTACATTGACCAAAAGTATGTCGGGCAATCCAAATTGCCCAGACATTGTTATAGAATGACCGGTCATAGTAAACAATTATTACTAACTGAATACTTTACCCGAAACTGATGGGCACTGTGCACAATGCCCGGCTATTGTTGCACAATGCCCGACTACCCCACTTTGTCCGTAACATATATAATTTTGTTGGTTTCCGTATAGAAAAACACGAAAAACAGTTGAAAAAGGCTTAAATTTTCAATTGTGAAATTGATTTCTCTGTTCTTAATAACAAATTGGATGTAGTAAGTACTTTTGAGAAGTCAAACATTAAAATTCCTCGTATTTTTCAAACAAAAAAAAAATTACAAAAAACAGAGTTTTTGATAAAAAAAATTTTGGGCAAACTCAAAAAAGAATAACTGTAAATACATGCAAGTGTACATCGATTATAGGTATTAGCAATTTGTATACACATTATACAAATATTTAGAATTTTTTTAAAACTATTTATAGGCATAAGAGATTTTCGATTTTTATTAGTTTTGTTTTAAACTAAAGTCGATAAAAATTTTTTCTCTCGGTCAAAAAACTTGAAAATATAATACAAGGTTTCTCGTAAGTTTTTGTTAGTGGAAATTAAAAAAAAAGTTGAGAGTGAATCCACAACAATTTTATATGAGCGTTTGAATTTAGAATTTTAACAAAATTCGTAAGTCACGAAAATGTCCAAATTATTATGAGTTAAAAATTTATAAAAAATTGTTTTTTTCAAAAAAACATGTCTACCGGAAAGTCAAATTAAATTTTCATGAGCGTTTGAAGTTGAAATTTTTACAACATTGGATATTCCCTCGATTTCTCTTGTAGCGATTTTCTTATTTTGTCGTAATTAAAAAATGAATAACTGTAGATACTTTAGATTTACACCATATTATGTTTATTTTATGAATTCATACCTTATAAGATTTTAAAAATATTTTGACTCGTTTTGAGCTTTACGGAGGTTTTCAATTTTCATTTTTTTTAGTTTTTTTACTATAAATGTTAATAAAATTTTATTTGCAGGATCGAAAATCTTGAAAATTTAATACAAGGCTCCTAACATATTGTTACAAAATCAGTTGATGAATATTAATAATATATAGGTACGATATTGTTTAATATGCATTTAAAGTTCAAATGTTGACAAAATGTATCGAATTGAAAGTGTACAAATTATATTGTAGTTAAATATTTATAAAATTTTCAACTTTTATAGCTAAGGATTGGAAATTTATAACTAAGTTGCGCACAACTAGTTAATTCTATAACCAAAAAATGTAAAAAAAATGTAAAGACACAATTTTTTTTTATGTTCAAATTTGGACGGCGAAATTACATAATATTATTAAATAACCAAGAATAATGATTTAAGTTGTTTAGTTGTAATTAAAAAATATTATTCGTGGACACCTACTTGGAAGTTTTAGAGTATATATTAATATACCTATTTTATACACACAATGACTTTTCAAATGTAATTTTTTTAGCAAAAGTGAATTTAACCTACCGTAGTACTAATGTCCAATGCTTATTACCTAGCAAAATAAATTACTTTAATCACAATAACATCATCAAATATTCTAAATTACTAAGTAATATTATATAGACTGACAGACCTTTTTCGCTCAGAATTCTTTTTCGTATACGATGGTTTTATATCATTGAATGCAAATTTAACACCATAGATTACAGAGGCTTGTAACCTACTGCACTTACAGCAGAGGGACATCCACTTAGACGCTTTTTTTTTACAGTTGTTAAATATTATGTTAAAATGAATGAATATTTTATATAGATATATTATATATATTATGTTAAAAAATGAAGTATAACTATTTATAATAATATTTTTTTTTACCACGTAGGAACATTATATACATTTCATTTTTATATTTGTGTAGGAACTTATGATTTCTCCAGTAGTCTAGAAGATATATTTTTTTATTGAAGGCCTCCTTAAAAAATTATATAATATATGTTATCATATTTTGATCTAGGCCAAATTCGGTCTATTAATGTGCAGTAGTTTCTAAGAAACTACAAGAACTAAGTTACCAACTTACTACTAAAAAGTTTAAAATAGGAAGGCCATGGAGGATGTGAACCCTTGTAATACTGTAATAGCTACTATACCCATATTACAGTGAATCGAAGAGGTCAAGAGGAATATAATACTATGTTTTATAAGTGTAGGAGCCAGGAGATATGAAGAAAGGGGGCAGCTTCTCGGGTAGGCAATTGTTTGAAGGCGTAAACAAAAGTATTGACATTTTCTACTGTAATATAGTTCGTAGGAAGAATTATTAATTTATTATTGAAACATTAGCATAACAAATAATAATACCTAGTAATATTATATTAGATCGTCTGTACCGCAGTTATTTCGTCAGTGGGCATTCAGCGTATTATTGGTAAAACCATATTATTATTTAGCGGTCAGACCGACACATTACAATATTTTTGTTCGTATTACTTTCAGGTATTAATTGTATAAATAAAGCAGTACACACACTGACACATAATCTTATTTGTTGTATTCTTTGTACGGCACTACGACTACGAGTGTATTATAATTTATAACCATCAGAATAATTTATTTGTATACTACCGAGCAATTGTTTTTTATTATATTATCATCTCTCAAATCTCGGGGTCAAGGTTTTGCCAAGTCCGATCGACTTAAAAGAAAACAGACTTAATATTTCCTTCCGGTATATTTTTTTTGAATCAATATGCGAGTGGACAACGCATAAAGTTAAGTGGTAACTACTGAATTCAGTAAAAGGTCTGAACAAAAAAATAAAAAGACAAATTAATTACTTCTCCTAAAATACGGAAATCCTTTAAAAAAGTAAAAACTAACATAACATATTAATATAATAATACATTTAACAAAATAACGAAAAGAGTGTTAAAAAATAATTGGATTCATTGTATTATTTAATAAAGAATATCGAGAAACACAAAATATTAAGTCACGATTCATATTTATACTAACATTTTTAAAACTAGTTATAAATAACCTAATTTATAATAATTCAGACTAGTGATGTCACGATATGTTTATAAATAATATAGATTAATCGAACAATTTTGACTATGTTGTGAACATATTTTTTTTTTTTTTGTGGCGTTTTGAAGGGCAGAATTTTAAAATCTCCCCCCAGGCTGCAAATTCGTTAACCCGGCACTGATAGCCATAACATTATAATGATGATGGGTGCGCTTGCTCGGTGTCGTACATTAAAATATGTAAAATAATTGAAAAAAAACAATTTATTTCATTGAAAAAACGCAGGGGTGGACAGGATCTATTTTCCTAGAGGGCAGTGGGCCGCTGTTCTTGGCTAGGTTTTGAGCTGGTGCTTTGTAACCTGTAAGTGGTAAACTGGTAACCTATATTATAGGTACATGGATGTGTCATAATATAATTATACGAGGCAGAGGAGTCATTTGGAGTAGAATCATGGGGTAGCAATATTAGTAACATCAACAGTAGCATCAGCAAACATCTTGAATAATATCTTGAATTCAATTGCGGTATTAAACTATAGTCAGGTAACCATAGTTTGAGTGCCTCGTAGTATACTTGGTGCCGTAGTGTCCTCCCAACCATATAACCATATTATATTTTGTGTTTAATCATTACTGTCGACACAATCCGTGTTTGACTAATTCGTAGTTTATCACAACAAAAATAATATTATTTTCGTTCACCTAATAAAATAATTGTGTCGAGGTGGCAAACGTCGAATATGTAAATAATAAATATACTGAGTATTACAGACATAAATACTGTGTTTATATAGCCTACCGCCCGCCGTCCACTGATGATCTTGGACGATAAACCTACACCAAGTAAATTGTAGCGATTAGGTATTGTCTATAAACTATATGAAAAAAAAAACATTTTTGTAAGTCAATAACGAAGTATAAAACGTGTACTGTAGAATAATTCAAATCAGAACACTCGAATAAATCTCGTTAAAATATCAATAATAATAATACGGTCGTGTTTGGAAAATACTAGCTGAATACACGCTGCTGGCTAAAATCTCTGGAACAATAATAAAGACGGAGGTTACTCGCTGGCCGGTTGCAATCGACTTCCGTCGTCCGGGCGATTTTCGAGTTTATATCCGGTGTCCGTGCCGAAAGACACGCGAATGTTAGTCGATTATTAATCATTCCGAGTTCGACAAGATGACATCGTACTGTACGCACATCACACACGGCGAATTATTTTATCGAGATGTCCGAAAACAATAATATTCCGACAGCGGCGGAGACGAAATTCGCGCTTTGCTGATGATCTCGCCGGTTGGCGATTACGAACGGCGAACACGGACAACCGATGACAACCGCGACGATGAGGCCCTGGTACGAGTATTGACAGCATATCTGACCTGCGCCCAATCGAACGTCCACCGTCTACGCGGAGCCGTAGACCTTACACCAGTAGTACTCAACCGGGGTGACATGTCACCTTAGGGTGACGTGGACCTAGCTTAGGGGTGACGCAGAATTTTAACAAGAAAAGAAAAAATTTAAAAAATAAATTTTTCGATAATAGTAAAATTATAATAATAATAATAAAATTTCGAAAACAATCATATTATTTCTTATAATACATATATTATTCACCTATACCACCACTGTCATGTACATAACATACCTCAAAGTTCGTATCTTTATATACGCTAGACAGCTTTTGGGTGGCTCTTAACAATGAATACCCTCGATTATCGAAAAATGCTATTAATGTGCTCCTTCAGTTTTCTACGTCTTGGTTATGTGAGCATGGCTTTAGTGCACTAACAAATATAAAAACAAAAAAACGCAACAGACTCACAAAAACAACTATAGAAGACGATATGAGACTCGCTCTTTCCACCATCAAACTTAGGATTCCCCAATTTTGTAAAAAACACCAGGGTCAAATTTCACATTAAATTTATATAAATCATTATTTTTTTTTTAACTTTAATTTTTTTCTGTACTGTATTTTTTTTTTAATAAAAGAATAATTTTAATATATACAGCTAAGATTATTTATTATTTTGATGTTAGGTTTTTTTTTTTTTTTACATTACACAGTTAGGGTGACGCGATGTTTGATTCTAGTGCCTAAAGGTGACATGAATCAAAAAAGGTTGAGAACTACTGCCTTACACCAATATATATATATATAGACAAGAACCGTGCGGAGCAAGAACATGGACGAGCGTCCGTGAACTGAGGTTGGTTATACAAGATACAATATATATATAGTTCGTGCGAGCGTCGTAACAACATCTCGCGGTGATGTGGCCCGTCTTGAAGACGAAAGTGCCAATCTTAACCTGCTACTACCTCGCACCGCCACGAGTAATGAAAAAGCGCACTCCGTGTTGTTACGGTTTCCGTGTTTAAACACGCACTGCTCGCGTCCGGTATGGATATAGTACGAGCAGGTCTGAACACATTATTGGTACCGTTCCGATTCCCGGCGACGAACCGGTCGCAGTTCCGCAGAGAGATACGCCTGCAGCGAGGACGACGAACGCTCCGAGGAGGAGCCCCATTGGTCGCGCGGCGCCCTAAGACGACCGGAACGCAAACGTCGACGAGCCCGACGGCGGCGGTTTGTCGTGCAGTGTTCACGTCGTCGAGTAGGTCTCCGAAATCTGAGAACACACATCGATTTCGCTCGAATTCTAGAGGACGTTACTGTCGGGGCGGAATCGTTGCCCAACCCGGTTATCTCTGTTAAGCCGTCGGTCATCGTCGTCATCCGTCGCTCTACACGGCACAGCGACTGCGGCCGGCCGCTCGCCGAGTCGCCAGAGGGTCGAGCGCGTCAACGACGGCCGAGCGCACCCGCGAACCCGTCGCGTCGTGGGTGGGCTGAGAACGTGCGTGGGTGACTTACCGTGACACCGTCGTGCATTTTCCGTGCTCTTTCCCGTATCTTTCCTATAGGCACTTTCCGTCTTCTGTCCAAAGGGACCATCGTTGGTAATATTCTGACGATTATTTTTAATGGCATGATAACCTCCTCTGTGTCACTACCCGGAATTCATACGTCTAATATACTTGTCTAATCGAATTTAAAATATCGATAAAAATAATTTATTAATTTATTATTGCATAATTTATTTATACAACATTTCGTAGTAATATCGCATCATTTTATGGTAAATTATCGGCTCCAGGGGGATTAGACTGTTGGGAGCTGCGGACGGTTTCACATCGGCGACAACACAAGTCCCGGAAAACTCGCTTGACTCCTTTCCACCGAGTGGAAATTTGCTCCGATTGGGTTAGGTTTCGCTCCGTGTGGACTGGACTTCCCCGTCCATTTTATCTCAACATTTTATGTTCACCTTTTTGTACTTGAACCATCGAGTAATAATGTATAATGTATTTATACAATGTTTATGACTGACCCACTACTGTGTGTGACGTTTATTTTGTTCAATTAATAAAAACAATTTGTAATATACAAAAAAATTATTGTTTCTTCTCTTTCCGTATTGTCGAGTGTATAAATCAAATGTTACAGATTTAACTATTTAAGGACTAAAAAAATCGTTAAAATATAGATTTACAACAGAAAACTCGTTGGTCGTTTATACAAAGCTAAGAGTACACCTAATGACCATCGGCTTACAGTAAACGCTATACACGAGTATTATATTATATGTATATTATGATCCAAGAAATATTTAAATCATCAAACACTAGACTCGTCAAAAGCGGCGAAATAAATCATGAATAAATAATAATTAAGTAATACATCACAAATGTTAAAATGTATATATAAACCATAAATAAAATATAATTTTAATTTTACAATTATTTTATACTTGGTAGGTATGTTAAAATGTATGAAAATGAATTAATGATGTATTATGATATTTTTAACTTACAATATTATATAAAATATGGAACTATATTAGGCACCTATATGGCTATATTGATTATTAAACTATAAAATGTATGAAAATGAAATATAAAATTATATGTATATGTATTACATGATAATATTTTTTTCTGCAGTTTAGGAACTTACATGCATATAAGTATATAAGTACATACCTACTTCTTTACCATGTAAGAATTTATACATCTTCTTTTTATAATTGTGTAAAAATTTACGATTCCATTAGCTTAGGGAAAAATATTTTTTTATTGAAGGCTAAAAACTCCCCTCAAAAAAAGTTGAGCGTAAATCCACAGTTAATTTTTATGGTTGGCTGAAGTTTCAAATTATTTTTTAGCTAAAAATCAATAAAAAAAAAGTTCTTTTCATAGGAAATATTTGAAAATAGTATATAGAAGGTTACATTACTCATAAGTATTTCTACCTATAACAAAAAAAACTCTACCGGAGAATAACGAAATTTATAGTCATGTCTCCTAACTATTTTTCTATTTTTCCAAATTTTTTTTTAAATTTTAAAATTTGATTATTAATTCAAATATGCTGGCCCACACACGTCTCCGCTCAGAATCATTTTTCATATACAATGATTTATCATTGAACTCAAAATTAATACACCCATCACAATGACGTACTCGAAAACTTTGTACAGCTGACTAACAACGTATACCACTTTTTTCTTTAACTGTCGATTAAATTAGGTATTTTTGCTTGGTCACAAAGGTACTCGTTAGTAGTTTACCTATATTGGAATAATGAATACAAAATTCATATACAAGCGATTTTTTTTTCTACCTATTGTATTGATATGCACACACAATCATAATAACAAGTAAACTAAAACGTAACAGGCTAATAAATAACGGCCAGACTATCGCACGTAGAAATCGAACAACCCCAATAAAACCATTGTCACAGACTGAAAAGGACGATCTATATTATACAATCACGAATTAAAAAATCGGCACGTACTTGCAGTGGTAAAACGCTTTCTTATTATGCCGCCAGAGAAAAGGTATGGTCGAAAAAGGTCTTTGCGCCGATGAGAAATCTAGTTCCCGGATGCGCAAAAACCTTTTGATAAATTTTATTCGCCTACCACTCTCTGGTCAGAATATCCGTGATGTCCCTTAAAATCAGTGTATGCCCACCACTCAACACAGCGACAATACCGAATCCTGCGAGCGACTACTGGACCAATTTTAGTCAGTGCAGTAATCAGTGTTTTAAATATTTCGATTCGCGGATTTTGAGTATAAGGTACCTAATTAATTTGTGTCTCCTAAACCTTAACACTGCTACAACATAGTCCATGCGCAGCTGCGAGTCAGGTAAGACATTTAATATACAATATAATAATATATTTACTGTAGATATTACATTACATACTCATTGAATATACAATTATATTGTCAGTGCTGTAACGGTAACCAACTAAAAACTAATTTAAATAAATAAATATTGTACGGTGTATTTGATCAAATTCTGAAATACGCACGACCTCGAGACCACTCCGAACACCTGGAGGAAGGTAATAGCGTGATTTTAATATTTGCATCCGATATTATTCTCCAGCACTTGTATATGTAGAGAATGAAACAGATTCTTAACTTCAACATCCAATTTTAATATAACTATTGACTAGAGTCGTTTTATAGTTAACTTATTTTTAAGTTAACAATGTTCCAAGTTTAAATTTGGACAAAATAGATAAAAAAAATAAAGAAATATAACAATTTAGGTTATTTTATTGTAATTTAAAAATATTATTCGTGGGTGATTAAAACTAAAGTGCCGATATAAGTAGATTATTATATTTTATGCACACAATGAAATTCTCAAACACAATGTTTTTACAAAAAATTAATTCAACCTACCTAGATACCTACTGTATTACTAATATTTTATGGAAAAATAAATTACATACAACAATAACATTAATATCATAAAATATGCTTAGTAGGCTGACAGTCTCCGTTATCATACAGTCATTCCAAATATTTTTTCGTATGAATTGATTTATCATTGAACTTGAATTGAACACAATATCTATTATTACAGTGACCCACTCAACACCTATTGTACAGCAGAGCGGTACCTAATTCCAATCTTTTTCAATTTTAATTTTGTTAATTTATTAGTACCCATTATTTATTATATTTTAATTTTACATACTAAACATCCGAATAAATATGGAATACCGCTAAGATACCTAACTAATTACAAATGTATCTATTGTAGTACTTATTAATTAAACTAGAAGAAGAGGTTTGTTGGAAACCCATTTTTTCAGTTGTTGTGATTTTTTCGTAAAATAATAATGGAAACTTCAGCTCACAAGACCGATCTCTGAGGTCATCAACTTATTTATTACCAATTAATGGGCGTGTAGTACGTGTAGTCTTGTTAAGTATTCGAATATTATTTTAAATACTTTTTGAAAAAAATAAAAATATTCGAATACAAAATAAAAGTATTCTTCATATAAGTGTAAGACTGATATATGTGTGCTTCTGCTATACACGTAATTTCTAATTTATCGATTCCCGACCAATTTTTTCGAAAAACAAACACAACACGCCTTGGTGTGGCTGTATACCTAAGTTTATCTTTCACAATCCCACTCAGAATCTATATGACAATACAACAAGGTCCTGTCACTCAACTGTATCGGAGGAATTTAAAAACGTTAATGTCTTCCAACAGTGTCGTTTCCTCGAAGAAGGCACAATATAATAAGTTGTTAGGACAATAGGCATACACACATACCGATGTTCGTATTGTTTTCTACGTATCATCAAGGTCACATCATCAACTAATAATTCACTGCAAAATAATGCACACAGACAACCGACGCGATTATAATATAAGTTACAAAAAAGAAAACATCGACATTATCCTATACCGCATAACTGTTAAAGTAAAAAATGAAAACCAACTATTTTATTTGGAGGGGGAGAAAAAATTTGCACTCGAGCTGATGTCCCACAAATATCAGTGCTACAAAAATTAAATCAAAGTATAAAACAACATATTTTCATAAAAAAGTAAAAATTATATTATATTATACTAAAGTAGGTAATACAAACAATCAAACATTTAAACCAATTTTTGTAAATTTAACATAAAACTTAGTAACTGGTTGAATAAAATTTCAGAGAAATACATTTTTTAATTTTTATACATTTTTAATTTTTCACAAATGTTGAAGTTGAAAACTATTCAAGTGACATTCTTACACGATTAATTCAATTTAAAAATGCACACTCATATTTCACAAAAATATTACACATAGTTCATAACATTAATCATAACAATTAAACGGTTAATTTTTAAAAACTATGAAGAGTAAACAATAGGTAGGTGAGGGCAATCTTAATTAAATATTAATCAAATCTTGAATCTTCTCCTTTTTGAAAAACCTTGAAATGTATTCGTTATATAAAATAATCATTGTTGTAATTTCTTTTTTCCCGTAAAAAACTAAAAATAAATAATAGTTTTAATAAAATGTAACATGTTAATATATAATAAATAATAATATTATTATTATTTATTATATTGTTAGATAAGTACTTAACATACTTAATTTCCTGCTAATATTTGTATTCATTTTTCATGAACATAAAAAACACGAAAAAAATAAAACTACTTCCAAACATTCATGGTCGGCCCATATTTTAAGCGACCCCCCTCGAGATTTTCTCGGTAGCTGCCAGCCCAATCCGTCCCTGTTATAACTTATTAACTTATTTACTTAATATGTGTACAAAATAATAATTCTAAAATATTTTATATATATTCTTATTTGCTTTGATTTGTATTAATTTTGAAGATTGTAGTGCATGTAACCAACAAGCACTTCACACATTAGAAAATATTTCTACTCATAGAAATACAACTATTACCAAAAGGCACAAATGATTGGTTTTCATAAAAGTTTATTTCTACAAAAGAATACCTTATTTAACTGAGCAAATGCAGATCCAAACTTGGAATGTTCTTGTAAAGAAGGTTGCAACCATTTAGGAAGAGCATTGCGAACATTATCTCGTTGGTAACGATGATCTAATAGCAATACTGCAGCATAATCTTGTTGATGACGTACAGAACGACCAATTGATTGATTAACAGATTTCATACATAAATTTTCATAATGCTGTTGCCCAGTGCCCGGACCCTAAGTTACAATAATCATGTTTTTAAACAATTAACTTTTAAAATGATATTTATACCATGTGGCTATTAAGATAGTTCATTTTCTGCTGTAATTCAAGTGACTTAATATTTGGATATGGTAGACCGATGACAATAACACAACGTCCCAAATCATCACTAAAATTCAAACCTTCGCTTAACTTGCCACCTGCATAATATTACAAATATAATACAAATTTCATACCTTCCTATCATCAAATGAATATTATTTATTCAATTTGTGTAAAAACTAAAAATTAAATTACCAATAACGCTAAATAACAATGCACCCGTTACTTTGGAATTTAAAGCCGACGTTGTTGTAATAGCATGAGAGTAATTCTTCAAAACTTCATCAACTTGATTAGTTAACTTTGGTTCTCTAAATAACTTCAATTGTTGTAAAGCATTAAATTATATTTCATACATTTTTAGATTTAAAACTTATTTAAACCTCATTTTGTGTGATAAAAAAAGAGAGCATTATAGACAAATGTAATTACTTTTTTTCTTTCAGAAAGCCTATTAATAACCTTGTTTTTCTCTAAATGCTGATAAACAAACTGTTCATAGTCATAAGATGGGAAAAAACACACAATTCCAGCAGGAACTGTTCGACAAATGTTTTCTAGTAATGAACCAATTTCGTTAAGCTGTAACATGTTTAGTCATTTAACAGAAAACTAGTTGAATATATTAAACTTAAAAATAATAACAAAATATTATCACACCATTTTAATTGAAGTTCTCTCTTGGTAAGAAAAATCTAATTGTTTTCCAGTTGGTCCAGTACATACAATCAATGGTAAGATATTATCAGGTGGTACAACATGGCCACAGCTAAAATGCACAATTCTATCAGCATTATTTCCATCGAAATTGAAAAGCTGATCCTTGAATTCAGATATAGGTTCCATTGTTCCACCCGATACAATCACTGACCTAATGTTTAGAATATTTTTAATTATGATATTTAATAACATAAGATACAAATATAAAAGTATTAAAATAAAAATAATAGAATTATTTACCTAGCTTTATCAACAATTTCTTTAAAATGAACTGCAGGATTCAGAAGCAAAAACTTTAATACTCCCTTGCTGACAAGTGCCTGCGTAGTACAAATAATCCGACCATCCTCGCAGTAATTTGTTAGTGACTCTATAAATGCCATTACTGGTGTAAGAGGGTTGTTACTAATTAAATCTGTAACTTGTGGCTCAGGGTGTTTGTTTTCATCTTAAAATATTTATAAATATATTATATAAAAATAGTAACTCAATTGTAATTGTGTTTGTGTTAAATACATAATTATTTTAAATAATTGGAATTTAAGTTTTCTAACCTTCTTTGAGTTCTTTGCCTTTGTTATTTTTTTTAGTTTCAATTTGTTTAAGGAAAGCCTGCAAATTGCTTAGTTTAGGCTTAGATGGTTGCAATGATACAGAAGGCATATATTTTTCAGAATAGCCTCTAATCTGAAAATGAAATAATATTATTATATTATTATTATCATCTAAAAACTTTTGCATAAACTGCATATTAGATAAACAAATTACTTTTTGACCAATCTTGCTTCTTTTAAAAAAATCAACAAGCATAAACATATTTAGATGATCAATTTCAGCTTGATGTACAAAATTTTCAAGGGTGTATACTTTTGAGTCAACTCCTTTTCGACTTGCTTCTGCATGACTAACACCGGGAGTACCGCCTTCAATATATGAAAATTATCAAACATTATTAAACAGTGTAATAATATATTAATAGCTAGATTACCAAGCATGTTAATGAGCTTTCCAATAACATAAATTAATTGATTCAAATGCAGCAAATTACTAGCGCTAAACCTTAACTCAAATTTGTTCTTGTACTGTATCAGCTGGCTATAACTATGGGTCAACTGAAATGTAATAATTATAAAATGATTAGAGAAACCAAATATTATGTTTCTAATTCAATAGCAAATTAGCAAAAGTAAAATATGAAAATTATAATTCTCCTCATTATATTCAATAATAGAAGATATGTTATTTAGTTAAAATAACATACACAAATTACAGCATGCGCAACTGACTCTAACTAGAAATATTTTTAGTCAATATACTTGACAGTAAAAATAAAAAAAAATGGTAAATAGCCATAATCTAAGTGATAATACAAATAATTATATCATTAAATATTATTTACTATAGATGTACCTGTTGACCATTTATTTGTGAACTGTGTATATGACCAATAGTATCTAGTAAATTATGAGCTTCATCAATGATGAATATATTACCCTCAAGACGAATGCCACTTGCTTCTCTAGTACTTTTATGTAATAATGTATTATATGGCAAAGTTACAATCTATAGATACAAAATAAACAAACAGTATAATAAATTACAATACTTATATTATAATATACATTACCTGGGCATATTTTACAGATTCTCTACTAGCATAATATGGACAAGCAGATATTTGGTCTCCTCTATTAACTAATTCTTCCATGTCTCTTAATTCTGTAGTAACTTCCTCGGCTAAAGATTGAATTTTATCTTTATCATTGTACGGACATTTGCATAAAGTTTCAGATTTTTTTTTCTTAACTACTGAACCAACTGAAGACACTTTTGTAGGTTTTTGAGAAGGTTTTCCCATTTCCAAACATCTGTGTGCAAGTCACATAAATCTTAAGGAAAGCAAAATCGAAAAATATATTGCAGAATTTATTTGTTAAAATAAAAGTTGAACTTAAATATTACTTAAAGATATTTAAGTATTAAAAATTACCTTTCATTCATTAATGTAATGTTTTTCAATTTTTTCACTGTTTTATTTATACAGTAATTTTGACGAGACGCTAATGGTACAATACGAGATGTTGAATATGGACTTTTCTTCAGTTCAGCCACAAACTGTGACAATTGAGAATGCGTACGACTACAAAAATAAATCTATAAATTGGAAAATAAGTATATTAAACTCAAAATAACTTTTAATCATAAATTAATTCACATAAACAGAAATAAAATCAAAAAAAAAAAATTAGGAAAGCTCACTCTGTGAGTGTGCTAAATTCCCAGTTTCTAAATATATTTTAATTCAGCAAAATAGATTATAATTCTGTATTATTATTCCCATTTAAATACAGTAATTAGAGACAATAAATAAATAAAAAACTACAATGTAACTATTTACTAATAATTAACAGACAGATGGATGGACACAACGTGGATATGAGGTGTTCAAAAACATATGTTTAGAAACAAAATTAAATAAACATGAATAAAGTACATGGTTATTTATAAATTTGATTTTAGTTATTTTGTTCTAGTTTAAGAAAATGTTTAACAAATTGCCTTAAATAAGATTTTCATATCAAATCTATCTTTAATTTTTCAATTTATACAACTAGTAGTAAATGTAAACCTATGAAGGTACCTAACAATATAGGTAAGTTAATAAAATTGTACTTTACTCAAACCTGTCAATATGATAACATTTTTATCAATAGTTGGTAATAGAATGCAATTTATTAGAAGGTATATAACCTTTTATAGTATAGTAAAATAAAAATATAGCATAATATTATTATACAGTATTTCTTAAAATGAATATTTAGGCTTTTATTTATGGTTTTTTTTACCAATTACCAAGTAAATAGGTAAAACATGTAATACTTAAAATATTTATAAATTTTTTTTTTTTAATTTGTAGTTTTCTGAAATGTATCCTTAAAGTACAATTGTAGAAAATTAAATATTTTTTCACAGTTTAAAATAAAACCAACAGTTTAAAAAATGTTAAATATGTACAAAGGTATTCAAGTTACGAAGAAGTTTTAGAATGATTATAACATAGAATATTTACTAATTTTCTTATACAGTTCATGAAATATAATATAAACTGTCAAACTTTACTTTTACTCCTTCGTACTGGACTTTATCATCAGATATTTCTTCAAAATCATCTACAGATGACAATTGATCATACTCTTCGAGCACAAATTCACTTTCTTCATCAAAAAAATCTTTTTTATCATTTTCTATTTCATTATCATTTTTTTTTGGATTTAAAGTTTTAATTACCAATGACTTGGCTTTTTTCTTTTTAAACTCTTGTTCCTGAATATATAATAAAACAAAATGTATTGATTAATTTAATATAAAATATATAGTATGTATAATATATATGTTTACAATATACCATATTATATGATGTATGCAAAATTATACAATACGTGCTGTGCATGCAATAAGCAATATATTAAACACAACCAATAGTGCAATTATGGAGGTAGTTACTAGTACTTATTATCATTAAATTATAAATGAGCACCAATAAAATGTACTGCTAACTATGCTGTATATAGATGCAATTAATAATTACTAATAAACAATGGACATTTTAACAATTCCTGTATTTATTAAGTATAATGTTTCCTATCTTGATAGGAATGATATGGCATATATCATTGACGTATGACATTGAATACTAAACACATTTTTATAATGAATTGCCCACATTTATCTTTCATATGTATGGATTTATATGCATTTGCATGTTTTTTTAAACATTAAAAAAAATAACTAGGTAAGCCACAAGTTTAAATTATAGTCAATAGATCCATAATAGAAAATTTTATTTTGCATATTGTTACATATTTTGTAATTTTTTGACATGTACTCCATATTTTTGTATTTTACAATTTTTCATTGCATATACAGTATGCAAACCGTACACATTATACACGGTTTTTAAAAGCATAATTTAAAAAAAGCTTCATTAAAATTAAGTACTTATAGTTATATTTAATGTCCATGTAATTTGAAGAAGTTGTTTTGTTATCTTATCCGAGACCTATCAGGACAAGAAGTAATCTGTTATTGAGTAGGTGTTCATGAATCATACATTAGTCGTGTTTAATCGTGATCAGAGTGTGCGTAAATTATTTTAATTTGATTTAATTTATATATATTTTAAAAATTAATTTTTCAAATTTAAATTACAATATGTTGAAATAACTACAAAAAATGAATCATATAAGAAAAAGTTAAAAAAATTATAGTATGTCAACATAAAAAAAAAAATAATGATAATAAGACTTTTTTAATTGATTTTTTTGCATATTTTTCATTTTATAGGGTATATTCCTACAAACTAGGAGCATAAATGCATATTTCTAAGGTTTTTAAAGCATATGAATCTGAGCCCTAATAATATGATATATTTTAATGATCTAGTGTTGTTATTTTTTTTTATGCTTACAATTAAAACAATTAAAATTTCTAAACACTGAATCTCTAGAAATATTTACCATTATAAAATAGATTACAATATATGGTAAATAATAAATTATGCTTTACAGATTCATAATTATTACAAAAAGTGTTAAAGTACTAATTAGCAATTAATCAAATATATTCTTATAACACAAAATAACTACCTTTTTTATTTTTTCAATATTATTATTGAATTCTTCCAATGATTTAAGCATTTTATTTATTTCATATACTTTACGTTGTTGCTCCACTAATTTAGCTTGTCCAGCGATCCAATCATCATCATCATCATTATTAGTTTCCTCATTTTTCATATTAAGTGACTCAAGTGCCTGCTTGAGTTGATTCCACTCTCTATTCTCATGATCAAGTAACCAACGTACAGCCCCACATATAATACTTAATGTTTTACCCTGATAAAATATTATAAAAACAATCATATTCTAGTAGATAAAAAATAAAAAATAAATTCTTTAAAATTGAAATACTACGCAGAATGACTTGTAAGGAAAAACAATTCATGACTTACAGTTCCGGTTGGACTTTCAAAAATTCCTAGTTTCCGGCCCTCTATAGCTGAATAAATTTCGGTCATGAAATCATGCTGAATGCCATACGGAGTAAATGGGAATGAAAATGTTGAAGGAGTTTCAAGTTTCTCTTCTGTGATCAAGCATTTTAAATCGTCACCGTCAGGCATGTTGCTCAACTGAAAACAAAAACAATGATCAAATTCTAGTTCACGAAATATCACATACCCTTCGAAAGATAAAAATATAGTTGTGGTACTTGCTTTTAGCTATTATAAGTAACTTATTGTGCTGAACACTGCTGTGCATGGAATGCCTATATACTCACGATTTGGCCCGTCGATTCTCTGGCCGCAATTTAAAAACGGACGACAAATCCTTAAACGTTCTTAATCGTCAATTTTTTGGTGGCTAGTCAGTCTGGCCCAGCTCTTAAGCTGTTCTCCTAAGTTTACTCGTTTACGAATCTTATTTTGGATTATCGCAGTGTTATCTCGAATCTTGACTCAGACTAGAACACGATTTTTGGCGCGAAATAGCAACTGCTGTTTCTCGGAGCATATAAGCATCGGCAAGAGCGTCATAAAAACGAAACGACAACTCATACACTGCAGCTGTGTCAAATTTGATATTGTTTACTTGTACCAACGGCCAATATTTACTATTCGGTCAAGGCGGTCTATCGGTCGTGTAAGCATAATATTTGTGGTTTGTGGATAAGTACAAGGGTCAAGGAGCCGCGTAATATTCGGGCAAAACATTGTACAATACAAATGTGACAAGCAATTAATTTATTTTAGTATCTATAGACTTTTTTATGCTGAGGTACTATATAATTATTATAATACCTACTATTTAAGTAGGTACCTATTTAACAATATGATTTTATTTATTAGAGTTTAATAATTGTATTTATCTATTTGCTAAAAACTTTAATTTTACAGGCAGTTCAAATTAAATTTATTTTTTATTTTTTGTATCTAGTTAATTGTACGTTTGTACCTTCTTACCTGAAATCGATATCCTTCTCTTAAATATTTAATTTCGTAAACAAATATAACTGTAAATATCTATACAACAACAAAAAAGGGAGGCAACCATATACGGAGCCAGAAGTGTAAATGTTGTTCAGCGTATGGAGAATCTAAATCAGCCCATCACAATAAGTAGAGGGGGTGGCTTGGGGAGCTAATTAATAATTAAATCGCTAAAATGTTTTTAATAGTCACTTTATATTTAATAATAATTAGGATTTAAGTATGTAATAAAGATATAACTGCATTACTTACCTATGTTATTACTGATACAACAAAAATGTAAAAATATATATTTATAATAGTAACTTAAATAAACTTCACTCAAAAATATTATGACATTCGTCTCTTAAAATCTAAGGCTATTTTGAAAACGTCTATAACCGCATCAGCATCAACATTGACAGCCATTTTCGTTTCTACTGTCAATACCGCCAAACCCATTCAAACTGCCTTGCTTCGTGGTAGACCTCATTTTGGATTTGACCAGGATCAGTTTAGAGAAGGACCTCTCACAAGTACAACTTGTTACTGGGATCACTACCAACTTTTGAAAGACATTACAAAATTAGTTAAAGTATATTTTATTATGATCATAAGACTTCAGCCAAATTAACCATTCGTGGATTTTACTTTTATTACTTAAACTGCGTCTTTATTGGGAATCGTTGATTTATGTGTGTGGGTAAATGGCTTCTGTTCAGCTTAACCTACATTAGGTGTCTTGTAGGTCAGTGGTAATTGGTAATGGATGTATTGAATTTGAATTCATATTTCAGTAATATAAAATCATTAGTTTCAGTAGTACGAAAAATGATTCTGAACAAAACAATCTGTCACTTGTCTGCAGCCTATATTACTAAATACGAGTATATTATATGATATTATTGGTATTGTTTTAAAAAATATAGTTATAATTTTGAGGACATTTATGAAAATTGTGCAATATACAAATTTTTGTCAGTTAGAAATTCATAAAAAAAATTGTCTATAGGCTATAGGTATAATTTAAAAGTTAAATTTCTTATAAGTTTTTCTATCCTTAACACAAAAAGTTTGCCGTAAAAGAACAGTATTTTTAAGAACGTTTGAATTAAAAATGTTTTCGACATTTTATATTCACCAGGAAGTTGATAATTTCATCATCAGCTTTTGATATTTTGTTAAACTTAATTAAAAAATAAATAACAGTATATAGATATGTACTTGAAATTTTCACCAAATGTATATTTAATTAATTTCCAAACATAATAATATTTTGCTTCTTTTTAAGCTATTTAACAACCTAGGAAATTTTCAATTTTTGTCAATTTAGAATTTTTTGCTCAAAAATTCTTAAATGTATAATACAACGTTCCTCATAAGTATTTTATATTTAAACCCACAAATCTAAAAATAAATAAACATTTTTTTTTATAAATATTTTAAGTTCAAATTTGGACAAAATTATAAGATATCTACCAATTTAAGCGATCACTAACAGTTTTAGTTATTTTGTTGTAGTTTTAAAATATTATTTGTAGGTGCTTGAAACTTTTAAAATATACTATTACATTTTATACACATAATAAGTTTTCCAAAATTCCAAATGTAATGTTTCCAGTAAAAAATAATTCAACCTATACCATATTACTATATTAGTATGTTACTAATGGTAAAATAAATTATATAAATAATTACACCAATAATATCATACAGTATGCTTTATAGACTTCTTCTTCGTCGAGTAATATTTGTAGGCTGGCACCATTGACCGAATATCTTGGCTGTGAATTATTTTTCGTATACAATGATTATGTATTATTGAATTAAAATTTAACGCGTCCATTACAGCGATCCATGTACATGACATATAATATGTTGTAATGTTAGTACAACAGAACGGCGCCCACTTGCCCCCCATTTCTTAATTTATAATCTTATAGATATATTTGAAATTAAATATTTAAACTAAAGATGAGTAAACTTTTTCGGATATTTGGCTGTAATTCAAAAATATACTATTCGGGTGTAAAGACTTGAAACTTTTACATTTTTTATTATTAGGGACCGGATTTATATGCAAATATGTGTATTGGAATAATGAGCTTTTTGAAATCTGATGAAAATTGTTACCGATTTAGATCATTCTTATTAAAATAACACTAATTAAATTTTCCATATTTTGCATACTTCGACGTTTTTACCTATTAATGCATATTAATACTAACGCATATTATACGCATGTTACACGCATATTATATTTAATGCGTATCTAATGCATATTTGTTGTTTCATACAGCATATTTTTTATAGCACCTATAGTTGTTCTTCTTCATATTACCAAGTTCACAGCCACATAATAAAAATACAATTATTACGGAAATATGGGCCACTATCTTATAGATTGTAGGTAAAGAATGTTAAATGTCGAAGAACTTATAGTAAAAACATTGATGAAAGAAATGCTTTTTTCTAATTTTAAAACCTTTTTATACCTTTTTTAACACTTAATTAGTTAAAAAATATTCTCTCCATAATTTTAAATAAAATTCTTTCTATTCAATTTTAAGTAGATATTTAAAAATAATTGTATATTTTGTAGCATATTACAGCATTTTTAGAAAGAAATATTTTGAGGTTTTTTTTTGCATATATAAATCTGGCCCTACTCACTTTATAGTTTTATATTTTACTGTATATTTACTAAATAAGCAATGACATATTAAGTATATTAAGATGAATATTATAAGGAATATTTATTTTGATCTATTAATACCACGAATCAAATTAATCACATCATTCTACGCCGTAAGTCTTGTTTGACTAAAGATTTAAGGTTAATATATAATAGCGAGTTTTATCTGTATACCTAGCACTATTCTTACTTTTTTTATTAATTTCGTTTTTATTTTTCTTACTATTTTCTGTGACACTAAAATTATTAAAAATAGATAAATCGCCTTCTGGGGTAGTAATTAAATTTACTGCAACATTATAAATATTAGGAATAGATAGTGTAACGTGGTCAGGGGAACCTTGTTACAATAATAGTTATCCAGAGAAGGTTTTCTATTTCTTATGGATAAGTTTTCCGTAGGTGGGGGTTAGAGCTGTGTATGAGGTATTATTTTATTAATAACAATCAGAGACGTTTGGTTTAAAGTTCTTTATTAATTATAATATTAAAATAATACTTTACTAAACATGTAGATTTCAGATGGCTGTTAGTAGGTGAGTTCGTTCCTGTTGATGAATGTTTCCGAACTGCCGTCGTGTGTCATTTTAATTACTATAATAATGTGTACGGGTAGAAAAGTGTTGAGTGAGTATATTTTGTATTGTACATTGGGCAATTCTATAGTATGTGTGTTTTGTGTATAATTTATATGTATAGGATGTAACCAATGTTACAATAATTAAATAAACATCAAAATGACCACTATTAATATTTCCAGTTAGACGAAATCTTTTTACTGGGAATGTATCAACACCAAATTTAGCATACAGATTATTATTATAATAAATTTCAAATAAAAATGGGAAAATATTTTCAGCTGCAACCAATTCGCAATAACCATCACCGTAGACAGTAGGATTGACCATTTCACGAACATAAGTCTCAGCAGTGGAAAAGTTGTCACCATTTGAATTGTAAGACATAGTAATAAAGTTATTCCAATTATTAGACACATACGAAACAGTTGTATTTCGGATCTCCTGGCATCTTTCTTGAGTGTTAAACAAATGAAATGAAATTGAACGGAAAAGGCAGGCACCATCACCGATAATTGTTACAACTATTTGAGGTGTCAACATTCCATTGACAAAAATGTCTTCAATCGATGACATTTTTAAAACAATTAAATTGAATAAATATGATATTTTAAATAATTTTCCAACGTGTTCGGGTAATCTTTATACATAAAATGTGGTAGTACTAATATGAAATGACACAAAACTTTCAAACATTATTAACACTATTAACTATTTACAAAAATTAAATAATAATTATTATATAATATAATAAAATTAGCATGACGATTAAAAATAGATTATCAGCTATCGACGTAGAGCTATCTTTTTTAAATTTCTTTTTTTTTACCGATTTCAACCCTTTAAAATCAAAATTTTGAAAAATCTTTTCTTGGTGCCCGATGAAATTATTAAAAAAATCTATCCTCGAAATTTCAAGTCGATAACTCAAATAGGTTCGGCTCTGCGTTGATTATTGGTAAAGTACACTTTAATTTATATATATAGATTACACTATGATACCTAATAATGTTTGAATGATATAAACAAATATCAATGTCACTTATTCTCTGTATTTATTATTAGTACCTACTGACTATTTTCAAGATAAATATTTTCGGATTATAACTTTTAGAGAGTTATTTTGCATTCCTTTTCCGCTGACTTCTACTATCAGCCTTTTGACACTATAATATGGATTACAATTTAAAACACATAAATGTTCATACAATTTCCATTAAAAGAATTGTAAAACTGAGGAATTTAAGCCACATTCTTTCAGGCATTCAAAAATTATGATTACTAAATTTACTTTTTTTTTTAAAGTTTTAACAGTTATTATATTTAGACAAAACTGCATATCTAGTTAATATAATATTGTGTATAGCAAGGACGGGAAATGTCGAAATGAGCTATTTCAGTCGCGGGGCGACTTGTGCAGCACATGGGACGCATTTCGCCAAAGACTGAAATTACCTTCCCTTAGTCCGCACTTACCACACAAAGGCTGGATTGAGGCATTAACAGTGTAGGCTGCAGCCTACACAACCATAGATTTAAGGGCGCCACTTACTACTATCCTTATGTTATTTTTATTAACATTTCTGAAATGTGAAATAGTAAATTGAAGCCAATATCACACTGCATCGACGCTTTTTGTCGTACGGTCTTTACCAACGCTTTCTATTTCAAATTATTATTTTTCCGTACAATCACACTGACTCTGTGTCTCTGGTCCGCAATCACTTATAACATATTTCATGTATTTTTGTACATGCGTCGCTCGCATTGAAAAATCGTCTGTACATATCAGTTCACATTATTGTAAATATAATTGTAATTTGTAATAAAGCTTTTATACACTAGAGCGAGAAGTGTGTTTTATACATAGGCGAAATCCATTGAAAATATTGGGGGGCTACTATTTTTCAAATGGACCTAAATCATGGGACCCTTTGCTCCTTCGCAATAACTGTTGGACTTTTTTTTGAGGGGGGGTTCACGGACTCTTGGGGAGGATTTGGGTCTATGGTTTTATATATTGTTTGGTGTTCGATATTTATGTATAGAAATGGACCAGAAACGTCATAATAGTGGTGCACAATTAAGAAAACGTGCAAATTAAAAGAAAGCAAAAACAAATTAACTCGATAAAATACCCATGTTAAATAATTTTTCCAAACAAATAAATAACATAACCACCTAGTTGTACTAACATAATAAACTAGAATCTTTAAATGATATAACTATTATTAATAACTGTTTTACTTATATTTAATGTATTGCGTCTTGCTCAGATCAATCAGTTGTTGATGCTAATGACGAATCAGAAAAATCAGAACTAAATGTCATATAACTATGTAGATATTAATTAATCCTTCTACAAAGAATAATACAAATCATTTTAAAGATCCAGCAGACTGGAAAAATAATAATATGGTATATCGTAAACTCGAATCTATAGTCTAGATTTAAAAATTTAGATTTGATTAAAAAACATAGATGCGGATTTTACATCATCTAAACCAAGTTACCCTCATTTCGATCGTTATTGTAGTAAATCATTTTTTACGAAATACAGTAATATGCTTCAATTTTTTACTTAAACATGTTTTGGAGAACATAAATATTGTAATAATATAAATTTATCTGTTATCATAAATTTGACTTATTGTGCATATTTTTTTATAGAATGGATGCTTCATAAATAATATAATTACACGTCATAAATTATAACAATAGGTATTATACTTGGCCTTTACATAATTATTAGAAAAGGCAATGAACGACAAGAATGTAGCTAAATTGCCTATATATATCGCCGTTCGTTTAGTTATAATTTATAAATAAATAACACATAATTCATTATCATTAGAAGATGACAAAGTGCTAAGAATCCATTGATTATTAATTTTAAAGATAAGCAACGAAAACATTTAATTAATAAGTACGAAAAATAATAAAATAAATAGTACACTGTCAAAATTTTTTACCAATAAAATTAATAACATCAATCAAATTTTATATTATTAATCGATCTATAAGTTACCGAACCAAAATCCAATCTTTAGTTTACAGGTCCAATAATTGATAGTTGACAAAGGTATTAACTTTAACACTATCAAGCATTTAAATAGAAAGAAGTTTCTTAAGATATAAGAATTTGTCAGCGATAACAGTCGTTCAACTGCGAAAACTTAAGAAAAAATGTTTGTCATGCAATGCAATAATGTAAGTAATATTTGTTCTTAATTTATTTTTGCATTATAATATTTTATTTTATTGATTATTGAATAATGAATAACGATTAATTAAACGGGTGATATATATATATCGAGATCTTTTGAAATCCAATTTGTGTATGTTTTAATTTGGCTTTTAGTTTTTTAATGCACTAACTTCACTGCCCTACTCATCATTATACTGCTAGATGGTTTAAAATTATTTTAGGCGAGAAAACAGTCGGAGTAGACCTAACGAAAAACGGCAGCCAAGCGAACGCATGACGATCGTGGTTATTGTATAATATGTATGAAAAATATATCACACAAATAATTTATTAACAAGTATTTTTTATTTTAACGTCACGACGTCGCAAAGACGGTTTCGCCAGGAAACCATAGACCTTAATTAACATAATAGACGGAAGTTGGTGGTAGTTCCGGCGTCTACGTGTGAGGGCGCTGATCGATGTAGTACATCGTATACTGCACATGCGCATTGCGCACTAGATGATAGAATAAACTGTATAATATTGTACATAATAATACAGTGAAAACTCTTTATAACGAAACTCTTTACAACGAAAAACTCTATTTAACTTAAACATTACATAATAATGGTTGGTTTGCTATATAACTCATTAGACAATTCATTCTCTATAACGTATTAGTCACTCTCAATAATGAAACAATATTTTATGTTTCATAATACAATTTACGTGTTATCGTATTTATTACATATATAAACTATAAAAATAATCGGCAATAATGCCGACATTTCCAAGAACGATTACATTCTTTCATTATTTGTAAAAATAATGATGTGTTTGATATATAATATTACATAGGTACATACCTTTATACATAAATAATTAAAATTTTGTTTTTTTTAAACCCTCTCTATTACGAAAACTCTCTATAACGAAAGAAATCTCTTGGTCCCTTCAGATTCGTTATAAAGAGTTTTGACTGTATATAACACTTGTATGTAGTAGAAATAGCCATGAACGCACCACACAACCCTTCCGGCCAGACATGCTCCGTCTATTAGTATATTAAGGTCTAAGCACTATGCAGGAAACCCATATTATATTCAATCTTATCTTATATTGAATAATCACCACAGACATAATATATACTATACTGTTTGTACTGTATAATATTAGATAGGTACTATAGTCAACATAAATATGTACGACAATATTGTTGTATAATATCTATGACTATTGTTTTAGATCTGTATTCTGTGATAATCACTAATGATTTATGTAAGAAAAATGAAAAATAAGATAAATAATACAAGGATACCAACTTTGTTCCTATTCCTACAGTATTAGTTGTATTATTTTACATTGCCGTCGATTCCGTATTTCCGTTTAACCGTGCCGTGGTAAAAGTAATAGTTAATATTCAATATTCTCTTGTGTTCAACTTAGTTGTTACTTGTTGTTATTCTCCAAATTATAAATTCATTATAATAAATAGTATTGTTTAGGTAAAACGATTTTATTAGTCATTAATAGCCATATTTAAATAACCACCTGGCACCTTACTCACTGTGGAGTACTTTTAGCCCAATCCTATGAGTCATAAGCGCCTTGAGTTTTCAACATTCAACGTAATTCATAAGTAACTGATATGATCATAGGTACCATGTTCTTTACTTCATGAATTTATGACTTGAGTACAGAGCGGCATTGTGCGTTTTGCGGTTTCTGATAATTCATTATTTGGTATGTTCAATATATTAGGTAATCCGTTTTAAAATGTATTAAAGTTTAGTTTAGTTAAATATATTTATTTTTATTATGTATTTAGCGGGAAGATTAATATCAAAATGCAAAATTATATCCATGTCGATGTGAGATTGATATATTTGGGAGGAAAGAGCACTAAAGCATAGATGTACATGTCTAATATATTATGTATAATGACTTGAAAAACTAGCTGAAGCACAACAACTGAAAGGGTGAATCTTGGTCTCAAAAGAAATTAATGTAAGCATAAAATATTTTTATACAATCAAATAAAGTAAAGCAAATTGTCTATTAGGTATTTAAAAAATAAATATCTGTACAAATTATTGTATGTACAACATCACATCCAGTGTGAAGAAAATATTAAAATAAAAAAAATACATAGAGATGTTACTTAGGTATATTATACGTACAACCTAAATACTTATATTTTTTATAGGTATTAATAAAATATAATTTATAACTTCTAATAATATTAGTAATTATTATAAAAGATAAAATTTAAAGTGAATATACAAATTTAATGTAAAAAACGCAAGTTAAAAACCTTTAAATAATCACAAATAACCTATCTTAAAAAAATAACTGTATAATATAAATAATTTAGAAATGTAATAAAATTACATCTATATTGTAAAAGTTACTTTCAACAATAAAATGTATTACCGTGTGACTGGAATGTTCACAAAATTATTTTAATTATTTAATTTTATACTGAATAAGGGGTGTACAATTCTGCTACCAAAATAATATATATCTGACTGTTCCCTTTGGTTTCATTAAAAATGTTATTTTTTATGAATATGCCATATGATTTGCCCGTCTACAAAAGATTAAATGCCATCAGCATCTCATAAACAACTGACCCAAATTCTAAGCCAATTAAAACTTTACCAAAAGAGGATGTTTCACCAATATTTATTAGGAAAATTGAAAAGATCATGACTTTCATTTTGAAATTCCTTATTTACATTTCTTATTTATTTTGGTTTTAACGATAATCAAATATTACTTCATGACTTTTTTAAAAGAATACAATTTATAATTATAGCTATTCATTATTATCCATCTTCGCTATTTCATTCAAGTTATACACATGTTCCAACTCATCTAATCTCAATTAAAAAAAATGAATACCATGCAACTTGAAAAAAACAAAAATGTTCTTATAATAGAAGAAATGAAATCAATGTTGCTCAAATTAAGGCAACCCTTTAAGATTTTCGTTAACTGCACTTATCTGGCCTAGCAGAAAATTAAAAATAAATAAACCTTTGATTCACTTAATAATTATTCTTAGAATTATAGCAAGATTAATATTTATCTATGAAGAATTTATCCTATACCTAAATAAGTAGGTAATTATATTAATATTTTTATATCAAAAATTATTCAAAATAGTTTTTTGTCGTGCAATTGCTTCTGGCGTTACAAAAAAGAAGTTAAATATTCATATATTACACACTTTTAGACACCAAACATAATACATAAATACCAGATAATAAAAATTATAGTTATTAATTTACAAGAATGTATATTATTATATTAATAATAATGTAAACATTATTACAATTAAGTTGAAAATTAGGTACAATTTAAAAGGACACAATATACAATAGAGTAAAAAAAAAGATTTTTATTAGATAATTATAAATAAACAAACAATAAAAATTGATTAAAAAAATAACAAAATTAAACAATGATTTACATATTGAATACTAATTATGTATTTGTGAATAATTTAATTGACTAAACATTACTAAATATTATAAACAAAAGAGGTTTTAAATACATTTTCAAACATATTTAAAATTAACTGCAATACTACATTTTCATAAAAATTGTGTTTTTAAAAGTTAAAATCATAATTTCTAATTTCTAATTTATAGTTCATATTTTATATTTTATAAATTTAACAATTGCTATACAATTTAAACATCTTTAGAATGTATAAAATTATACATAGTTTTATAGTTAATAATATATAACTTATATTATTATTTTAAATATACTCATATCTAATCATAAAAAAATACCCTATTGATCCATTAACTTTTTATTATGGCGGTAAATAGTATTTTAGTTTCAATTTTAGGAGTTTTTAAGACTTGATGATCTTGATTATTGTTTCAAACAAATGATTGTTTAAAAACTATGTATGATTGCCTAGTATTAGTGGTGATTGTAATTAATACATTTTTTCCCTCCAAAAATTGCTTATTTATGGGAATTGCTGCTTCCAATCTTTAATTACTACTTAACTATTTTTGGCTATATCAGTAAAAAAAGTAAATGTTGGGTAAATCAATACCAAAATATGGATATTAAAAACTTTAGTTTTTTTTAATAAATAACAAAATAATTATTCACTTAGGTACATAAGATATTTATTCTTTCTTATAAACCAAAATGTCCAGTACAAAATGAAATAATTTTGAGAAAAAAAATGTATACACAATAAAACAAATTGCAACATTATTTTAATAACTGAATCAAAACCTTTGGAATAAAAAAAATTATTTTTATTGAGCTATGAGGGAAAGTTAAAAAATACATTATTTTAAAGTATACACATACTTAGAAAAAAGAATATACATTTCAATAAATATTTGTACAACACTCATATCATAGAACACACATACATATATATTAATATGAAAATATACATGTAGTTAGAGATCAGCAGGTCATTTCTTAAGACTCAAATGGTATTGTATGTAATATTTTTTTAAATAGAAACTTTTCCCGCTTGTAAATATATCAAAAGGTACATTATGTAATATTATTTACAAAAACAGAATAATACTTAACAAATAAAAAAGTAGCCTACTTGAGTTTTGGAAATATAAAATGTAAATATCAAATGTCATATTATGTCAACATTGTAAAAACTATGGGTATGAAAAAGTTAAACGTAACATAAACATTTTTTTCTGCAGTCTGCTTTGCCAACAAAATGTATCTTCCTTGATTATTCGTTTATGGCAGTGCAAAATTTACTAACAAAAAACAAAATATCTATTATATAAGGAAAACATATTAATTTTAATATAGTAAAATGTATATTTAACAACCATATTCAAAAAATGCTAATATTAAATAAAGTGGCACAAATACTGACAATTTAATATTAAGTTGATTTTACACTTAATAAATAAACAATATTATTTAAAATTAAAATTTACAAAATTAATTAATTTGGTAAAAATTAATAAGTTGAAAATTTTAACTCTTGGATAAAATCGTTGATTTGTCACATTATAATTGCCAGGGTTTCAAAATATTAAAAAATATCCATTTAATTTGAAAACAATTAATTCTTGGCTTTTATCAAAATATGAGTATTGAATATTAAAATTTAAAAGACGATGACTACAAAAAAACATAAATAATTTACTCATTAAAAGTGTATGGAAAATAACTTTTTGAAATACATAATATGGTTAACTGTAAGTTGTGTAAAACAAAGATTAACATATTTTTAAAAATACCCGAATTTGCTAATAAAAATAATTTACTGACTTATAACCTAAATTAAAAATCTAGGAACACATTATAAATAATGATGGTAATAATAATTTACCTTGGAAAGTTTAAAAGTAAAATATGTAATGATAAAATAATTTTACTATTTTGATGAATAGTATCCAAAAAATCTTCTATTCAGTTGAAAATGTTATCGCAGACAGGATCATTGATCTAAAAGTAATTAAACATTAATTATTTACAAATAAATCATCTTTCATACATATTAAAAAGTTACATTTATTACTCAATATTTCAAATACAGATCCAACTTTTACTAGACTTAAATTAATATTTTTATATTAATTCTTAGTAAATAATAATGTATAAAACATATAAATCTACTTACAAATTAATTGCATAGTATGATTGCTGATTGCTTTAGTAAGTAAAAATATATATCTTTTAAAAATAATCTATCTTTTTCTTTTTATAATTTTATTGTTATTTTTCACAAATTTCATGAAAATAAGTATTTATAGCACACATTTGTTGAAAAATAAAACAAATAAACAATTATTTGCCATTGATAAGTATGATATATCAATTTTTTTTAGATGTTTTCAATAAATAAGTATTTAAAAATACTGAAACATAAATAACTAATTTAAAGTTAGTATCGTAGATTAAGATAATTAGATAATTTAACAATAATTTGCATAAATATTTAATATATTGTATGTGGGTAATATTTAAACTAAGAAATTATTGTTTAGATTATATATAATAGTTAATTATTATTGGTAATATGAATAGTAAGATTAATAGTTAATACTTAACATATTATTGTGTGAGTTAGTGCGGAGTACTGAAAATATCTTCAATTCATAAAAAAATTATGTATATACATACCAGTACTTTTTCTTCTGTACAGTTTTCCATACTTCAACATATATTTTTTAATGTACTGTTCGACTTTCTGCTTGACACTATCACTAATTCTTAAGTCTTCTACCTTTTTAACTTGAAGTTCTTTGAATAAAATATTGGAATTGAGCTGTAAATATCAACCAAATTAATGGTTAAATAAACATGTTAAATTTAAATACAAATATTACCTTTTTTGCTAAATATTTGAAATCATCATCATTTTTTATACGTCCTTGTTTGCAACTCTTCTTCACATACAGGTCTAATACTTTGACAATAACTGTAGCCATAGCGTGATAAAAGTCAATTACATACTTGATTTCTCTTTGATTGTCTGGTATGAGGTCAAGAACTTCAACAGGTAATGACATCATACTTTCTGGTAGCTTACATTTACGTTTTGTTTCATGTGTTTGCAAATGAGTACGTTCTATATAATCCCTCACAATAGGATCATCAACAAGATTTGCACGTACCATAGATTTATTTTGACTAATAGAATTCTTGAAGTTTTGTACGATAGGGTCAATTAGTGCACTACTTGTTGATGGTAAAACATTAGTGGAATCCATACTTAAACTTGAGGCTAAAAATTTAGCATTTTTTTCTAGTTCAGTTATTATAATGTTGTCTACTTTATTGAATGGTAAACACTTCATGAGAGGTTTTTGTCTAATTTCATTTGCATTTGATTTTGGCGACGTAATATTTATGATTAATTGATTTGATGGTTCTTCACTTAATTCATTAAGATTTATTTTTAATTGATCAATATCTGGTTCTACATGACTTGATGTACTAGGTTCCAATCTAAAATCATTTGTATCTATTTTCAAGAAAACAGTACTTGGTATTATTTGACTTGATGTACTAGGTTTCTGTTTAAATTCATTTGAATTTGTATTTATCAGCTCAATACTTGATATTTTAGGTTCTTGCTCTTGGCTGATCATAGAAGAATTAATCTGTTGACAGTTGTTTTTATTAATAACAGAAGGCATTGGTTTTTGAAAACCCATATTATCATTAGTTTTATCTATTATTGCAGCTTGATTTCTGGATTTATTAATATTGTTCACTGATAAATCAATCATTTTCCTGGTTTTTGTGTTGTGTAAAGGTGGCAAAGGCATTTTTCTTTTTCCCTTTTTAAATTGAGGTATTTCTGTACTGTTGCCCGATAAAACAATATTTCCTTTTAATACCGATGGAGTAACTGGTTCTGGAGCCTTTGTTTCATCATATTTCATGACAATTTTTTGTCTGTACACATTTATGATGTCTTTTCCAACTCCCCTATTTAATTTAGCACATAAAATATTTTGCACTGATGGAATTAATTTGTAGTGAAGTTCTAATTCAATTGAAGGGTTGTGAGTGATTATTTTGGTATCTGATGAGAATTGAAGTATAAAAGATTTGGGCATGCTTGAATTATGTTTTATCATACTATTTAAAATTTTAAGTGCAAATTTATTTTTAGTATTTACTTTTAACGATTTCTTATTGAACATCTTATTCAAGTTGAGTTTTTCAGGAAGAGTTCTTAGTTGTTCATTGTGTAATGTTAAAGCTGCGGATGCTGTATCAGTTATTTCAGTCCCTTGGTCTTCCTTAATTCTAAATATGTCATTTTTACTTTTCTGAGAATTTGATTTTGCTAAATTATTTATTTCAATTATTTTGGATGGCTGTTTTCGATAATAATTACTTATTACTTTTATGCGTTTGATTAAGTTTGGCAAAACATATTGATTTTGGTTGTCTTCAGGTGACATATTTGGTGTTTTCACTAGTTTTTTATTAAAAAATGATTGGAGTATTTTAATTGGTGACTGATCTACATAATTTTGTCTAGCTGTCTTACAAACATTCAATATTCCTTTATCAACTAATCGTTGCACATTTTCTTTACATTGTTTAAATAATTTTTCACGCATTCCATCATCTAGTGGCTGTACAGCTTTGTAGTTTTTATTGGAATCTGTTTTTTCTGTATTAGTATTTGGTATATTTAATTGAGTTTTAGTTGATTTTTTGAGTGTTACGTCAATCGGTAAGAAAGCCAGTTGTTCTTGAATGCTTGGATGTCGAGCATCATACATCACATTTTCAGGACGCATTATACACCAAGGAGTATTACCATTAGAAAATGAACATTGGTTAGCTTCATCAGGCATATTAGAAATAAAGTCATTTGGTAAACATGGAGGAACTGTTTTTAGCATAGATAGCAGAGTAGACCCATTACAAAGATCAACAATGGTTGGCGGGGGTAAATTCCATGTTTGGTTGGTGGTTATAATTTCTTCAATGGGGTTATATACAATTGGTTCAACATCAACTACTTTGATATCTTGTGTACAAGTAGAATTCACTTTTTCAGTAGAATCAGTTACTTCATAGACCGTTGAGGTAGCTGCAAAAATCAATTTAATTTAAAATTAAAAAATATGAACCAAATCAATTCCAAATGTAAAACATGTTATTATAAACATAATTTTTATAATAAAGCACAAATAGAAAAAAAAACTAACCTTAGTTGTGAATCTATTATAGCACTTAAAAGCGTCAATTCAATATAAAAGCATTTGGGTATTGTTAGTAGAAATAGCGAACAACGTCGCCTTAATAAGAACTAATAAACCTTTGATTTTAAATTTTGAAGGTTGTTTCTGGTAGAAAATTGGATTTAATAGAAACTTAAGGAGATCAAAAGTAGTCCCTTCTGCTCAATAATCAGGAAAATGGAAATATTAACAAACACAGCAAGATAATATTTACAAAACAAATCATTTTGTTTTTGCTATTATTTTAAAATAAATAACCATAAAAACTCGACATTTTTAATGAATTAAAAAATATCTTTTTGAAAATATATAATAGATTGATTAAAAATAAAATTGGAGACCAGAGGTAAACCTTCATTTTGGGGGCCAAATATATTTATATCCTCGACATTTAAATATGTATAGATTTTAAATCAAATGTTCAATAGTTTCTTACTTTCAGTGATGCCACTCCATTTCATATTTTTACTAAGTGTGCTGCTTTCAATTGTTGGAATTTCTTGGTGAATAATTCTTGGTTTAAACGTAGATGTTATGCTTTGTTTTGGATTTAAAACTGAATTAATTGAATTATTTACCATGGCAGGAGTAATAACCTTCTTTGTTTTAAAAGGCAAATAATCCCATTGTTTTTTATTCCATTCAAAAACAGTTTTGTTCCTATTTAAATTACAAGTTAATATATAAAGATAAATATCCATCTTAAAAAATCACAATAATACTCATAAACATTTTAAATACTCAAAGCTAAATGCTTACTTGTCTCGATTAATTTTTTGATCAGGATGATGTGTTACGTTTTTTAATACATCCACATAATTGGTCTGACCATTACCTTGGCTTTGCACACAACTAAAATTAATTAATACATTTAATACAACATGAAAAATGTGTTTCAAAAGTTAATTTATACAAATATACTATTCAGATAATTTTGTGATTAATCATTATCAGCTTGTAATATAAAAGAACTATTTAACTAAATATAATTTAACTTAGTGAACACACAATTTAATTTATCATGAATGCTTTTATACCTTGTTTTAGAAGGTTGATTAGGAACTGTAGGATTTCCAAAATGATATGGAACAGAATTTCTAAAATGCAAATGTTAATAACATTAAATACGACAGTTAAAAAATTTAATTTAATTAGATCTTACATTTCTGGTTGTGGAAACAGTATGGGTGGTTGAATAACATCATCAGGAAAGTTCACTAAAATCAAAATTGTAAAATGACAATCTGTTTATACATTTTTAAATTATAATATTATTTTAAGCATATTATAGTTCAGTGTTTCCCACAGTTTATTTATTTTTTAATAGATATAAGTGTAGTATATTTGTGTTCATGAAGTTTATTTCCCAAACAGTTATATCTTAAGAAGACGCCACACCCACATGTATTGTTTCTATCTTACAAAATACAACATGGCAGATTTTTTGTTCAAAATAATACATTTTACTATATATTTTATAAAATTAAAATATGATAAAAAGCCTATAAGATGCCCTTAATAATAACCTTAACTTTTATAAATTACAAAGTAAAATCTATTATTGTGAACATAAAATTTTCCATGTTGAGGTTTTGTAAAATAGACACATGCGGCCTTCATGCGGGTGTGGCATCCTAGAATTGTATTGAATAAAAAATTCAAATTCTTGTGACTTCTTTTTATCATCACACTCTCTGGGAAACACTGTTTTACATTTGTAAGAGTTTATTTTGTGTTAAAAATTATTAATTCATCTAAACATTATAATTTCTAGACTACTAGAACTTACAGGTTATCAAAATCACATAACACAAGTACATCAAATTATGACCCTAAAGAATAATAAAAATATAAGAAATTTTTTTTAACAGTATTAAATTCGAACCAAATACTATGAAGTATTAAAACATATTTTCAATATTAAAGCTGACATTTAACTTGTGTACTTTTACAGATTAAAATTTTTGATAAAAATGAATTCAGTAAATACTAAATTGATTGACAACCATTTAACCTTTAAAATAACAAAAATGATAGGAACTTTGGAATTACAATTGTAACTTTTAGTATCCAAATATTTGATTATTAGTTTTTAAATAAGTGAATCTTTTTTGTTTTGCTGCTAATTTTTTTTTACCTAAGGGCTGTTGGTACAGAATATTATAACATGTTTTGATAATATACCTTCTTTTGGACGATCTAATTTTGGTATTTTAAAAACAATTTTCAAAATTATCCATTTTTTCCATAAAATTCTTGCTGCTTGAACTAATGATGATAGATTGTTTACATCCGGTAATAATTTATCAATTTCTTGCTCGTGCTCCTTAATTTGTGATGTTGGATAGTCTAAACTAAAAATTAAAAAATTATCACAATAAAATATGAATCCATCTATAAAATATGTTTTTACATATTCAACCAAGTCAATAATAATCTTAAAAGTATTTAAAAATATATGGCATAAGCTTAAACAATAAAAACATAATTTAGTATTTTAGTTCAGCCATTACATATCAAAATAATTATAATTACTTTTCAATAACTTCTTTTATGTTTAATGGAATATTGGCCCATTGAGCAACAATATCTAAAACTTTTGACTTTGTTATTGTATTTCTGTTAGAAATTGGAAGGTCTGAAAGAGTTTTAACAATCTGAAATTTACAATATTAATATTAATATAATGTTAAGAACATTAAATGTTATCCCTTATATGTTAATAAAACTATTTACTTCTAATTTTAAGCTTTCATTGTTATTTGAGGTCATCCAACTATGGATTATATTCAATCCATTAAAATTCATAAATAACCTCTTACAGTTTAAATCATTATCTCGAATAAATTTCAAAATATGCGATCTACTCATTGAATCTGTAATGTGAACCATTAACTTATTTAAATTTAATGTTGAACTCTCCAAGTCGGAACGGTTTTTATTTTTCAATTTACTAATATCTGTTAACTGTTGATCAAGCTGCAAAAAATAAAAATAAAATTAATATTCATAATATTTATACAGATTTATGGTTCTAACCTGTTTTAAACGTTTTCTATCTTTATTTGATATTTTTTCAGTTTTTTTTTGTTTTTTTTCCTGACATTCATCAGGTCTAACAGTTGAAGTGTCATCTTCATGTTCATCGCTATCCTCAGAACTGCTTTGATCTCCAGTTCTCGATTTTTTGCTTATGAATCCTCGACATTTTGATGAGCCACAATAACACTTTTGCTGTGCAGCATCTCTAGATAATAATAGTAAAATTAATAGTTTACATAAATTAAAGTTGATAAAGTAATAGCAATACCCAAATATTTCAAAGCTGTAATCAAAAGTAATTTCTTCTCCTTTTTTTATGAACTGTTTGCTAAAAAACCCCATTCGAGATTCACCCAACACATTCCACTGAAATTATATTTAAAAAATGAATTATTTTCTGTATGTTTATTAGAATAGTATGAGTATACTTTTTCTGCAACACAGTTTGGTTCACAGCTATGGTTTATGAATCTTGTAATATTTCCTCTCCGCGTAGCATCAATTACTTCATCATGTTTCAATTGCACCATATAATTGTTATCTTTATACAATACTTTTTTCATTCGTTTTATCATTTCACTTTGATCTATAACTTCTCCCATATATTCATCAACAAATGTTCCACTACACAAAATATTAACTACAATTAATATTTTATAATACCAATTTATAAGTATTAGTAATAGTAAAGAAATTAAAAAAACATTGCATTATTTGTAATACAGTTGAACTTTTAATAAATTGTAGAGAAAATCATTTTTTATTAGAATTGATTCCTTTTACCATAAGACAATATTAATAACATAATTAATATTTAATAGGTACAGTAGAATGATTAGTTGAACAGTATTTAAATTAAAGTGCATAATTTATATATCAGGGGTGGCCAACATGAATATGCTCATGACTTATATTACTAATGAGTCACATCGATAAATACAATGATATCAAGAGCCAAAATGTGATACGGCACTCACACTCAGTGCAGTGCAACACCGTATCGTGAAAAAGGCACCTTATTAGTATTTAGTAGATATGAGTTCTTCTTTTATTTCAATGTAAAGATAATATATTCACAACAATGTGATTGGAGACCGATGGCCTGGTGGTCGTCGGAACCCCGTACAAATGAGGTTATGTTTTAATAGTTATACACTTTGTATATACATCGATCGAGTGGGTTATGAGACCTAAACACATCGGGCCTGCTTACTAAAGTGGTGTCCATTCTGTGGGTAGCGTTCAGATAAGCGTGGCCTATGCAGGTCAAGCTATTAAGTTACTTCCTTGGTGCAATTTTTCCTCGTCAACCTCTTGAAACTTACTTCTTTAAAAACAACCTTTGTTGATTCTTAACCTTCTCTGACAAAAGTGTGTAATTATAAGGTCAACACATTATTCCTTATGTAATGACATATTGTGTTGGTCTTGAGAAAGACTTTTTTAGGTGTGTGTGTATTGTGTTCTATCTCAAATGTTTATAAATACATTTAGAAATTTTTATAATTTGATCTGAGTAATAAAGATTGCCAACAGCTGATAAATATTAAATAACAGAATTAATCTAAATAAATGCCAAATAAAACAAAATAATAGGTAATAAGTAAATTTTGGTGTAATAAGACAAATAAATAAAACCCACCCCTGATATATATTGTACTCAATTAAGAAATCATATTTTATTTTCACCAGGTGGATAATACTGTTTATTGGTGGTGGGATTCATCAAGGCACAAATTTTGGATTAAATATTAAATTAAAAGAACATTGTAGTTGAATGTGCGTTTCTGTCTCCAAATTAAAAGCTAAGAATAGAAATACAGTATAATCTCACATAGACTATTTTTATACTTTAATTTTGAAGAAATTTATAAGAATTTCAAATTTGTTTTATTTTTTAACTACATAATATTTTGACATTTTAATTAAAAAATAGGTCAATTTGCACAAATATTAAAAATAACAGGGTAAAATCAATTCTTCTCAATGTATAATTTGGTATATTATGTATTTGACTTATTGAGGGTTCGAGTGGTTTTATGTTCTCAACATAATTAAATATTTATTAAACATGAATCTTATGAATCTATAAAATTTATTACCTTGGGATATCTTCAAGCGCAAAAACACCATAACCTTTATTTGCAGTTTTGACAATTTTAGTACGTTTGAATTGTTTATTTTGAAATTGCTTGTTTGTACATAATGACTTCAAAACACATGCTTTTCCACTTAAAAGTAAAATAATATTTTTTATTAAATATTAACTTATTAAAAACTATAATGATTTGATTTACCATTCAATATTCAATAAACGATTCAAACACTCTGTAGCACACCCAGGCTTTTTTTCAATCCAGTCTTTTTTTGTATATTTACAGTGGCATTTATAAGTATCAGAATTGATAGTTCTCCTAAAAAAAAAAAGGTTATTATTCAAGATTGTACTGAGAAATTGTTACACAACAATGGTAATTTGAAGTCTTTTAAAAATAAAACACAACAATTAAACCACTTCATAACCCACAGTTTATGTTAATATGAATATATAACAACAAATACTAGATGTATTTTCAAATAATATTTAAAATAATATATTAATTACCTTGGTTTTAGTCTCCGTAATTCTTGTGCTTCTGCTGGTGTATACTCACCCATTTTTTTCCTAAAATTATATTTAAGTGCTATCAATGGAAGTAATATATATATATATTTGATGAAGTTTTTGTAATTAATTGAAAATTATAAATACAAAATGAAGGGAAAATGAATTGAGATAACTCTATTTTTAAAAAAAATAGGTTATTGGCCCTTCTAATTAAGGAAAATGTTATGCATTGTGCAAGAATGAGACTGACCACCAATATAGGATATAAAATATAACTAGGAGCTGTCTGGTCTCTTTTCCATAAAAATCAGATAGCCCAGAGGTTTTTTTGTTTCTTGAAAATTTTTGAAAATGGAGTTGTCTCATATTTTCAGACCCCTTCAAATAATAAAATACTATTTGAGGAATAATTTTTAAAAGAATATAAAATGCTTACCTATGAGGCCTGAACAAATTGTTAGTTATTAATTTGAAGTTCAATTTTTTTAATTTTTTATCCAACTCTGGGTCATTTGCTCTAGCTTCTGCTAAATGTATTTCATTGTCTCTTCGAATTTCATCAGCTAACAGTAAAGAGTCAATTTTTAAATTTTCAGATGATAAGAAATATTCTTCCTCTAACATATCAGTATCCTTAACTTTTGTATTTAATCGCTTAGATCGTCTAATCTTGCCTTCAGATTCCTCTTGATCACTTTCAGAAATTTTCAAATTGCTCATGTTTGGGGGAATTTGGAATGATTGTAGATTATTAGAAGAACGAAACATATTTAAATTATCTAAGCTCCCAAACATATAGTCGGTTTTTTCTTTTGGTTGTTCATATTGCTGTATAGTCATACTATTTTCAAGGGAACAGCATTCAAAACTATCAGAATCTCGGTAATGCTGTGGATCACATTCAGAATTTTCCAAATCTCTTATGTTTGGAGGTATTTGGAATGATTGTAGATCATTAGAAGAACAGAACATATTTAAATCATTAAAATGTCCAGACGTATAGTTGGTTTTTTCTTCTGGTTGTTCATATTGCTGTATGGGCTCACTATTTGTACACCTATCAGAGTCAGAATCTGAATCCGAATCTGAATCCAAATCATCATCTTCTGATTCACATTCATCTTCACATTCTTGAACTAGAAATCTCCAGATAACTGTATCTAAAAATAAACAGTTTGGAAAACTTCTGCTACGTTTTAATTTAGATCTAAATTTTTTAACCAGCTCGTCTTGTATGATTTTTTCAACCTGTACATTTGGTCCACGTTCTAAATAAGAAACACTTTTCCAAGATTTGAGTAACTTTAAATTTTCAAGCATGATATTTTTTGGTTTCTTTATAGGGTGGAACATAAAATTATCAGTAAGAGAATTTCTTCGATTTTTCATTTTTGTAGGCTCATTAACACTGTTTGATCTAATCCGTTTTGGTGCTGGATTCCAATCTACTTTTTCAAGTTCAGAGAATACATCTTGTTCACTTTCAATTAAAAACTTGGCGATTTTGCTTCTTGTACCAGAAACACAATCAATTTTATCTTGGTTTGGCTTACTACTTTTTTCTAAAAAATTTATAGATGTAGTGTTTACTTGACTATTTGACTTATCATTATCGTCTAAAAAATTAATAGATGTTGTGTTTACTTGTTCTTGTAATTTATTTCGTCCTTCTAAATAATTAATAGATGTATCGTTTACTTGACTATTTGACTTATCATTATCATCTAAAAAATTAATAGATGTAGTGTTTTTTTGTTCATTTAACATATTACATCCTTCCGAAAAATTAATGCTTGTAGTGTTTACTTGTATATTTAAGTTATCACAGCCTTCTAAAAAATTAACAGGTGTGGTGTTTTCTTGAACAATTGTTTTATTATTACCTTCTAAAAAATTAATGGATGTAGTGTTTTCTTGGTTATTTAATTTATTACATCCTTCTAACAAATTAATAGATGTAGTGTTTTCTTGACCATTTGAGTTATCATTGTCTTCTATAAAATTAATGAATGTAGTGTTTTCTTGTTTAATTAATGTATCACATCTTGCCAAAGTAATCCGTTGTGTTTTTTCGGTATCAGCAAATCGTGATATAGTTAAACACTTAAAATCATTACCATTGGCTGGAAATAACATAATTGGTGAAAATGGTCTCTCTCCAGATTCAGGACTGTTTTCATTTACTTCTATTGTATCAGAACTTAGGAATTGTTGATTTAATCGTTTAGTCATAGTTTTTATTACTTTACTAGCAGGCAACTTTGAGGGATGTTGTGGACCTCGTTTGTGCAAATTCTGCTTCTTTTTAACGGTGGCACCACGTTTTGTTATTTTTTGTTTATTTACTGGAGTTGTATTCGACACAATTGGTGATATTTGAATAGAAGTTGATGTAATTTTATTTTTCCTCGGTCTACCTCGACCTCTCTTGATAACTTTCGATTCATCAGTATTTTTAGGTACTATATCAGCAACTGAATTAGTCTGAATTGGATTACGAATATTTGAAATGATTGATGCATTATCGGTAATATTAATTATTTTTTTGGGTCTACCCCTTTTTCTTTTAACTTGTCCCGAATCGTTATCACATTTGTCATCAATTTGATTTGTTTTACTGTTTCCTGGTGAAGCATCCATTGTAAATATCTTGCTGATATTTTCAGATTTAGATAAATTATTCAAAGGTAGAGCATTTTTATCAGTAGAATTTTCTAATGCTAACTCCATTTGACTTGTACGGGTCCATTGGGATTTAACTTTTACTGGTTTATTATAATCATCAATTTTTGGTACAAAATTAATCAAATTAACAGTAGAAAAATTGTGTAATTTATAAGTTGAAGTTATGTTTTTATCCGGTGTGTGAATTGTAGTTAAACATTCCTTATGTCCTTGTTTTCTAATTGATAGACCGGATTCAGAATCAGTTTTAGAATGGTTTTCATCTATCAGTTTTATACAAGAAGATGAATTTGTTTGATTAGATGGTTTTTCAACTTGCTTGTTATTGTTTATCATTAAATCATATTTTGAGCAAGGTTCATCCATATTAGCTCATAGATAAATCCTAAAACAAATAGTTATAACCAATTAGAAAACATAACATATTAATGTAATAAATCAACAATTAGTCAATCATCAGTAATAATAAAATTACTATCCATCTGTCTTGTCCTTAGAAGTAAGAACATGTGTACAGCATCATTAAACATAATTTAAAGGCAACTATTTAATTAATTAATGCCCACTTTTTTTAAACGCTTTTACTTTTTAAACTCCTCTTTTAGTTCAAAAAGATCCAAAATGTTTTGAAAATATTACCATATGATGTCTTTAAAATGCCAATATTTGACATAAATATGTGTAATGTGAATTTGTGTGAATGTCTGATTTGTAGTTAAAATCTTTTTGAAATTTTAATAATTAATACTAATTACTGGGGAACTGTTCTAAAATTTATTAGTTTCATAAAATATATGTACCTATGCTAGTATTTTATATTTTTAATTGGTATTAAAAATTAATGATGAGATAGGTACTTGATAAAAAAAAAAAAATTAACAGTAAATATTGGTCTATGTTGATATACTACGGGAATTATTTGAAGAATATTAGATAATATATAACATTTTTTTGAATACAGTACGTATGTATGTATCAATGTCTCTATTATTCATTATTTATTATATAGATTTAATCAGCAAAGCCACTTTGACATAATACAATATACATGTGATTAAATGCAAACAATAGTAACATCATACATGAAACTAAATAATGAGATGGTCAATATTATAATAATTTATACATGTTGGGAAACAAGCAATTCAATACCGCAATGTAGGGTTTAAACAAAATCACTACAAACTCAAATATAAATTATGCAAAACCCAAAATGATCTTAAAGTTTAATTATTAATTTAATTGGTGAATTAGGTATAACTTATTAGTTACATATTATCATGTAATAATTATTATTATTCATATTATTTAAGAAGTTTGTGGTGCATATGTTTCATTGTTTTTTTTTTAGCTCAAACACTTCCAAGCCTTGCTTATGAGTAATATTAGGAATTTCCTTCAATTTACCTAAGCCTCTAATCACAAACAACTTATATCATAACAAAAATAGAATCTGGGTATAATTTCTGTCAAGTTGGAGAAATTAACTGCTGTTAATTGAGGCACAATGGGTATTTGCCCATCACGTGGTGCTCACATGTTGAAGGCACATATTCAAACACATTTTTTTATTTCGATATTATTGTGAAATACTAACTAAATATTTTGATAGAGCTGTGGATATAATACATTATATATTTTTAACTTAATATAAATTTTTAAATAAATTGTTTTATTTCAATAATTTAGAAAGGGCACGAGCCCGTGTGATCCATTGCACAAGCCGCCACTGATACCATAGCTGGGCAAGTTAACTATTTTTTTTTATTTGTTAAGTGAAGTCTATATAGACATACGTGAGGTGAGGTAAAAGTTACTTTTTTCATAAAAAATAATACTTTTTGTAAAGCTAACAAATATCATAATTGTACAGAGTTCTTACAATTAAAATGAATTGGTACTCATATACTTTAATCAATGACCAAATCCAACAAAATAATTATTTTTATGTATTTGTTTACTTAATAGTCCACAAAATTATACTAAATTTAAGTTACCAAATTAATTATTAACATATAATTAATTACATACCATATTATATCATTAAATCAAGTATTATTCAATTCTGTTGTAATTTTATGAATGAATAAAAATATAATAATAAGAAATAACTATTAATTAATTAGGATTAATGAGTATACAAACCCATATGGGATACTAAGTAGATAAAAAGTTATATTTTTATTTTCTCAATGATGGTTATCTCCCTAATAACTTTTCTGTTTATTATATAATCTGTGAACATACAATATTATAATTTATAGCCATTATTTCAATTTACTTTTATTTTATTTTTTATATGAAATTAATTTTTACAGAATAGAAAATATTTTAATTGTGTTGTTTTAGGAAAAAATAACTTAGCCTGACAACAAAATGAAGTAACTCATAAGTAACTTCATGACATGGAAAAAATGTAACTCATCAAGTTATAAGTTAATTCTAAAAAAAAGTAACTTATTATGTAACAACTTTAACTTTTTAACCCATTAATTCCTAGCCTTGGCAGGTTGTATACTGTCTGGAATATTTCACACAAGGTGGTGTATGCCAGGCGGTCTGTAACAGTGTTTGGTGGTAGACCACTTGCATACTACAAAGTAAAAAAAATTAAAGAACACGTAGAACAATTTTACATTTCTATACATTCAGTACTTATAGGTTATTTTGACTTCTATCCAAGACTGCTTTGATTAACTCTTTAATTTTTATATTTTAGTACTTTCTAAAATATTGTTTGAAGTCCATTACTAATGTCACTTATGATATATTACCGTGTACATTACTAAATATGTGACAAGGGTACCAACCATTTAAAATCAATAGAGTAAAACAATTAATTACCTATGCAGTTATTAATTTAGTAAAAACTAAATTATTTTTGCAAATATACTTTAATATGCTATAAAAACCAACTTAGCTGAGTCAAGAGTACCAAGTCGAATATGACCAATATACATTGTTATGAGAATTAGTCACAGACAAACAATAAGTATCCAATATTCCAATCAAAATTATTTTCTGTGCACCAAACATGCAAGCTTTTTCTACATCCTTCACTCTCAACAATATAGGTTGTAACTCCTAAACCTCCATAGGTCTCTAGTTCCCACCTATCATTTACCAACTATTTTTGTGAATTTCCTTATTTGTGTCTATTCATCTAGTATTTGTTCTTATCTTTCCTCTCTGTCCTTTTTATTTTTTACCATTAATTCCTTGTTAACTTATGCCAAATGTATACACGATTGTATCTGTCTTACTCCTACTTATCCTTAGTCCCTTCCATTCCAGCACTGTTCACCACCCTTTCAATCTCTCGTTCACTTCTTCAGTTTGTTTTAATAACACAACATAATCTGAAAACATCATGCACCCCACTATACATCTTTTGTAATTACGACCATTAATAAAGAAAACCGGTTTGGGCTCAATAATAATGCCTATCAAAAAATTATATTGACTGGGTCGAACTGCCATGCTATGTGGACTTTTCAATAAAATAAATAATAATATTTAATTTAATTGTTTGTTATTTAAATAAACAAAAAAGGCAATAACCTAGTATGTAGCTTAAGAGGATGTAACACTGGCATTTGTTGTCTCTGTCTAATAAGTGCGTTACATAGTGAATTTATGCTCAACAGATCATGTGTGGTTTTGTTAATTAAAAAATTAGAGTGAATTGACCTATTACGAAACTTGTGTTTCATCCAAAAGAGTCGAATTGCCCATACCATTAGGATTAGTTCTCAAAGCAAGGTAACCCGATACTGATTTCCATGTGGACTGAGGTATATTAATTCTAGATATATTGATAATGGCTTTATATTATGTTAGTTTATTTTTTCACGGGTAAAGCTGGGTAATACAGCTAGTACCTATATACTAGTATATATAAATACCTATACACTTGATTAGTCGATATACCTAACTTTCTTGCATAACTATTGTATGTACCTATAACTTTTAAAATACCTGGGTATGTAATCATATCATGAATTGTAAATTCTCGTAGGTTAGGTTAGGTTAAATTAAGTACATTTAATTGTAATACAAATGTAAATGATGTTTGGTAATTTTATATTAGGAATCACTCGTGAATATTTACTGAAGCGGGATCTAACTTAGTGTAATTCCGTAGGGTAGAATCACAATATGACTAGATGCACCAAATTGTATAGCGTGTTGATTTAAAACAATGATAGCTGAGTATAAAAAGAGCCTGTAAATTATTTTTTGATGCGTGTAGCTGATGATATCAAATCGACTTAGCAATCATTTGAAAACTAGTCTGTTGGCATAAATTATTATTAAGAAATCATTATTTGGTATGCAGAGGGCTGTTCCACTAATGATAACAAACTGATTACAGATGTATACCTACAACAAATAAATGAAACACAACAACAAAAAACTGACGAAGGCTATGAAAGGACCAAATAATAGCTATTTTTTATGTGAAAGATGCATCAGTACAGTATCTGTTGTGCACTTGACAATACCATTTCACATTCTGTAAATATTTAACAGGTAGACAGACAACAAACATCGGATAATTACATCAGGCAGTAGGTAGTAGGTGCAGCGTTCGAGGTTTTCACTAAGAAAATGGATTCATGCACATGTTTACGTTCATTGCACAAATGAATGAGTTCACTGAGTCGTTAATTTAATTTTTATAATTTTTATATAATGGGAATTATAATAAGAAAATATTATGATGATATGATATAATTAATCATTATATTTATTAGATGGTAAATAAATTGAGCATCTTAAAAATTGTTCAAATTCATTAAACGTTGTTCATGATCAATTTGAGAATAACGATTGACATTTGCTTATCGTTCACTAAATATGATTGTTCATAAAAAAACATTCTTTCCCAACACTGAATAGGTAGGTGTGAATGTGTGTTAAGTAGACGACTGGATTGGGCACTGCAGTAGACATGTAGAGATGGTTTTGCATATAATAAACATTTATTGACCTACCAGCCAGGTTGACAGCATGCAAAGACTACAGCGGCAGGTCAGTTAACGATGTAAAAACATGATCGTCGACGTGCCACATGAACAACAGCCACTGGACAATGGAATCACAACCACAGTTAAGATCTACCTACATCTTATACACACGGTTAAAAATCACCTGAATTCCAATGGGTCCGACAAATGAAGCACCGCCGTCGATGCACCGGTCAAAAGTCGCCATAACTGCCGCCGATGCACGGATGTCACGTCGAAGTGTACGATTATTATCCACGGAGACGGTTCACAACGGTCAACGGTGGTCAGATGTTGGATAGCCAAACGGCAACGACGGATTACAGTGGTTACACGGTGGAACTGAGGAAGAGATGCGGACTACAACTGACTAATGACATCGGGCGGTGATGATATTTGCGCCGTGTTGCAGCCGCGGAATCAAAACGACCGTCTGTGTAGCGAACTCAACTGATAACGCTCCGAACCGACGGTACAAATGTACAAATTTTTGTGGCACTACGGACGTAGTGCACTACTGCACTAGCGCGCGACGGCGGTGCTTGGAAAGAGTACGAACGTATGCGCGTGCGCGTGAGTGTACCGAGAGCATGCGCGCCGCCCCTGACATTTTAAGCGTGTTGCCTGATTACTCTGCTACCAGTGCATAACATAGTCCAAAGTTTGTTGTACCACCACCAATCCCCCTCGCCGTGACGAAACAACAATAATGTCATACATGTCCAAGGAAGACAATATATTTTAAGTGTATCGATACGTGTCGATTCGTAACGTTTCATTATCGAATGTTCAACAATAATACAATATTTATGTACCTGTACGGTATGTCGGCGAAACTTACCGACCCGTTTCGGGATTCGGAGTTAGATACAATTCGGCACATAACTACGCGTACCTACTGCAGTATTACGTCTTGGAAATCTTGATCATAATATTCATATTATTATTTCATAATATTGTCATTTGCTATACTAGCCAGCAGTGCCGCAACTTCATAATAAGGGGCCCGTGTGCAATATTTTTTTGGGCCCCTTCCTAAATTAATTTTACTGTATGTATTACAATCTAGAAGTGCCAACGTTTTTAGGTTTTGTGTATACCTACATATATATAATTTTTTTTTTGGTTCATACGTTTTATTCAATCTGTTTCAAAGGGAACAATAAGAATAAGTGATGTTATAGAATAAGCTAAAATTAATAAAAATAAAAAGGCAGACTAAACGGATTTCAGAGGCCTCCCAGTACTAAATACCTGTAAAATGTTGTGTACGTCGTCACTTATCAACCGTCGGCGTTTTCCGCTATCAGCCTGTTGTTCTTCCGACAATGCGACAAACAAAGACCCATACGCGATAAAAATAGATCTTATGGAAAAATTGATTGTACTTAAAAAATTAGAAACGTTGACACTTGAATACTTGATAGTACCCACCTTTTTCTAAACCTACCATCCATTTTAACATACTTATTACTTAATCTAATATTAGTATATACCTACAACTACAATAATGTTTCAACTTAAAAAAAAAAGTATTATGAATAATTAAGTTTTGAGTTTTAAGACAATTTCAGTGTTTGCTCCAAATTGGGCCCGGGGCCCCCCCAAATGTATGTAAGCCTTGAGGCCCGTGTGCGCCGCACACTCTGCACACCCGGTTTTTGCGGCACTGCTAGCCAGTGGTGGGCACTGATGACAATGTCATATTTTGTTGTCTTTATTTGCGAATTCGAACTCCATTATGCACCATAAAAGCGATACACGGACCTAAGATGACAATGACTGTAGAAATAATAATTGGGGAGAAGGATTTGATTGAATGATTTTTATTTTCAACTACAAGCAAGACAACAAATTATAGATGTATTTATGTATTGTAAATAGTTTTTTTTCGTCAAAAAAACAACATCGTTGTATTATTTTATTGTATTATATACATTTTTTTTTCACATTCACCATACAGCCATTTTAGACTTTGTGTAATTTACACCTAAAGAGTAATATGCTAATGAACGTAATTAGGAGGACTAGACGATGTTTTTATAAAAACCATTACTGCAGATGGGTACGATCGTTTCGCCATATCGGCTGTCATCTTACAAATTTTTAATTATTAGACAACACTTTTTATCACTTTTTTAACATAATACTCTATTCCGCCAACATTTTTTTTAACGACTAAATTTTTGGTATTCTTGTCGTATGATGTCTACCAGACAACTTGTCATCTACCATATTTGTTTCTATAGAATGTATACATATAATATGTGATCATATATACATAATATATTCCATTACCATCAAAATCAAGCAAATCAATTAATAAAAAACTTGACCACTCCCTCAATTCCTGGACATCCTCGGAGATGTCTGAAGCGTAAGTGGTGTCGAGATTTCATTAATTTAATTTAATTTAAAAAAATAAAAAAATATATATATAAATAAATAAATAATTGTCAAGCTAGCAGAAAGTGCTATCAATGGGTGGCTTCTTTCTACAAAATCTCATGATATGTTAATAACCTTTATCACATTTTCTTATTGTGTTTAGTATGGATACAGATTGTTAATTACTTTTGAAAATAAAAAAAAATAGTATATTTATACATATGTATGTATATATGTTACGAGCAATGTATACATTGCCCGGTCAATGTGGTCTTGCCCGGCCAATGTAAACCACAATTTTTTTTTTTAACCAACTAATATTATTTTTTATTATTATTATAAATTATAATCATTACCTATTTATAGTATTGATTTTTTTTTTTTTAAACAATCATTTTTAATTTTATTCGTGTACCATAATATTACGAATATTTTGATTGAATAACAAAAAAAAATTAATAAGTATTATCATTTTACTTTTGTAATAAATTATAATTTTATTATTACCTATTTATTTGAACAAGATTTCAAAGCATGGCACTTGGAATTACATAGTCTGTCTGCTTTTCTACACTTGATTTTTAAATAGGCAGTAAGATAAGTAACAAAAATAAGTTTATGTCCAGTGTTTCAAAAAATGCATAGTTTATTGTATTATGATACACGAATAAAATTAATATTGATTGTTTAAAAAAAAAATCAACACTATGAATAGGTAAAAATAATAAGAAATTATATTATTTGGTTAAAAAAAAATTCATGGTTTACATTGCCCGGGCAGGACCACATTGACCAGTATTCCACATTGCCCGTAACATATATATATATATATATATCATTTATGTCTATCGTACATGTTTCTACACGTCATATGCGGCCTATCACATACTTTTTATTGTTAAAATAGTAAAACTATGGTTGAATTACAGTAGGTACATTTGATTTAATTATTAACAAATGGTTTATTGCAAAATCTCTGGAGATAAATTTTAATAAAACTACCTGTATCCCTTTTTAGATTTCTAAGGCTAATATGTTTAATGTTTATAAATGTATCAAAATACATGACTCTAATTGTATAGGCTGTTTAACTATTAATACTATCTGTAATTGTACCTCTTTAAAATACGCCGACTCAGTCAAATACCTTGGAATAGTTTTTGATAGATTCTTAAAGTGGAACTTGCACATTAATGAATTAATTAAAAAAGTTAGATGTATGTACACTGTACAGTAAATTCAAAGTACTTAGTAGATTCTTATTACCAAACACAATACGTATGGTTTTATGTGCCCTTGCTCAATCGGTTTATTCTAATGAAATATCTGCGTGGGGATGTGTATATGAAGTACACTTAAAATCATTAGAAACTACAATAAATTCCTTGCTAAGAATTTCATTTAATAAACCTCATACAATAAGTACTGACGTACTTTTTAAAAATTATAATCTAAAAATGCTAAAACAACTACATGCTAAGGAAATTTTGCTAAATTTATATCACCCGAGGCGTAGTGCAGTTTCTTTTTCCTTTACACATAAATTCAGGGCTCGTAAGTTCATGCACTAAAAAAAGCACAAATAAGCATGCTACAGTGGTGTTTTGGAGGGTATACGCGAGTATACGACGTATACCCGTGAACCATCTTGGTGATTTAGCGTATACTTTATAAAAGTAACACCAATACGCAAGTATACGCACGTATACGCTCGTATACCTACTTCATAAATAGAAACAAAATCCATAGGGCATACGTTTATTTTTAGAAAATTTGTTATTGGTATGTTAATAATAACATTGATAATTGATTATTATTTATAGCTATCGATTATCGTCTAGCTTTATTCACGAGGTTTCAAATTATAATATCTACTATCGGCTGTTGACATTTCTATACAAGAATATTACTCTATGAGAATATTATACTTGATAGTGTGGCGCGTGCTATTCCGAGTAATAACTTCGTGCTGCATATTGCTCGTCTTCCATTATTATTCTTATTAATTTTACATTTTGTTTCTTATAATTTTTTTTTTTTTTGTGGCTTGTGAAGTGAATTGTTAAGTGTTGACAGTATGGATTCTACACGCCCAAAAGAAAAAAAACACTTTATTTTCTTATTTTTCTACAAATACAAATAAAAAAATTTGTTTCGAAAATGTTGAGGTAAGTAACTATACAAATTTAATAAGGTAGTACATTTTAAATAATCTTTATTTTTATAATTCGTTTACTTGTGCTCTATTTAGGTATCGTCTAAAGAAGTAGATGCTCGATTAGTGTCATCTATCGCATCCACATCAAAACCTACGACAAGTAGCCCTTAGCTGACACAATTGGTAAATTAAAACCGTTTAGTAGAATTTAAATTAATGAGTTAATACTTAATAGATATCACTTCACATTTCAATTATTTAAGTCAAAATATTACCTACTGTACTACCTACTGTAGTAATATATACAAATTATTAATTTTTTTTGTTAATTTAGTTAATTAATATTAATTAACTTTACAAATACAAAACACATTTTTTTTACTTGACTGTACATGGGCTGTTGGTACTTTACTTTACATGGCAGTACCTGTTTTATTTAATTTTATTTAATTTATTCAACAAACAGATTTTAATTTACTCAATTTAAAAATTATAATTCAAAAATCATTTTTAGTTTGTTTTTACTCAAATTGCCAATAATTAAAATTTTTTTTTAATTTTCAATTTTAAAACCGAGGATAAAACTTATTCACAACCTAAACATGGTGACTTTTAGGAATTCAGACCAATGTACTCTCCCAATAAAACCACCACAGATACTGAATATACCTATGCAGACTTATCAAAGAAAAATATGTGGACAATTTATTCAATATTGAGTTAACAATAAAAGTTTTTTTTGTATATTTGAGAATAGTTTTAGGATCAGCTTATTTAACATATTTTGTAAATAGTGAGAAAAAAATACAATTTATTTAAATTTTAAATTATTACAATTTAATTATTATTACATTTTTTAAATGTTTTGAATCATTTACTTTACTACAATTTAAATATATCAAAGGATATATTTTTTTTATGTTGATATATATTGATATATTGTATAATATTGTTATTTTATAGGTATGTGTATTGGCTTATCTATATGTTATAAAATCTATGCTATAGTGCAATTCAACTATGCAACTGTGTAAAATTTATATAAGGAATACTTATAAGTTATTGACTATTATGCCATAATTTGTATTGTTATTTAGTATTCCTTGTCATAAATAAGTGCATAATAATAACAACATAATAAAACTTTTCAAGTTTTATCTCACCTTTATTAAAATACCTATTAGTATTCTAAAAGAATACCATTTGTTATACACATATATAGCAAAATCTATATTTATTAAAATAATTTCATAAATTCTTAAATGCGCTTATACCCTCTAGTTTTTTTACCAAAACACCACTGAGCATACATTCATGCACTAAAAATTGGCAAAATATGCACTAAAAAGTTTGAAAATATGCATTTAAATGCCCTTATATTTTTAAATTATGCACTCAAAATATGCATTATGTAAAATATTTATGAGCAAATTTTAAAATAATAAGAATATATCCATTAATTTTAAAAGTATATTATTCCTTTTAATTTTTATATATTTAACAATCAAAATTATTAAAATGAATATTTGTGAAGTTCATATAATCTGATAATCATATGGATTTGTCATCTTTATTAATTTTAATTATGTAGTCATTTTTTGTCTAATTTTGGTACACCATTATCCTGCACCTACAATGAAAATATTTGGAATGAAATATTAGTTATTTGACATTTTCACGACTCTTGCAGTTAAACAACTCATCGGCGACTGGCGTGTGCAAGAAAACTATACTGTACCAGACACCAGTGTACAAAATTGTAGATGTGGATTGGTAAGAAACATTGTACAGATGTACATGCTTGTACAGGTATCGTTTCGACGAGGGACTAAACACGGCGGAGGATGGTAGTAGTAGCTATAAAATTGTTTCCGCGGTACTAAGTAAAACGCATAAAATCTAAATAGGGAAATACTAGAAAAGTAAGTAGTCACATGAAAATAAAAATAAATCAAAACACTATCATTCAGTAAACGGGAAAGTAAATAAGAAACAAGAAACATTTCAAATATTTTTCTAAACAATTTTTTTATGAAATAATATGCGCTATAAACTCTAAAAAAACGATTATATGCCAAATATGCCTTTACACCCAAAACATGCACTATTAAACTTCATATTATTATTACTATTGTTATAAAAGGAATTTGTATCTCAGTTAGCATATTTTTCTGTGTCGCAAAAAAAACATGCAAATGCATGAACTTACGAGCCCTGCACATAATTATCATACTCGTCAAGTTGAAAATAATGTTTTTAGACTAAGAAAGTGTAATACAGAATTTGATAAAAGAGACCCTTTTTATATTAGCATCGAAATTAGTAATAGATTAGGTATTAACATCAACAACTATAACAGTTTTAATAACTATAAAAAATATATTAATGCTGAAGTTAAATCTCTATTGTAAAATTAAGATATATATAGGATACTATATTATGTATTTAAAATTAGTAATTCTTTAATTGTATAATAGTTTGTTTTTTTTTGACTTGTTATGTTATGTTCTTTGTTATGCTATGTTCTTTTCGTTATCTCATTTTAGCTTTATACTTATATACTGTACACTCTTATATTTAAAAAGGTTTTAGTTATAATTTTGATAATTATGTATTTAAGTATAGAACTCTGTGTCTCTTTTACAAGCTTTACTTTTTGGAGTCATCATCATTTCAAAACTTTCCTTTTGTTATAATTTTTTTCTTTGTATATTTGTGAAATGAAAATTGAAATAAATTGAAAATTGAAAAAAAATAATACACAATAATTATAATAATTCAGTAATGCACATCACAATCTTTAAAAAAATTAAAAAGAAAAAAAAATTATTATTTACAATGTACACAAGTATAATGAGTCTAAGTATATGTATTAACAATCAAAAAATCATTATCATCTAAAAAATGAATAGATGTAGTGTTTACTTGTTCATTTAACACATATTACATCCTTCTAAAAAATTAATGCTTGTAGTGTGTACTTGTATATTTAACTTATAATGTCCTTCTAAAAAATGAATAGTTGTAATGTTTTCTTGAACAATTGATTTATTATTATCTTCAAAAAAACTAATGGATGTAATGTTTTCTTGGTTACTTCACTTATTATGTCCTTCTAAATAATTAATAGATGTATCGTTTACTTGACTATTTGACTTATCATTATCATCTAAAAAGTTAATGGATGTAGTGTTTTCTTGTTCTATTAATGTATCACATCTTGCCAAAGTAATCCGTTGTATTTTTTCGGTATCAGCAAATCGTGATATAGTTAAACACTTAAAATCATTACCATCGGCTGGAAATAACATGATTGTTGAAAATGATCTCTCTCCAGATTCAGGACTGTTTTCATTTACTTCTACTGTATCAGAACTTAGGAATTGTTGATTTAATTGTTTAGTCGTAGTTTTTATTACTTTACTAGCAGGTGACTTTGAGGGGTGTTGTGGACCTCGTTTGTGCAAATTCTGCTTCTTTTTAACGGTGGCACCATGTTTTGTTATTTTTTGTTTATTCACTGGTGTTGAATTCGACACAATTGGTGATATTTGAATAGAAGTTGATGTGATTTTATTTTTCCTCGGTTTGCCAAGACCTCTCTTGATAACTTTTGGTTCATCAGTATTTTTAGGTACTATATCAGCAACTGAATTAGTCTGAATTGGATTACCAATATTTGAAATGATTGCTGTATTATCGGTAATATTAGTTATTTTTTTGGGTCGACCCCTTTTTCTTTTAACTTGTCCCGAATCGTTATCACATTTGCGTACTACAACACAATGACTTTCATAGTTTAAATTAGGATCAGTTTTATTGTTGGGTTTTCTAATGTCGTTTGCATGTTCATTAATTTGATTAATTTTACTGTTTCCAGGTGAAGCATCCATTCGAAATGTTTTCTTCATCAGCTTGTTTGTATATAATGACTTCAAAGCACAAATTTTTCCACTTAAAAATAAAATAATGTTTCTTATTAATATATTAACTTATTAAAAACTATAATGATTTGATTTACCATTCAATATTCAATAAACGATTTAAACACTGTGTAGCACACCCAGGCTTTCTTCCAATCCAGTCTTTTTTAGTTTTCCTAAAAAAAAAAAAACGTTATTATTCAAGACTGTACTGAGAAATTGTTACACAACAATGGTAATTTGAAGTCTTTTAAAAATAAAACACAACAATTAAACCAGTTCATAACCCACAGAATGTGTTAATATGAATATATAACAAAAAATGCCAGCTGTATAGGATTTTCAAATAATATTTAAAAATAATATATTAATTACCTTGGTTTTAGTCTCCGTAATTCTTGTGCTTCCGCTGGTGTATACGCACACAATTTTTTCCTAAAATTACATTTAAGTACTATTAATGGAAGTAATATATATATTTGATGAAGTTTTTGTAATTAATTGAAAATTATAAATACAAAATGAAGGGATCCATGAAAAATTGAGATAACTCTATTTTAAAAGAAAATCGGTTTTTGGCCTTCTAATTCAGGAAAATGTTATGAGTAAAATTGTGCAAGAATGAGACTGGCCACCAATATGGGATATAAAATATAACTAGGAGCTGTCTGGTTTCTTTTCCGTTGAAAAAACCAGACAGCCCGGAGGGTTTTTTGTTTCATGAAAATTTTTGAAAAATGGAGTTGTCTGATTTTTTCACGGACCCCTTCAAAGAATAAAATACTATTTGAGCATTAATGTTTTGCAGACTATAAAATGCTTACCTATGAGGTCTAACAGGTCCTGACAAATTGTTAGTTATTAGTTTGGAGTTCAATGTTTTATCCAACTCTGGGTCATTTGCTGTAGCTTCTGCTAAATGTATTTCATTGTCTCTTTGAATTTCTTCAGCTAACCGTAAAAAGTCAATTTTTGAATTTTCAGATGACAAAAAATATTCTTCCTCTATCATATCAGTATCCTTAACTTTTGTACTTAATTGCTTGGATCGTCTAATCTTGCCATCGGATTCCTCTTGATCACTTTCAGAAATTTTCATATTGCTCATGTTTGGGGGTATTTGGAATGATTGTAGATTATTTGAAGAAAGAAACACATTTAAATTATCTAAGCTTCCAAACATATTGTTGGTTATTTCATTTGGTTGTTCACATTGCTGTATAGGCACACTATTTTCAAGGGAACAGCATTCAAAACTATCAGAATCTCGGTAATGCTGTGGATCACATTCAGAATTTTCCAAATCACTTATGTTGGGAGGTATTTGCAATGATTGTAGATTATTAGAAGAAAGCAAAATATTTAAATTATCTAAGTTTCCAAACATATTGTCGGTTATTTCATTTGGTTGTTCACATTGCTGTATAGGCACACTATTTTCAAGGGAACGGCATTCACTTCTATCAGAATCTCGGTGATGCTGTGGATCACCTTCCGAATTTTCCAAATCACTTATGTTGGGAGGTATTTGGAATGATTGTAGATCATTACAAGAACGGAACATATTTAAATTATTAAAATGTCCAGATGTATAGTTGGTTTTTTCTTCTGGTTGTACATATTGCTGTATGATCTCACTATTTGTACACCTTTCAAAGTCAGAATCTGAATCTAAATCTGAATCCAAACCATCAACTTCATTTTTACATTCTCGAACTAAAAATCTCCAGATAACTGTATCTAAAAATAAACAGTTTGGAAAACTTCTGCTACGTTTTAATTTAGACCCAAATTGTTTAACCAGTTCGTCTTGTATGTTTCTTTCAGCCTGTACATTTGGTCCACTTTCTAAATAAGAATGACTTTTCCAAGATTTGAGTAACTTTAAATTTTCAAGCGTGGTATTTTTTGATTTTTTTGAAGGATTGAACATAAAATTATCAGTAAGAGAATTTTTTCGTTTTTTTATTTTTGTGGGCTCATTAAAACTCTTTGATCTAATCCGTTTTGGTGCTGGATTCCAATCTACCTTTTCAAGTTCAGAGAATACACCTTCTAAAAAATTAATGGATGTAGTGTTTTCTTGACCATTTGAGTTATCATTGTCTTCTATAAAATTAATGGATGTAGTGATTTCTTGTTCAATTAATATATCACATCTTGGCAAAGTAATCCGTTGTGTTTTGTCGTTATCAGCAAATCGTGATATAGTTAAACACTTAAAATCATTACCATCGGCCGGAAATAACATGATTGGTGAAAATGATCTCTCTCCAGATTCAGGACTGTTTTCATTTATGTCTACTGTATCAGAACTTAGGAATTGTTGATGTATGTTTCTTTCAGCCTGTATATTTGTTCCACGTTCTAAATAAGAATCACTTTTCCCAGATTTGAGTAACTTTAAATTTTCAAGCGTGGTATTTTTTGATTTTTTTGAAGAATTGAACATAAAATTATCAGTAAGAGAATTTTTTCGTTTTTTTATTTTTGTGGGCTCATTAACACTGTTTGATCTAATCCGTTTTGGTGCTGGATTCCAATCTACTTTTTCAAGTTCAGAGAATACATCTTGTTCATTTTCAATTAAAAACTTGTCGATTTTCATTCTTGTACCAGAAACACAATCAATTTTATCTTGGTTTGGCTTACTACTTTTTTCTAAAAAATTTATAGATGTAGTGTTTACTTGACTATTTGACTTATCATTATCGTCTAAAAAATTAATAGATGTTTTGTTTACTTGTTCTTGTAATTTATTTCGTCCTTCTAAATAATTAATAGATGTATCGTTTACTTGACCATTTGAGTTATCATTGTCTTCTATAAAATTAATGGATGTAGTGTTTTCTTGTTCAATTAATGTATCACATCTTGCCAAAGTAATCCGTTGTGTTTTTTCGGTATCAGCAAATCGTGATATATTTAAACACTTAAAATCATTACCATCGGCTGGAAATAACATGATTGGTGAAAATGATCTCTCTCCAGATTCAGGACTGTTTTCATTTACTTCTACTGTATCAGAACTTAGGAATTGTTGATTTAATTGTTTAGTCGTAGTTTTTATTACTTTACTAGCAGGTGACTTTGAGGGGTGTTGTGGACCTCGTTTGTGCAAATTCTGCTTCTTTTTAACGGTGGCACCATGTTTTGTTATTTTTTGTTTATTCACTGGTGTTGAATTCGACACAATTGGTGATATTTGAATAGAAGTTGATGTGATTTTATTTTTCCTCGGTTTGCCAAGACCTCTCTTGATAACTTTTGGTTCATCAGTATTTTTAGGTACTATATCAGCAACTGAATTAGTCTGAATTGGATTACCAATATTTGAAATGATTGCTGTATTATCGGTAATTTTAGTTATTTTTTTTTGTCGACCCCTTTTTCTTTTAACTTGTCCCGAAACGTTATCACATTTGTCATCAATTTGATTAATTTTACTGTTTCCTGGTGAAGCATCCATTGTAAATATCTTGCTAATATTTTCAGATTTAGATAAATTATTCAAATTATGTCCTTGTTTGCTAATTGGTACACCGGATGCAGAATCAGTTTTAGAATGGTTTGCATCTATCAATTTTATACCAGAAGATGAATTTGTTTGATTAGATGGTTTTTCAACTGGCTTTCTACTCTTTATCATTAAATCATATTTTGAGCAAGGTTCATCCATATTAGCTTATTGATAAATCCTAAAATAAATAATTATAACCAATTAGAAAACACAACATATTAATGTTATAAATCAACAATTAGTCAATCATCAGTAATAATAAAATTACTATCCATCTGTCTTGTCCTTAGAAGTAAGAACATGTGTACAGCATCATTAAACATAATTTAAAGGCAACTATTTAATTAATTAATGCCCACTTTTTTTAAACGCTTTTACTTTTTAAACTCCTCTTTTAGTTCAAAAAGATCCAAAATGTTTTGAAAATATTACCATATGATGTCTTTAAAATGCCAATATTTGACATAAATATGTGTAATGTGAATTTGTGTGAATGTCTGATTTGTAGTTAAAATCTTTTTGAAATTTTAATAATTAATACTAATTACTGGGGAACTGTTCTAAAATTTATTAGTTTCATAAAATATATGTACCTATGCTAGTATTTTATATTTTTAATTGGTATTAAAAATTAATGATGAGGTAGGTACTTGATAAAAAAAAAAAAATTAACAGTAAATATTGGTCTATGTTGATATACTACGGGAATTATTTGAAGAATATTAGATATAAAACATTTTTTTGAATACAGTACGTATGTATGTTTAAATGTCTATTATTCATTATTTATTATATAGATTTAATCAGCAAAGCCACTTTGACATAATACAATATACATGTGATTAAATGCAAACAATATTAATATCATACATGAAACTAAATAATGAGATAGTCAATGTAACAATTTATACATATTAAAAATATATATATATATATATACATACGTATGTGTATATGTTACGGGCTATGTCGTCCTGCCCGGCCAATGTAAACCACAAATTTCTTTTTTGACCAACTAATATTATTTTTTATTATTATTATAAATTGTAATCATTACCTATTTATAGTATTGATTTTTTTTTTTAGAACAATCATTTTTAATTTTATTCATGTACCATAATATTACGAATATTTTGATTGAATAACAAAAAAAAAAATTAAAAAGTATTATCATTTTATTATTACCTATTTATTTGAACAAGATTTCAAAGCATGGCACTTGGAATTACATAGTCTGCTGCTTTTCTACACTTGATTTTTAAATAGGCAGTAAGATAAGTAACAAAAATAAGTTTATATCCAGTGTTTCAAAAAATGCCTAGTTTATTGTATTTTGATACATGAATAAAATTAATAATGTTTGTTTAAAAAAAAAATCAATGCTATGAATATTTAAAAATAATAAAAAATAATATTATTTGGTTAACAAAAAATTCGTGATTTACATTGAGCGGTTTCCACATTGCCAGTAACACATATGTATATATTAGCATTTATGTCCATCGTACATGTTTCTACACGTTATATGCGGCCTATCACATACTTTTTATTGTTAAAATAGTAAAACTATGGTTGAATTACAGTATATTTGATTTAATTGTACACAAAAATAATAATTATATACAATATAAGCAAGTATAATATGTCTAGGTAAATGTATTAAAAATCAAAAAATACATCATTTTTATTATTTACATTAGGTACAATATAATTGTACGTCTCTAAAAAATCATTGAAATGTATTGTTTGTATTGTTTTGACATCACTATTGTTTCGCTAAATACGAGGCCAGCAATGTTGGTGATGTACCATGCATTGTTCTTACCATTCAAAGTTTTAAATCTCCCCATAAAATGTATAAGTGTTGTGTGTGAGCACTACTGGTAGGATCGATACAAAATTGGGAGTGGTTAACGGTTTTATGTACACGGAAAAAAATTATATTTTATAGTCAAAATAATTATGGTTACATTTACTGTATTATTGATTATTTTAACAAGACTAGCTTAGTTTCAATAACTATATTAATATAACAACATTATAAATAAATAGTATAGTTAAGCAGCCTATAATTTTGATTGGTGTTAACTATATTTTATATATTAACTAGTTTATTAAACAATTTCAAGTACATTACATGACATTAATATGACTTATTAAACAACTTTACAGTTTACATTAACATAACACGAGGCGACGACACGCACTAACTTCAGACTATCTTACTCTCCGGCATCGGATGTCGCCAGTCGCCACTCGCCGCAATACTGACTTGCTCCTCGTCCATTGCCTCTAGCCTCCTCACCGTGTGCAGTGCCGCCACCCTTAGCCTCACATATTAATTAGATAACACCCGACCATTCCTCACCATCGTTCGTCCTCGAACTGGCCAGTAGTGATCAACATGACAAGTATTTAACTTCAAGCTTTACTTACAACTAACATAATGCCACCATTGACTTAACATTCATGGCATAGTTCAATAAAAAAAAAAATTTAACATAGTATTAAATATAAAAAAACAATAACACAACTAACATGATTAACTTAACGTTCATGACATAGTTCAATTAGGAATTTTAACATAGTATTAAATAAAAGGAACAATAACACAACTTACATGATTGACTTAACATTCATGACATAGTTTAACAAAAAAAAATTAACATAGTATTAATACATTTGATAGTCTTGGAACCGCCTTGGTACCTTGACCTCCCTCCGAGTCCTTTCCTTGACCTCCTTGTCTGCCTTGTTGTCCTCTTCTGATTCATCCTCTTCCTCTTCCTCTGGTGCTATCTTCCATGACTTCAGTTGGCTCACATGCGCTGTGGTTGTAAAATGCCTTCTGGCCCCTTCTGCCAGCTGGGCTACTCGATATACATCTCCTGGTAACACCTCGGTCACTACTAGTGGTCCCTTATATTTTTCTTGCAATTTTGTAGACTCACCGGTGTGAACTGGTGTTCTGCTCTGAACTACCACCTCTCCCACAGTATACCTGATGTGGTCATGTCTGTGTTTGTCGAACCTGGCCTTAGTCTGTTCTTTTTCTTCCTCCATAGCGCCACGTATCTCTTCTCTTAACGTTTCTGGACAAGTCCAGTCTTCCGTAGTAGTAGACAGTTCCCTTAGCTTACCCAAGTCATAACGTGGTCGATAACCATGCAACAACTCAAACGGAGTTCTCCTGGTGGTTTTACTTTCGGAATTGTTTATCTGCCTTTGCACCATGGGCAATAGGTCACTCCACTCTTCAGGTTTTTCAACTTGAGTTCGCAGCATTGATGTTACTACACTGTTAACTCTTTCACACTTCCCATTGGCCTGCGGTCGCCTGGTTGAAGTTAGCCCATGCAGTATACCATTGTCTTCGCAGTACTCTGTGAAAACTCTAGAAGTGAAGCAGGTACCTCTATCTGTGATTAATCTCCTAGGCAGCCCATATTGTGACACAAATTTTTGCACCTTTGCCAATGTGCACAACGCGCTTGTATCCTCAGCTGCAAATAAACAAACAAATTTTTGTGAAATTGTCTACCAAAACCAACACATACTTGTTTCCCTTATGACAGGTTACAAAAGGACCTATGTGGTCGGCATGTACAATCTCAAATGGTCTTCTTCCAACTGGCATCGGGTGTAACAACCCAGGACGCCTCCCTCGTGGTGTCTTCATCATTAGGCACTCTAGGCACATGTGGATGTGTTGTCTTACATACCGTCGCAACCCTGGGAACCAATAGTCTTGCAGTATATGGCTTACCGTTTTATCCACAGACTGGTGCCCATTCAGGTCGTGTGCGCTTACCAGTATGCTTTTCCTCATGCTCCGTGGCATCCGGAACAGCAGTTTGTCCTTACAGCGTCTGTACAGTAATCCATTCCTAATCTCGTAGTGCCTAGTCTTACCGCTTTCATATTTGGTTCTTTCTTCTTTTGGTTTGTTCATCATGTCCATGATTTCACTGATTTCGTTGTCCGACCGTTGTGCCATCATAACTTTGTCCTCAACGGTCAGCACGTTACATACGTCCAGGTCGCTGCACAGCGTCTCCTCCACTGCACCTTCTGATTCGCGGTCAGTTTGTGGAGCTCTGGATAACGCGTCGACATGCTGCATCTTAGTTCCCGCACGGTATTTAACCTCGAACACGTACTCTTGTAGTAGGTCATACCAACGCGCTATCTGTGGATTGCTTATCCGGCACAAATTTAAATAAGTCAACGCTTGGCAATCAGTATAGATAGTAAACTGAATTCCCAACAAATAGGACCTGAGGCGCTTCACTGACCATACCATGGCCATGAGCTCTAGTTTACTGGAGTGGTAGTGCTGTTCTGCTTCTGTTAATCTCTTACTAACACAGTGAACTAGTCGCAGTTTGTCCAAAGGTGTATCCCTCTGGAACAACATACCGGCCAAGCCATATGCACACGCATCCGTGTGTAGTTCTGTCGTTTCGGCCTCGGGGTTAAACATCTTTAAAACAGGCTCTTGTGACAACACTTTCTTTAGTTGGACGAAAGCGTCCTCCTGTTTTGCTCCCATGTATATGAAGCCTCCTTCTTCGTCAGCCGAGTCAGTGGTTCCGCAAGGACAGCGTACCCTTTCACGAACCTTCTAAAAAAACTAGTCAGCCCTAGAAACCTCCGCAGTTCGTGTATATTGTTTGGTCTTGGAAAATCAGATATCGACCTTGTTTTCTCCCGACCAGGTTTAATTTCGCCCTTGGTAATTACAAAACCCAAAAATTCGATTTCTTTAGTTCCGAACATACACTTACCGGGTCTCAACGTTAGTTTGGCTTTTCTCAAGCACTTCAACACTAGCTCCAATTTGGTCAGCATATCTTCCCAGTCATTGGCCTCCAACACCCAATCATCCAAATAACTCTTGACTAATGTACTACGCAGCTCTCCCAGCACTACGTTCATCAGTCGTTGAAATTCCCCAGGTGCTCCAGCTAGGCCGAACGGTGTTCTTGTGAACTCACCCGTGTCGTCTGGTGTAATGAAGGCAGTTTTTTCTCTAGATTCCCTTGCTAGTGGCACTTGGAAATATCCATTAGCAAGGTCTAGCTGGACGAACAGCTGTCCGGTTCCGAGCAATGTAATCTGCTCATCCATGCTTGGTAGTGGAAAGTTTTGTCTCCGAGTCTGTCTGTTCAAGCGCCTATAATCAACCACTAGTCTTGACTTACCGCCTTTCTGTGATACCAGCAGCACAGGGCTCGCATATGGTGACCGCGTCTCCGTGACTATTCCGCACGATTTCCACTCAGCGATTATCTCGGCCATAGCTTTGCGTTCTGCCAATGACACCTTGTACGGTCTACAAGTCACCGGTTTGCTGCCTTCCTCTTCATCTATACGGAGCTCAGCCATTTCGGTACAGCCGAGTTCGTTTAGGTTTTTTGCAAAGGTGTCTCTGTATGAGTTAAGCAACACCAGCAACTTGTCCTTCTCCGCTCTTGTCGCTTCAGTGATTACATACTTAAAGTCTGCCTCCGTCAGCGGCTCTCTGTACAGCGACTCGTCAACTTCTGTCACATGTACCATAGCATCGGTGCTACTTGTTATATCTGAGTTTCCTGTCGACGTACTCGGACAGTTCTTATCAATCCTTTTTATGATCAGGTCGTTGCTGGTCTTGTAATATGTGACATAAGGTAGATCTAGCCAACCTCTACCTACTATCAATTCCGTGCGCTGTGCGTCGTCAGGTACTACCAATAACGTTACGGGTCCAGCTTCGACACCATCCACTGTTATACTCTCCAAAGCCCGTCCAACCGTTGTCGTGGTGGGCACGGTTACGCTACCAATTCCGTACAACGGTTGCGCGGCGTGCTCGATCACCAATCCAATTCTTTTGGCCACGCTTTGTTTTATTAGTGAGTAATGCGATCCTGTGTCTACTAGCAGACTTACTACAGCACCTCGTACGACTCCGTTCTTTAAATACCGGTGTGGGTTGTCAACTGCGACTCCCGTCGCTGTCACGTTGGTTTCTGCATTACTCCGTCCCGGACAATCTCTTTTTAAGTGACCTTTACCACTGCAACCATAGCATGTCAACTTCTCTCGACGCTGGAGACAATCGCGTCCGACATGGCCAGTCTTGTGACAATACCAGCACTCGACCTGTTCGCTACTTGGTAATTCTCCGTTCGTCGTAGCGGTCTTAGTTTCCCGTCGGTGCGGTGCTACGTACAACGGCACTTGATTCACAGTCGCCGTTGCATTTTTTTCAGGCCTTTTATACTTTTCGCTCCTTTTGTCGACCGGTTCATCTTTTCGGCTTATACCGTTACGCAAAGCATTCAAACGTTCCCACTCAAGGAGGTCTCCGAGCAACTGGTTTTCGTCTCCGTGTTTGTTGCTCAATGCGAAAATGGCCAGCTCGCGTGAATATACACCCTGCAACACGTGATCCTTTATTTCATCGAAGGACAGCTTTAATTCCCGACACATCCTTATTTTTTCGTGGAAGAAGTCTACTATATGTTCGTTCTTTTGTTGGACGCGTTTTTGCATTTGGTTCCACTTGTCGGTGACGCGCATTCCCCTCGCGAACGTGGATTTAAACTTTGACGAAAAATCGTCCCAGTTTTCAAACTCACGTCCCAGGAACCAATTTCGTGCGGCCCCTTCCAAACACGAGCGTGTGAACTGCAACCTGTAGCCGTCTGGCCAGTTATTTATTCGCGCCAATGTGTTCACAGACTCGAACCAGTCTTCCGCTTCACACGCCGTTTCTCGTCCACAGAATTCTTTTACAGTTTTGTTTAGATCCGGAACAATGCGGAATTCAGTAGTAGCACTACCAACACGACTCGGGTCGTCACTGTTCAAGAAAGCATTTTGCCTTTGGTTCTCAGTCATGACCCTCAACTGCTCACCTAGCTGTTGTACCATTGTGTACAACTCGACGTAGGTAGGTGCTACCGGTGCACTCATAGCGGAACCTTGGTCACCATTCATTTTGTATCAATAATCAGCGTAACGACACGTTATCTGTTATCATCTATCAAACGCGACAATCACGACTCTACTAACCAACTACCGCGTACCACGGCGCAGTTCACCGGTAACGATAATTATAACCTCACTTCGCGAATGTTCTACGACAATAGTACTAACGTCGAAACGTCCCAACCACGCGTTCGTCATCCGCTACTCGCTAGGACTAAAATTGATTCTGCTTTCTTTGTTTTAACGATCTCCGGCCTCCGCTGTCTATGATCTGTCACAGCAACGTCAAGGACTTATGTCATCGCACAATTCGGGCGGCACTCGCGGATACGTCTCTTTCGTTCGGTTTAGCGCGACGGCAACACGCGAACGACTTCGAAAATCCCACTTCTGATGTTGTTAACTATATTTTATATATTAACTAGTTTATTAAACAATTTCAAGTACATTACATGACATTAATATGACTTATTAAACAACTTTACAGTTTACATTAACATAACACGAGGCGACGACACGCACTAACTTCAGACTATCTTACTCTCCGGCATCGGATGTCGCCAGTCGCCACTCGCCGCAATACTGACTTGCTCCTCGTCCATTGCCTCTAGCCTCCTCACCGTGTGCAGTGCCGCCACCCTTAGCCTCACATATTAATTAGATAACATTGGTTTTACAGATTATTACAGTTGAATTATACAACTTTAAAATGTAGTTAAATTAATACTTATTTTATGTTGGCTATGATCATCCTACTTTTGTTTATAGCAGGGTCAAATATAAAAATAAGTTAAATCATATTTTTAGGTTATGAACAAATTATTATCTATGATTTGTTCCCATTGTTTGCATTTTAGTTTGCACGTGTGACTGTTGTAAATGATCACTTTGTTAATTTATCTTGATAGTTTTTATTCTTCTGTCAAAATTACGCGTTTAAACTTAATACGTGTTTGATTTTTAAGTTATGACAGGTTGTAAAAACTCAATTGACTGCAGTTTTCAGGTATGTACACTATAGTCAATAATATTCTATGCCGTATTTGTATGTAATTATCTTTCCAACCAATTCAATATAATTCATCAAAATAATTTTTATTTCTTCTAGAAAGTTATTCAACATCTTTTTTATAAATAGTCTCTTTAAATTATTTTTGGATCATGAATTTATAGAGAACTATTTAAAACTGGGGATTCTATAATCTTTTAAGTCGTTTCAAAGGTACCTACAAATGATATATTATTATTAAAATTAAAATTGTAATGTTCTATTTTTTTAATATAATATTTTCTAGTTTGTTATCATATTTTTTATAACCAATTTAAATTTGTTTTGTAGAAGAAGGGATTGATAAAATTGCATTTTTAATCTAACTAAAAACATGGTTTTTACACTCATTCCTGAGATTGGCCCTCAATCAAAATTGATCGCATTATTACAAACTCTTAAACATGAAATTCAAAAAGAAAAAGTAGGTACCTACAAAAGTTTAAAATAATTGTGTTCAGGTTACTACAATGTTTTTAATTTTATAGATATTGTCTATTCAGATTTCTTTTAAAAGCATATCTTTAACCTATTCATTCTTTAATAGTTATAAATAGGGAACGGATTTTATTGTAATAAAAAAATCAAAATATGTTCATAAATATGTACTTATTTTTATTGAAATATGTAAAAAAAAAATCAAAATATGTAATAACCGCTTAACAGAAAAAATAAGTACCAAAAGTAAGTATAAAAATGTTATCTCTTATATAATTAATAATTATTAAAACAATGCGAAACTACATATTCTCTAAGATTTAAAAACGTAAAATGGCGGCGATTTGGTCGTAAAATGTTCGTATTGACTGTATGAACGTTACACATCAACTGACGTAATGATAGTTAATAACCCCGATTTTTCACAACATTTACAGTATAAAACTTTCCCATCACTTTGAAATGTTTCATTCGGAAATTCTTTTAAATATGCGGCTCCCTTATTATTGATTGAACTTACAACTTTAGGTATTTTAAACAATTTTATAAAAAAAACAACAACATTTCGATGTAGATATGAAGAAAAAAACGATGCAAATGATTACTCCCGCCAAAACAGTAACTAGACATATACTGAAGACTGAAGACCGTAACATTCATTAAACATGTTACCTACCCACTTCACACTTGTCCACAGTGTATAATACGATAGCAGTGTATTAAGTACGTAAGTCCATTTAGACTATAAATATAGCTGTCACATATATAACTATAAATTATTGTTAGATTAAACATAAAAATAGTCAAAGTAACTAATTTTTTTTCCTGTGATATGTATCTTTTAGTGTCTAATGACTCTAATGTCTTGAATGCTATCCATTCATCCGAGTGTATTTCTGTACCAATTTCAATTTCATTTTGAATTAAGTGTAATTAGCAATTAGCATTTTCCGATTATTGGTGGACCCAAGTTTTAGTATATATTATATCATTAATATAGAAGTAATATCGTTAAAATAAAGCCAAATCGTTGAGAATAGTCAAATTGTCGAGAATGACCATAGGTAGGCAGTATGTATGTGATGGACCGGCATCAGAAACATATGTGGTAGATGGCAAGTATGCGGTAGACCGCATACCTATGACATGCAGAAACGGGCGGCAGACCTCATACGACAAGAATACTAAATTTTCAAAATGATTTATCTGCTGTACATTCATTGATTGGTACCGAGTGTTCCTAGTTAATGTAATGTAATATTGCAATGCATGTGTTAAATTTGAATTCAATGATATACAATATAATAAATCAATGCATACGAAATAAATATATTTTAAATTGGGTATCGTTTTATGCTGACGCTTATGTCCTACTGATTTTGGAGCAAATGATATGTGATTTTCACACCTTTGTCGTTTATGTTTTAGTCACCACGAATAATATTTTTTATCAAAAATTAATTTTGTCAAAAACTTCCCGTTTTTCCTCCAATTTTTAATCCAAAATATCAAAATTAAAGCATTTTTTTCCTTTAACATTAGGAGATAACAAACACAAAAAATGTAATACTTAAAAAAACATTGTAAAATCATCGATCTACTTGATCAAATAATAAAAATAATAAAATATTCTATACGATAATAAAATGAAATATCATTGTTGTCCTCGTTATCTAAAAATTACGAATGACATGTTAATAACATTTTAAATGGAGAGGACGCTACATGAACAAGTGCTATATACCTACCAAATTAAAGGTCCCCACACATACTGCAGCGGTAGCGGTGGCAGAAACGATGAAATGAAGCCGAAAACAATTTTACCGCCACCGCGGTGGCACTACCAAAACAAATGAATTTGTGCCAAATTTCAGCGCCACCGCTGCTTACACTCAGCAGATCACGTTTAGCTACTTAAATTTTATAAATTAAAGTGAATCGAACTATTCTGAAACTTGATGGTAAGAAACATTATTTGTGTTTACATGAGCGTTTTTCCACGATTTTTCACTTTTGAAGTGAGTAATGAGGATTTTTAATTTACTATATACCTGTTATATACTCAAAATTAGCTAAATTACTGTGATTGATAAGCTCATCATTAGGGTAGGTAATAAACATTTTTTGTAACCTATTTGTTTGTTAACATAATATGCATATTTATATCTACGAGGATCCTTGCATTCATATGTATTATTTAAATACTGGCATTCACCCTTAAAATTATTTAGGATAACTAGTTCATTGGGTAGGTAGATATCATATTATCGACCAGTGGCAAAAAAAGGAAAAATACGATTATATTTAATATTATGTTTATTTCATTGAAATCTGAAATATGGTGAATTTTTAAAAACCAGAAAGTTTTAATTGAATGATTTAATTTTGAGGTAGGCTAGGTAAAATTGTTGCGCACTTGCGTTTATGCCACTATGGTAGGGTTGCCATACGTCCCGGTACACCGGGACATGTCACCAGTTCATGACTTCGGTCCCGGTCGTCCCACTAGACCCTACAAAAGTCCCGGTTATGTGTAAATAATATTAGTACCAATAATTATATTAAATTATGTTTCTATAAAAATTATATTTGTATTCTAAAACCATGAATTTCACGTTGAATTTCATACGTATGCTATGGGAAAACCAGAGCTATTGAAACAGGTGAAAAAGTCAGAAAAATATAATATTTCAAAATAAATAAATAATATTTCGTTAATCAAATGTATCTTCTAATTTAATGTCTTTCATAATTCAATACTATTATTATTTTATTCTATATATTATATATATATTCATTACACTGTGTTCTAAATTTTAATATTAAAAAAAAAAAGGTTCAAATTATTTTTGTAAATGTCCCGGTCAGTACTTGAACTTTTATGGCAACCCTACACTATGGTAGCGTACTACTACCTATACTCTGTTCGTCGAGAGCCCAGGACCGTTCCGTGCATACGACTAACGGGAATACAGGCCCTCCGTCAAATATGCCCTCTCTACGACTAAAACTATTTTGTATACGTAGTGAGTTCAAATAAACGTTTTTGTCGGCCGTTATAATAATATGCTAGATATTATACCAATGATAATAATATAATAATATTCTATTATAAAGTACATACAACACGTTTATTTAATTTATTTTATTAATTTATTTTATTTTATTACTTAAGGTGTTAGATGTTTACCCATGTCCATGTGTTTGTTGTCTCCGTCTTACCAACTTACGACATAACAAATTTTAGTTCTCTAGTTTGAATAGCGTGCCGTTAGTTTTGATATTAGAGTGAATTTGGTATTATCAAACTTTTAGGTAAGAATATTATGTATGCTTTAACGTCGGCGGATTTTCGATATTTTCATTTTAAAGCGAGATACGAGTATGTGAAATAAGTATAACACAAATCAAAAACGCTCATACCTCGCTTGACTTTTTAAATATCCAAAAGTCCACCGACGCTTAAGCATAGATAATGTTCTTACCTAAGACTTTGATAATAGTTCAATTCTCTCTAATATCAAAACTAACTGCACACTATTGAAACTAGTGAACGAAAATGTTGTATGTCGTAAGTTGGTAGGACGGAGACAACAAACACGTGGGTAGCATACCCATAACTCATAAGTATACCCGTGCGCCGGAGACCAGAATTGCGCAGCGCACGAAAATTCGTTGACCCCGCCTCTTTTACTCGTAACGGCAACAGGCCACCTGGCGACCGCCAGCTACTCAGAATTCGGGGTTAGGTTAGGTTGTATCAGGAGACAACAAACACGTGGGTAGCATACGCATAAGTAAACCCATGCGCCGGAGAACAGAATTGCGCAGCGCACGAAAATTCGTCGACCCCGCCTTTTACTCGTAACGACAACAGGCCACCTGGCGACCGCTAGCATCTCAGAATTTGGGGTTAGGTTAGGTTGCGTCAGGAGACAACAAATGTATGGGTGCTCTTAAAAATTATACCTAGTGAAATAAATATGAATAATGATATAATCTAATTTATTTATTTATACCTAAAATTGATATAAGCTAATGAGGAATTAGACTTGTGACAGAGGTGGGAGTCGTCGTTTATAAGAGGGAAGTCGAGGGCCCGCATTTGATACATATATCCAAAACCGTAGCTAGAAAAATATTTAGGTAGGGGGGGTTTGAGTATAAATATGTTATGTTATATAATAAAATATGAAAATCAAGACCTTAGCCAGAAATTTCGGGAGGGTTTGAGCCCTGAAACGCCGCTTCCCTGGCTACGGCCTTGCATATATCCAGTATCGGCCAAATCGTGTGAAAATACATTAATTGATTTATTGCCTTATTGTTGTCATTTTGCGAGCTTAAGTATTATCTATAATACCTATAAACGATGACTATTTTATGTTAAGTATTTTGTACTTACCTGATTTAAAAAGCGCATCCCACGTGGCAAGAGACCAATATGAAATAACGCAGTGTAGATAATTTATTATTTTTGTAATTTGTAGAAAGTCGGTTCACTTGTGTTTATTCCACGATTCGCTGCAGCCACTAAACGTCAAAACTGTTTGCTGTCAATAATTTTGGATTTTGGCATGAAACTGTTGACGCCATTATCAGTTGATGCGTAAATGAATCGAGGAGAGACCATTGGTGCGCGCCGGACGAAACCTCGTCGATCCCCACCACTTTTACTCGTAACGGCTGCGCGCGTCCTTGCTATAGTCGAGTGAATGAAAAGTGGCCGCTGATGCCCACGCGCCTAGCGGTGAATTTTTATCATTGTACCCCAAAATTATGGAAAAAAGCGCTCGTATTTTGAATAATTAATCATAATGCAATTACGTCTTTACGTGATCCACTTTGAGAATCCACTGCTTATCGAAAAAATAAAATTTTCCTATCATATTGCCAACGACCACTTTTCATTCACCCGACTATAGTTGCGACCTCTAGCTGCTCTGAATTCACGCTTTGCATACTGTTTTACTGTGTCATATTTTTTTGTAGTGATTCCAAATTCCAATTGATATGTTTCGTGTTATTTTTTAAATAATTAATAAAAATAATGTGTTGTATGTACTTTATAATGGAATATTATTATCATTGGTATAATACGTAGCATATTAATATAATTTATAACGGCTGACAATATCGTTCATGTGAACTCGAGGCAGTGGAGGTCAAACTGGGGAGGGGAGGGGATAGATCCCCCTATTTTTTTCTTTAATATTTATAACAATTACATTTATGTATATTGTACTATTTTTACTATTATGTTAATGTATTACATTTTGTTTTAATTTTTTCCCAAAATAACGCTTATAGGCGTATATTATTATTATCTAGATTCTGGACTCGTTTAGGAACAAGGCTAATATTATTATTAATATTTATTAATTAGTTGCTTATACAAAATACGCGGATATTACCCAGCTCGGTGATCATGAATATTCAATAACAACATACTCCTCCCCTGACCAGCCCATCAGCTAAAACGTATTAATACAATAATATGTAGCTATGTCATTATAGTTGGCCAATTCATCGATTATTATTACATTTGTCACAATATTTTGTTACACAGACCACAGTGTTTTCGTACTCGTCACTCGTGTCTCGTACTGTCATACTGTGTCACGCGTGATATAATATACTGTCTGCAAGTCTGCTGTAAATTGTAATAGAAATTGTCTATAGTCTATTTTATAATGTCTAATAAAAGAAAAATTACTACCTATTTTACTTGCTCTACTACCAAACACTTGTACTCGGATGAAAAAAATAGTAATATCTCCAAGATCATTACTGTTTGAACGAAAAATAACAGCAATTGTTTATTAGTATAATATATTTTAAACGTTCTGAATGAACACACTTTACGAAAAATTAAGGTACATTTACAAAAAACGTGATAGGCCCGTAATAGGGCACTGCTGATCACGGCACTGGGCGGACTAATGACACGACGGGGGCCCTGGGCGCACTATCGATACAACGGGAGAGAGGGCCTTGTCGGACGGTGTGGTATTGCACCATAGGGTAAGTGTACCGATCGATGCAATGCCAGAATAACTCCGACTATTGCAACATTTGACCGCTCCACAAACCGTCCGAGAAGGTATGGGGAGTTCGTCCTTCCTAATCGTGCAAGACTGCCCGGGTGGGCCTTGCTACGAGTTCGGAAAGACGAAGAATGATACAAATGGTAGTGTCGTTAGGCCTTTTATACCTGGTTCATCGGCGATTACATCGGGTCGGTCCCGTGTTCTGTGACAGAATTTAAGAGCCTAGACCGGGTGAATCAGTGATTACACCGGACCGGTCTCGTGTTCTGTGACAGAAAGCGCGAAACCCCCATAGTGCAATGAACGCACAAATACAATAAATATAATAACATGCATTAAATAGTATACAAAAATAAAATAAGATAATATTATTATAATGAGGGTCATGCATATAAACAATTATAATAATACTAGCTAATCCCGTGTACTTCGTTATCCGTTAAATGTACCAAATATATACGACTCAAACTTATATAAATAATATATAATATAATAAATACAATATATGTATAAATAATTACATTAATTTTTCTAGCTTTATAAAAATAAAAAAAATAATATTATTGTTGATAAATAATTAATATAATAAATTTATAAGACTTCTGAGTATATGAAGTTTTTTGTTTTATCTCCTGTTGAAATTAATATCATAATATGATTCGGGTCCCCAGTTCGAGAAAATGCCACGTATTTGTCCATGTGAAAAGCACTCTGTATGAAGATCTATGCCAATGTACTTGAATGTTTGACCTTGCGCTTTGTTTATCGTAATGGCAAAAGAAACTTTAACCGGGAATTGAAGCCGTTTGAAAGAAAACGGCAAGTCTGAGGGAATCATGGGAATTCTTGGAATAAATGCAATTTAGGGGAACAGTTTAACAGCTGGGTGAACAAAAGATCCGGTGGCAATATCCACTATTGCAACCCGGGTTATTCTGTCTGAACCTGGATGAAGTTGACGAGTTCTTCCCACTGACCATTGTAGTGGATGTGTGGCTTCTCGAATAAGAACGAGATCGCTAACATTTAACTGTTTCCTATTTGAGCACCATTTTGAACGAACCTGAAGTATAGTGAGATATTCATTCTTCCAGCGAGACCAGAAGTGACGATGAATATCTGATATAAGACGCCAACGAGTCAGTTTTGATAGCGGTACATTGTCTAAGTTGGGGTCTGGAAGAGACGTAGATGGTTCCAGAGTTAAGAAGTGGTGTGAAGTTGGTGTGAGAGCGTCGAAATTTGATACGTCATTGCTTAAGGCACATAGTGGCCGCGAGTTTAGCGTAGCTTCAACTTGGGTTAAAAGTGTCATAAACTCTTCAGCCGTTAACTTATGGAGTCCAATAAAGCGAAAAATAAGTGACTTTGTGGATTTCACTCGGGCTTCCCATAATCCCCCAAAATGAGGAGCCGAAGGAGGGTTGAAATGCCATTTTATGCTGGATGCGGCCAGATGGGCACGTACGCGAGTTTGGAATGATTGTGAGTTAGTTAACGTTTGTATTGGGTTCAACAGGCGTGATGCTCCAACAAAGTTCGTACCGTTATCGCTGTGGATTTCATTCACTGGACCGCGACGATATGTGAAACGTGTTAAAGCCAATAGGAATGTTTCTGTTGACAAATCAGAACTCAATTCTAAGTGAACCGCTTTCGTATTTGTGCAGACAAACATACATATATAGGCCAACTTTGAACTTGACTTTCGTCCTACATGACTCTTTAAAGTGATTGGTCCAGTGATGGTGAAGGGTTTAATTTGTTGGACGCGGTACTTAGTAAGCGCAGCCATTTTTGGTTGAACGGATTGTGGCCTTGTACGGAAACATGCAAGACAATGCCTCAAACGTGAACGGATTACTTTCCGGGATGACTGGATCCAAAACGTACGTTGTAAGTGAGTTTGGAGAGCAGACGGACCGGGGTGTTTCAATTTGCAATGGTGGTGGTCAATGAGCAGATCTGTCAATCGATTATGTGACGGTAGGAGGAGCGGATGTTTCTGCTTATACGGAAATTCGGCATTCTGAAGGCAACCGCCCACTCTGAGAAATCCAGCGTGATCAATAAATAGGTTCAATTTACGAAGTGGTTAGGTAAATGTTTCGTAAGTAGTACGATTTCGTCCTGGTACACGGATTTTTGTACAGAAAATATGAGAGCAGACAAGGCGTGATGTATTTCATCCGCGTTCAGAACTGATGTGGTTTGTTGTTCCGGTTCTTTAACATTTCTGACGCTTAAACAGTATGCAATAATTCGAACAATTTTGTCTAGCGACGAAAAACGATCTAGTAATTTTGTAGCGGAAGAACTTACGGTCATGAATACATCAACAGATTTTCTAACCTCAATATCAATCAGGCACTGTATCGCTGGCATCTTGAGGAACGTCGAGAAAAGCTGGCCATTGATCTGGAGGTTTTAATAAGAAAGGTGGGCCAGTCCACCATAGTGAATGATTTATGAGAGCTGACGGATATAATCCACGAGATGCACAGTCAGCGGGATTGCTGAGAGTTGGAACGTGTCTCCAAATAGATGGAGATGTCAACTCTTGTGTTTGACTTGTACGATTTGCAACAAAAGTCGTCCAACGATGTGGTGACGATCGAATCCAAGCAAGGGCTGTGGTAGAGTCAGTCCATGCATTTAGTTTTCGATGTGTAGACGATCTTGAAACGTTGAGACGGTGTAACGAAGAAGTTGTGCTGCAAGAACGGCTCCACATAGTTCCAAACGGGGAATGGTAACATGTTTTAGAGGTGCGACTCTGGTCTTGCCTGTAACAATATGGCAACGTACTGAAGTCGCAGTTTCGACACGGAGATAGACTGATGCTGCGTATCCCTTTTGAGAACTATCCGAAAAGGCATGCAGCTGGACTGAGATAGCACAATCTTCAGTAATGTGACGAGGAATGACAAGCGTGTTAACTAAATGAAGTTCCGACTGATACCTCTTCCATAGCGTGGAAAGGTCGGATGGTAAGGAGCGTCCCATTTTATTCCAGAAATCCACATACACTGCATAAAGTGCTTGATCCAGAATGTAGTTGGCGAGAGTAACCCTAATGGGTCAAACGTTCGAGCAAGGTCCAACAGTACTGATCTTTTGGGAGGGTCTTTTGACGAGGGTTGAGTGTAAAACGAAAAAATGTCTGCAAATGGATCTCATTTCAATCCTAAAACATTGAACTCAGCATGATCAGCCGAATTGAATAACAACGACGGGGACATAGCACGCGCCTCACATGGGACTTCTTGAATGATGTTTGTGTTGTTACTAGCCCATTTGCGTAATTCAAACTTGGCAAGTCCACATAGATTGATTACTTGGTTTTGGCACTCAAGAGCAGTTTCTTCCCTCAATAGCAGTTTCTTTTTCGTATTCGCACCAGTAATGATATCATCAACAAAAGTGTCATGTAACAGCACTTCAGCAGCTAATGGAAATCTTTGACCATCCACCGTGGCTAACTCTCGAGCAGTTCGAAGAGCTTGGTATGGAGCTGCAGATGTACCATAAGTGACTGTACATAATCGATACTCCTCAATAGGTGAATCTACGGTGACTTGCCAAAGAATCCTTAGATAATTTCGATCAGGAGGATCCACGATAATCTGACTGTACATCTGTTTTATGTCGGCCATAAACAGATATTTCCATAGTCGAGCGCGTAATAGAACCACTTGGGTGTCAGGTTGTAATTTGGGACCTGTATACAAAAGATCATTTAGAGGTGTTCCCGTAGTTTTTCGTGCAAAGGCATTAAAAACAACACGCAATTTTGGAGTTAGACTATCTGGCCAAAGCACACAATGATGAGGAATATAATAATTATACGGAACATCTTTATCTTCGGCAGGAATGAGTTCCATGTGGTTATTTGATACATAATCTTGCATAAACTCAACATATTGTTGGCGAAGATGTTGATCTCGACTAAGTCTGATCTCCAACGATCTGTATCTGTGAAGAGCCATGGTTCTTGAATCGCCTAATAAGGGGAGTGGTGACTTGAGGGGAAGTTTAACCATTAATCGTCCTGATTCAAGGCGTGTTGTAGTCTGTTGATAGAATTTCTCTGCAGTAGAGTCATCTATACTGAGGTGATGAGTGGTTTGCAATTCTTCAAGTTCCTAAAATTTCTTTATAGTGTTGTCGAGGTTTTCAAAGACAGATATGCAGAATGAATTGAGTGAACTCGAAGAAGAGAATTTTCCGACAGACCTTTTTACTGCCTTCCCACGACTCAAAACAGTTGCCATTCGAACGACCCCGTCAGCTCCAGCCTGCACACGTACTACGCGACCAAGAGACCATGACAAAGGAGTTATGTTGTCTTCCTTAATTAGTACCAAAGTACCAACGCTTAAATTTGGACCTTTTTTTGACAACCATTTTTTTTTTGTCTGTAGCTGGGATAAGTATTCGTCACTCCAACGTTTCCAAAGACACTGCGTAAGTCGAGTCACGCGCTGCCATCCCTTCAAGCGGTTATCAGGTACCGACGATAAGTCAGGTTCAGGTACCGAACACATAGGTTCACCAATAAGGAAATGAGCTGGTGTTAATGGTGTCGCGTCCATAGGATCGGAGGAAAGAAGAGTGAGAGGGCGATAATTTAAGACAGCTTCTATCTTTATTAAGATGGTATTTAATTCCTCATATGTCAAATGAGATTCGCCTAATACCCGGAATGGGTGAGTTTTTATAGATTTTACAGAAGCCTCCCATAACCCACCAAAATGAGGCGATCGGGGGGGAATAAAATGCCAATTAATACCTTCTTTTGCTAACGCATTATACATTTTATCCAAATGAATCGCTGACTGAAACAAACATTTAAGCTCTAAAAGTTTTTTATTGGCCCCGACGAAATTAGTGGCATTGTCACTATATATATCAAAGCATATGCCACGACGACCAATAAATCTTTTTAATGCATTCAAAAATGCATCACTGGTCAGATCACTTTCTAGTTCTATGTGGACAGCACGAGTACTAAAACAAACGAAGACTCAAATGTAGCCCTTAGTCCCTGCTGCTCTTTTTCTTAAACTGGTTTTGATTGTGATTGGACCGGTGAAATCCACCCCGCATTTTTTAAAAGCTCGACATGGTTCTAGGCGCTCCGCTGGAAAATTTCCCATTATGGGTTCCACTATAATAGGTTGGAGTCTAAAATATTTAATGCATTTATGGAAAATATGTTTTGCAGTATTTCGACCGCCTATTATCCAATACTTCAATCTTGTATTGGCTAACATGGCTTGAGGACCGGCGAGCATCAGTTTTTCATGTTCATTTTGAAATATTAAATTTGTAATAGCTCTATTTTGAGGTATTAAAATAGGATTACGCTGAAATTGGTCCAAATATACAGCGTTTTGTAATCGACCACCGACTCTCATAATTCCGTTTTCTATAAAAGGTTACAAATTTCTCAATTTACTGTTGTTTGGTAGAATAGAATTATTTATTAAACTAGTTATTTCACTTGCCCAGTAGTATGATTGTGTTAATTTTATAACGGCAATTTCAGCTGTTCGTAGCTCTTCGAGTTGAATGGGACCCATGATTTCAAGTTTTTTGACACGGATTTTAATAAAACGCAAACAATAGGAAAACACTCATAATAATTTATGCCACGATGAATAATTTTTAATTAAGTTTTCATTTACAGGTTCTATCAATAAAGTGATTTTTCTTTTGCTGCCGGTATTATACCGGCGTTAACGTTGATCTTTGATTTTGGCCAGTTTTCGGAATTATCGGCGAGCTAATGAGGGCCCTCCCACCATAAATCATTATTTATTATTTGATCGGCACTGCAACCGCGAGATATTAAATCGGCTGGATTATCGTGAGTGCTCACGTGGTTCCATTCATTTAACCTGGTCATATCCTGTATTTCACTTACTCGGTGAGCCACGAAAGTTTTCCACTTTGACGACGGGGAAGTGATCCAAGCTAATGTTATAGACGAGTCCGTCCAAAACTATTTATTTTTGATGTTTAATTTTAATTTCAGTTAGACTTTATTTGCTACGCGCTCGAGTATTACGGCAGCGCATAGCTCAAGGCGAGGTAGGGATATTATTTTTAACGGTGCTATTTTGGATTTTGTGCAAATAAGTTTGGTGACGTATACATTTTTAATTCGAACAACGAATGTATAAACATGCCCCATATGCTAATAAGCTAGCGTCGGCAAAACCATGTAGTTGTATTTCATAGTCAGTTTCGGTACCAAGATGTCTAGGTATTTCTAATTGACGTAAATAATTTAAAGAACTTACATAACTTTTCCATTCTTTTTGAACTTCGATGGGTACAGGTTTATCCCAATCACATTGCAATTGCCATAATGTTTGCATTAATATTTTTGCGCGTATTACTATAGAACTAACGAGTCCTAGTGGATCGAATAATGACGCGATTTGTGATAATATATTTCTTTTGGTAACTGGTAGATCGTTGATCGTTGATCGTTGTTATTTCAATCTTGTGTTTAAAAACATCGCGTTCCGGACACCATAGTAATCCTAAAATTTTAGTCATTTTATTTTTTATCTCCATTATGGTCGTTGATTTATTTCCTATACTTGGCATATCGGCGAGTAGCTCAGAACTATTTGACATCCATTTTCTTAGTGGAAAACCACCCCGGAGCATAACTTCGTTTAACGAATTACGTAACCTTAATGCGTTATCTTTGGTGTCCGAACCACCCAAATAATCGTCTATGTAAAAATCGGATTTAATGACGTTGCAGGAAATCAGGAAACATGTTGTATTCTTTTTCGGCTAACTTAGCTAAACACCCGGTCGCCAAAAATGAAGCTGGAACAGTCCCGTACGTTACCGTGTTCAACTTATAGGTACGCAGTGGTTCTTCAGGACTTGCACGCCAAATAATTTTTTGATAACTACGCTGCTGCGGATCCACCCATATTTGGCGATACATTTTTGATACGTCTGCGGAAAACGCGAATTTATATTTTCTAAAACGAGCCAAAATAGTTATCAATTCCTCCTGTATAGTAGGACCCTTTAACAACACAAAGTTCAAACTAAATCCAATGTCCATTTTGCATGATGCATCAAATACCACGCGCAGTCTAGTAGTATTACTATTTGTATTTATCACGGCATGGTGCGGTAAAAAATAGTCATTTACGCCGATTTCTTTTTTTTGTTTTCCAAGACGATTTCCATACGATTTAACACAATATATTCCTCCGTAAGTTTAATATATTCTAGTTTTAATATAGTGTTGAATTTAAATCTCTTTTCCAATAAAAAAAACGTCGTAGCGCAGCCGGGTAAGAATTGCCTATTCCTTTTATTTCGGTTTTAAATGGTAATTTTACCGTTCAAGTCTTGGCGAACTGTTTGATTAAAATACGATTGACAAGCCTTTTCCTCCATTGTATAATTATTTTTATCTCTTGATACCGTTTCTAAGCTCCAACTTATTAAATTGAATTTTTAAACAATAAGAACTTCTCACGTATTTTTGATAACGAAACATAATAACGATGTTGCCCTGTAAATGTTGTTCTCTGTAGTGTGAAAATTTGGTTGCTTAGCAAGAACTACAGTCTGAGTTGTTCTATCCTACGCTTGACATTTTTTTGCTAACTGAAAACACAGATAATCTTCTTAGGTACCTACCTTTAAGTTTAGTAAAAGGTCACTCTATACCAATACAAAACTGGAATTTGCTGAACACATATTTTTCTTTTTGACGTTTCCAATTATTGGGTCCACAATATTATAGTCAAAGGTGATAAGATATAACATGATTAAAGATTGTCGTATGATAGGATTGTTCCGTGTTCTAAAATTTTGAACTTCCAAATACTGTATAACGAGCCACGCCGCGAACAGTACGGTCGCGTTTTATGGTCACGGAACACTTAGTTAAAAAATATTTATTTTTCCGGGCGGTATTTACAAACCCATTTTTGTACCTGTATATTTTCCTGGGCGGAATTTACCAAAGGCCTGTTTTTACCTGTTCATTTCGGGCGAAATTTACACTCTACCGTTTTTCGGTAAATATCTTTAAGTTTAGTAATAGGTCTATTATTAAACATCTATACAAAACTGGAATTTTTCACATATTTTTCTATGTCGTACGTTTGTAATACAGAAACAATGCACATGATCTTAATAATCAATATAATTGCAAGTAAATGCTAAATAAACATAAATAATATAGCCATTTCCTAAGAGATTTTATTTCTTGAACCATTGTCTATATAATGTTTTTATTTCTTTGAATGATTTTGTTGTAAAAATCGAATACCAGTAGGTTTTAAATACTGCGATGAATAGTACCTACGTAACTCATTAAAATCAAATTCGAAATTTTTCTATGGATAGGTATCTAGATTTTAACGTGCCCATAATATACATGCAGACTTATCTACACGCATGGCGCATAGACAATACTACACGTATCGTAAGCATAATTTAAGTTTTTAATGGAGGTAGGAAAAAGTTTTGAATATATCCCAGCTCAAATAGGTAACCTAAACAAAAATTTTGTGAACGCGGCTTTTACTCCGGCCCCTCCTCCAACCTTTTAACGTTACAGCGATTACATATTAGCAGGGCCCGGAACTTGATGCATTTGCATCTTTTTTTTAATGCTTACATTCAAGGCTCATCTTTATAGAAATTTGATTCATGGAATATAGAGTTTAATGGCGCAATTTTTATTTTGCATTTTTTGCATTTTTAGGGAATTTTATGCTTTTCGGTCAATATTTAGTGTTTTTAGTGCATTTTATTCATTTTTGTACTTTTTTTATATATATTCGCATTTTTCTCGTTGAAAGTTACATTTTATTGTAAAACATTCAATTTGCATTAGCTTGTCGTTTATTGACGTTTAATCTCTTTATCATTTGTTGTCGTGATCTACGATTATTTAATAAACTGTTGTGAATGTGAAAGACGGACGTGTTTATTTTATTGATTATCGACTGCTGTGACCGACTCTTCAATTTATATATTTAATTTATTTATTTTACAAAAATGCCTAAATACAAAGTGTCAGAAAACACTCGATTGAATTCGTTTGTAAATCATTTTGGCAGAGAAGTTTTTTCAGCCGATGGGACTGTATTATTTTAAAAAATTTGCGAGGTAAAAGTGGCGGCTGACAAAAAATTTACCGTCGAGCAGCATATTAATAAACACATTAATGGAGTTGAACTGAAAAAGATACAACAAGAACAAAGTACGAGTAAGATTCAAAGCTTAACCTAACCGAACCATCTAAGAAATCTTCTTTTAATCATGATCTGTGTCATGCATTATTATCCGCAAATATTCCAATGCAAAAATTACAGAACGAAACGTTTAAACATTTTCTTGAGAAGTATACGAATAAAATAATTCCCGATGAGTCCACTTTGAGGAAAGGATATGTTTTTCAGTGCTATATAGACACTATTGCGAAAATTAGATCTTAAGTAGAAAATAAGAAAATTTGGGTAACTTTAGATGAAACTACGGACACTGAAGGGCTCTATATGTAGCGAATGTTGTTGTGGGAACTCTTGAGTTGAATGGCTGCGGGAAACATTTCCTAATAAATACAGAAGTCCTATAAAAGGTAAATTATAGTACAATTTCAAAACTGTTCGATAGATCCCTTCAAATTATCTGGCCCAATGCTATTAAACATGATCATGTATTGTTTTTATTGAGTGATGCTGCCCTTTATATGGTCAAAGCAGGTAAAGCCATTAAAGTATTTTATTCGAAGATGGAACATGTAACATGCTTGGTTCATGCTTTACATAGGGTGGTGGAAGAAATCAGAAAAATTTCCCAATAGTTGATCAACTAATTTCCAACTACAAAAAAATATTTTTGAAAGCTCCTTCGAGAGTTCAAATTTTTAAAGAGCATGCTCCTAATATTCCATTACCCCCACAACCTGTGCTAACTAGGTGGGGAACATGGTTAACGGCAGTCTTTTATTATTTTGAACATTTTGATACAATTAAAAATATAATCATAAAACTGGACAAAAATGATTCTACTTCCATTGAAAGAGTAATTGATTTGTTCGCCGATCCAGGTTTAGAATTAAATTTAGTTTATATCAATTCAAACTTTGGATCGCTACCAAATTCAGTCAAACGATTAGAATCGTCAAAAATATGCCTTGCCAATGCTATACTAGTTGTAGAAGAAGAAAAAAATAAAATTCAATTAGCACGAAATATAGTTGGGAGCGAAATTCAACATAAATTTAAAACTGTTTTAGAAAAAAAAAATAGTGGTTATAAACAATACAGATTATTTCAAAAACATTGGAAGGACAAGAAGTGACAAAAGAAGGATTGCCAGAAGATTTGAATACAGATGATATCACTTTTTTCCAACATGCGCCAATCACATCTGTGGAAGTTGAAAGAAGTTTTTCAACCTACAAAACTTCACTATCGGACAATCGCCGATCTTTTTTATTTGAAAATATTAAACACACTTTAATCGTTCAGTGTAATAATTATAAATTTATAAGGACCATTATGTAACATTATCATTTTGTAAAACGATGTTTTTTAATATTTATGTAATAATTTTTATTTTTTAAATTATAATAATAATAGTTATTATTTTTTAAAGAAATTTTTGGTATTTTTGTGGTCATTATTTTAATTCATTTGTTGATGTTTATTAGTCATTTTAACATTTTTTTTTAGTGCATTTTTTTAAAGATTTTTAGGTCATCAAGTTCCGGGCCTTAATAATTACATATTGACACAACATTTTACCAAAAATGTGAAAAATAATGGTGTAATTGCTCTTTATAACTATAAGTTACATCAACATTTTCTATTTTTCTATATACTTGTTATCTACCTCCTTCACCTGGCTACATATTGAAATTGTGTACATTTTTAGATAAATATCAACTTCTTATATTAACTTCAGGTAATGCAAATATGCAATCATCAAATTTGTTTATTTTGTTGTTTCGTTAATTGGTTGACAATGTGAAAAGTTATCTCACATTCATTAAAATGTATTCTTTATCCTTTAACATTTATCAAAATTATATTATCTGTGCAGTTGTCAGTTGTATGTATTTGCTCAAAATCATATTATATTCCTATAGAATTATTCATCATTGAATTTAAACCTATCATGCTGAATAGTTTAAAGTTCAAATGTTGTAAAAATTACAAACATTTATAAATTATTTTGTTGTTAAAAATCAGATTCAAAACATGCATTATTTTACTATAAATAGTGGCGGAAGTTGTCACAAATCTAATTGGTCTTCAAAGGTAAAAATGTGACAACGACACAACATTATTGATTCTTAAGTTCATAACCTATTAATTTTCTTATATTGTATGACATACTATTATTATAATTTGTAATAGATTTCATTTCATAAAATTGTACATATTTCTTTATTATATCTATTTACTTTCCTAATTGAGTTCAGACCGTAGTTGTTGCTTTTTATTTTAAATACTGCATATATACCCTGTTTTTATCGTAATATTTATTGGTCCTTTAGCTATATAAAGAAACTCAATAAAATTAAAATATAACTGAAAAAAAATTAGAAATATTAGCTAGGTCATCAATAGAATATCTTTTTTTGGTTAGTTATAAACTTATAAAACTCAAAAAATGTCATGCACACATCTATAAATCGAAAAGAATTATAAACACATCATACTATTTATATTAAAATATATTTATTAAATAAAAAAATATAAATGCATATCAACATGTCTTAGGTATTTCAATACAAACTAGATTTAATAAAAATAAAATATATATTAATGGTTTTTAGTTTGTAATAATAGTAACATTAAAATGTTTAAATATCAAAAGATGTTTTCCACACACAAACCAAACGATCTTTACCAGCAGTTGCAATCATACTTCCATCATTAGAAACATCCATATCTAATAATCCACCTTAAAATATTAAACATTATATAATAATACATTATTATTCTAACATGATGTAAAAATAGATATAATTCTAAGAAATTAAATTACAGGCAGTAGAATATTATTATATATTTTATTTTTATTTTATTTACTAGGGATCTATTTATCAATTACTTTCATTATTCTAAATACAAAACAACAACTATTTACCAGAATGTGTCTTGACTTTATTAATGAGTTCAAATTTTTCTAAGTCCCACAAATACAAGATTCCGTTATCACCACCAACAAAAACATGATATCCGTCCCATGCTAATGTCCTATAAAAACATAAATTTTAGTTTGTCCATAATTGAGCTCATATTATAATCACATTACTTATACAAATATTTCAATACTGTATGTAAATACGGTCTCATATGCATATAAAGTAACAAACACATCAATTTTCATATGAACATTTTACATATTTTAGACTTAAAATAACCCTAATGATTATGTTAGTAGATTTATAAATAGACATGTTTTACTTTAATGGGCATTGAAGAGTATTAGTGTAAAGTTCTAATCCACTATCAGAATCGAACACTTTGAAACAGCAATCATCAGAACACGAAAGAAGTTTTGAGCAATCACGACTAAAACTCATTTTATTGACACTGTCTGAATGTCCTGTAACATAATTTATTGTGGTTGTTTGTCATTAATCGCATACATATGAGGTACAACGATTAATGGCATTTACTTAGATATACCTGGTAATTGTTGTATAAATGAATAGTCAAGAAACGACCATACAAACATTTCACCTACATTAGTCCCAGTTGCCAACAATTTGTTATCCCTGTAACATATGTGAATGTTATTTAAATAATAAAAACTAAATTATTATAACAATTTGTTTTTTTTTTTTGTTAGAGATGTTAATGGCTATGTACGAATAATATAATACAGCTACAATTTTTAAATGCCACATATTTTTGTAATATATCATATTAATTTGTTTTATTAAAAAATATATTATAACTTATTTGGGTTATTGGTTGTATTCAGATTTTGGCAACATATTTTGCGTATGTATTTTAAGGCAGCCAGAGAAGACCCCTTCTCTAATCAACAAACTGGTTAAGACCCTGAGACAAAATTCTAATATGTTACGGGCATAGACGATAGGCGAGCATCTTGATCCAACATTTTTTAGGTACATGTTAAAATTTGTGTATATATTTTATTATAATGTTTAAGTACAACTACATAATTTACATTCATTTATCAAAAATATTGTACCTATACAAGTACAATAACAATAGAGTATAGATAATTATGTGTTAATACATCTATGACACATTGTGTTTTATTATGAAGTATCATAGACCAATAATAGCTTGTGGAAGCTCCACAGAAAAATCTGTAGGTCTATAATAAGTTGCCTTCAAATGAAAGATTCTGAACCGCCCCCTAAATGTTTTAATTGTTAAATATGTTAACTGTTTATTGTATAATGTTTACTGTGTTTAGTAATATTCAGATTTTTGGTGTGCACAGTGCAGTAAAATATTATGAGACATTATCATCATCATTATTATTATTAATTTTGTTACTATCAATATCAATAACATAGCTATTTGTTTACAAATAAATTATAAGATAGAATGTTGATGTGTTAAAAAAAAAATTAGTGTCACTATCAAAGTATTATTGAGCTATAATTATTGTTTCTGGTTCAATCAGGAATTGAAGTCTGCGCAAGCCTATGGATACTGGTTTTGTTTATACAAATATTATTATCACTCACACAGAAAGAGCTAAGCTGGTGACTTTATTTTCATGTTCCAGTTCAGCTTTAAGAGAAGTTATCAACTCAACTTTGGTCCAAGGTGCTTGAGGAGCCTTCCAAATTCGTACAGTACAATCTAAAGAACCAGTTATTAAGAATCCAGTTTTAGACCATGCTAAACAAGATATGGAATCTTCATGAGCTCTAAAATCATCAGTAATACGGCAACAATCAATATCATAAACAATCCTATTGATCAAAAACATAATTATTAGTTCAGAAATTAAATCAAAAACAATTCCCCATTAAAAATGATCATAATTACAAAGAGCCATGCATGGTAGCAATCAGTGCTGTTGACGTATAAAATGAAGGTAAAATTATATCATTAAATTTAACTGGAAAACCCTGTATGACAACACTTCTAATTTGTTTCTGAGTGGATATGCAATGAACCTTCAGCGTTGCATCATGTCCAACAGACCAAACTGTTTGCATGTCTTCACTAAATTTTACACTTGTAGCTGTATCTCTATGTATAGTTGTAGTGAATAATTTGAATACACTCAAATTCTTCCAATTCCAGTACTGTTCTATGTTTGGTAAAATTCCTAATAAAAAATAGTATTATGTCAATAAAAATTATAAATTTGTTAACTAATATTTAATACTATCACATTCAAATAAAATACAATATTACCAAACTTTTGGAAATCTTTAATTAATAAACATGTTTTGGGTGGATGTGGCTTTTCAAATATCTGTTTTGGTATTTGTCCAAACTCCATGATTTGTACCTCTAACGCATGTCTTTGATTCCAATCTCGAACATTGTTTAAATCAACGGCTCCCTCGTAACATAAGTAGTAGAACACTAGTAAAAAAATATTATTATAACAGTTAATTGTGCAATGCAAATTTCAAGTGACATAATTCAAATTGTTTAAAATATTTTGTTATTTAATGTTATTGATTTGAATAATTTATACCATTATTTGCTTTGATTGCTTCTGGTCCATTTTGTTTATAACCAAAAATAAGATCTATCCAATGATGTAAATGATTGGACACATAATCACTTTCTAGTGCTTGTCTCAATTTAGAAATGAAGTCTACAGGACCTAATTTACATGTAAAATAATTTAATAAATATAAAAACATACAAATGTAACTTTGACTTACTATTTGCCCATTGGGGAAGTTCAACATCCCCAACTTTGCGACCATCATGCCTGGTTCCAAAATCAATAGCATACTTATTAGTTAAAAAATCACAGCATTGATCCGTGTCATAAAATTCTGGAACCAGCTCTTTAAAATCGGACATATTGTTTAACACATTTCTCCAAGCATCTGATATACTTAAAAAAAAAAAAAGAATACTTTTTATGAATTTTTATCTAAGAGTATCTTATAGTCACTGATTTAATTTAAGAGAATAATTCATAATAATTGTTGTTATGTCTTAAGCCCCAAGCCCCACACAAACAAGAATTCATCAAAACTTGTTTCAAACAATGTAACTGACATTGGATTATTACTCTCTTATGAAGGGGAATCAAAATCATTGTTGGTGACATTGGAAACATTTATTCTTGGACGTAGCTACACAGTATATTACACCACTGTTGAGTTTTTATTATAAAAATAACTGAAGAAAAAAACTAAATCCAAATTAATCCAGATTAGTATTTAATACTGCCTTACTAAGCAAGAGAACCGTAAATTGAAAAAATAGTTATTTGCAATATTTGATAAATATTTAAATTTTAAATTTTTCTTAGAAAATACATTAAAATACATTTAGTGTTCTACGCAATACATAACAAACATTTTTATACTGTACTAAGAACACAGTATTTTACTTATTTCCAAGCATAAACACAAAAAAATATTTTTTATAGATTTAGGGTATTTTTTGTTTAGTATTTCTATGTTTATACAAGTAACAGTGTTATTGCTGAGCAATAAAAAATGTATATTTCAAATTATAGCATTGTGTATTATTGGTTTTACTGTTATTTTTCATTAATAATTGGAAAATGTATTATTTAATTTTGTGTATTACATTAAAGTGTAATGATGATCTCACTGCTGTTTGTTAATATTATATTTACTATTGTTGTGAGTTCTACGTTCTACATCATTTAATTCAAAGAATCACAAGAATTGTTTATATACAACCCAGAAATAAATTCCTCAAGCGCCTAATAAAATTAAAAAAGAGAATTACGGGTATTATAATATCATTAAATAGAATGAAAATTATGAATTATATTGATTTTTATGAATGGATCAACTTTAAATCACAACAAAAACTTAGTAAATCAACAAACCACATTTTACTAAAATATGTTGTGCCTATAAAAGTTGTTTGAGATAAATGTTTTTTGAAGAGGAATATTCAGAGCTTGATTTTTAATGAAAAGTATCCGGAATGACCGCACTTCAACCATTGAATGGACCTTGTGGCATTCCTGCAGAAAAACGAAACAACATTCTCAAAAACTTAAGATAAGTCCGTCTATAAAATAGGAGACAGTTTTGAAAAAATAATAAATATATGAATTAACAGTTAAAATGTTAAACATATTTCATTTTTCATTTAATATTATTAAGAATAATGCTAGTTTTGTGATGATAATTTGAATTAGGTAGTAACTTTTAACAATTTGTAAAATGATATAACTAATGCTGACCATTTTAGTCATAAAATTATAATTTTTATATTTCATGTTAAACCATTAAATATTTATTTATGGAGTTATAATGTAGCAAATAAATAATATAAGTATAAAAAGTTAGGTTTATAATAATTAACTAATTACTCATCAAATGTTATTTATTTAAGATTAACTACCTATCTCATGACATGTTTACTTGCTGTATAGAAACTTACACCACTTATTTGCTAAGTAATAATATAAAAATAATTTATGTTCTGTTATAAACATTGATATAGTCAATAATTATAAGTGATAAAAATCTTTAATTGATATTCCATTACATTTCTTGTAGATAAATCAATAAATATTTTAAATAAATAATAATAGTAGTAATTTATACTAAATCTATAAGTATAGCACATAATAAAGGTTTTAAAAAAATAAAATTACGAAAATGTTTTTTTTATCAAAACATGAGGATTATGAGGCAATTTTGCTTAGCAGGCAGAATGTGTATGTTATAAGGAATATGAGGGCATAGTTATTTTAAGTATTCAGAACTATGGAAACCACCTTTTATTTATGTTGATAGAAGTATAATTTTTAAAAACTTCCTATTTAATTGTTATAAACATGGGTTAAGTATCTATTTAAGTATTTGGAAAAATAAAATTATTCTTTATTTTCTATTAAATAAAATACCTGTTAAACATTCGGTCTGGATGATCAAATCTACCATTTTGCAAACACAACATATATTGAGGATATTTGCGTACTAAATAAAACAAAACAAATCCAGGAGTTGAATAATGAGATCCATATAAGAATTTAGGTACATTCATTTCATTGTACCTATCCTATAAAATGAAGTACATTAGTAAATAAATACATGCACAAATCATATTATGTAATATTTATATGATGGTAGGTGCTTTTTAAGACCTGGAGTTTTAATAATCTTTCTGGATTCAAGGCACCAATAGGTTTGGTAAGATCACGGAATGTATTTGGATTGGTTAAATCTAGGGTAGACGATGAGTAATCTGCTACAACCCATGGGAAAACTGGATACTGTGTCAGATCATTAACAGTTCTATCAGCCAAACTAAAATATTATTCAAATTTATTTACAAGATCAATTTTATTGCATAGTGTTATGTTTTATTTGATTTTTAATAAAATAAAATATAGGATCTAATATATTTTAATAAACATAAATATTAGCAAACAAATCAAAATACATCATTCTTTGACTATTTTTATATTTTTAAAATATCAACTTAAAAATCAAAATTGAATGTTATTTACCTTAATAATATTTTATATTTATATGAAAACTATATTATTAGAATAAAAATTATGTTATGATATATTAAGTTTGTAAACTTATATGTATATAAATATACATTAGACTAAAACAAATTGTAAAATATAAATAAATACCTGTTTAAGTACAGTAAATAATCATAGTTAGACAAAGCGCCATTTTGCCATTTTAGTGTCATGATGCATCTTTCACGTTTTTCCATTTTAACCTTTGACTGATTTAATAAATTATCGTAAAGATTATCTCGTATTTCAGTATTTTTAAATGTCAAGTATAGTTGTTTATTGAGTTCATATTCAAATTCTAAGCCCTAAAATAAAATTGCATACACATATATTTCTATGAAAATATAAATATAAATCTTAATGCTTTAATAATTAATCTACACAATTTAAATTCTATAAGCAAACATCTATTTTATAACTTTGTCAAACATAAATGAGCACTAAATACAATAGAACATGACTTGTGTAAAACTGTAACTATAATAAATAAATAACAATAATACAAATATTCCTAGTAATTAACAAGGCTGACAAGTAAATCAAGTTTTTTTTTAATTCAGTTAAGTCCACTATTTTTTGTTTTAAATAACATAAGAACATTTTGAATACATCAAAAGTTTAAAATTGAGTAACTAGTTTTATCAATTTAACATAAACCAAAAATAAGATGCTTTAAAATAAAAAAAATGCTTTAAATAATTAAGTAAGTGATTATTACTTAGATATGGATGCATATACTATGACAATAAAACCTGTATCCTTTAGAGAATTCTATTCATATTTCAGTCTCAGAGATTTTCTAGATATAAATTTGAGTATAAATATACTTTATTACTGTATACTTTGGTAAATATAATTTTCAAAATTAATTAAAAGTATATAAAAAATATATACTACTTTTATAAAGTACAGACAAATGTATTATAATCAAATATATATTTTATATTATGACCTTAGTTATATTAAGTATATGTTTCTTTCATAGATAATACAATCACACTATATTTAATTTATTTCCATAAAATATCTTGAGTAAATGTTACAACAAACAACTACTAAGTAGATTAATAAAAATAACTAAGCGATTAGTAGATTAACCCATTGAAGTAGGTGCTAAGTAGTGAATACTAATTAAACTGAAGTAATGCAATGAGTAGACAATTAAAAATACAGTAAAAATGTATAATACACATTATGCATAAAAGGTGATACAAACTTCTATTTTTGGAAATGTTGATTCATCTAAATCAAAATTCTGAGTAATGTCTGATTTATTAAAATATTTATGCTGATATATATAACTATATTAACTTATAACTAATTTCACTTTTAATTTATTACTCATAAATGACCAGCCTTGATAATTAATATTTGTGATTTAACTAACTAATATTGTGATGATTGATAGTCTATTTTGTTCTAAGATTAATAAATCCTAAACTAAATTTTTCAATACAATTTCAACAATAATTTAAAAAATAAAGTATTTGATGAGTATGTTGTACTTTTAAGGATACACAAAGGCTTAAAATGCAATTCAAAATTAATCATATATATACTGTTTTACCTAAAATAAAACAATTTCATAAGTATAGAATAATACATTGTATTAACATACAATTGCTGTAACATTTATCATTATTGTTGTCATATATTATTAACATTTAAATAGATGATTGATCAATAATCAATAATTTATTTTAACCTAAAAGTAAAATTGTATTGTTAATAAAAATGTATTGCAACAATAATGGCAATTTATACAACATAATATTGTTTTAATATTTCATTACTACGACTTAATTATTAATTATAAAACATTGTCGTTTATGAGAATATACTTAACAATTTATTATTTAATCCCCGATTTGTTAGGATATGTATAAAGATATAGTTTTAATTTTAAAATACTTTTCTTTTGTACTAATATGAAATAATTAACTAATGCATCATTAAATTTGCCATGCAATGGAGATTATGCTGAAAACCATAAGATACATACAGCTCTTAACCAAAAGATACATGGTGAAGATTTTCAGCAACATATTTTCCTTCATTTTAATGTCTTGGTTATTAAATAAAATTAATGGCAATGGGAAAATTATAATTAAACCAAATAATTATTAATGTTTTAGTAAAATAAGTTTCTTAAAAAACTATCTTAAGAATTAGATTAGAAAATATAAAATAATGCCATGTTAAATCAAGCTGCTGTAAAAAAATAAACATTATTACAATTCTATGATAAACAATTTGTTGATACAAATTTATTAATACTTACAACTTGTTGTAACAGAAATCTTCTTTTAATGATTCGCTTTATTTCTGACAACTTAATTTTTAAATATAAAGTCTATAATCAGAAAAATATTTGTAGCATATAATCTCAATATTTTACATAAGGTATTTTAATGACTGTATGTAAGTGTAAAGCGTTCAGTGTTATAAGTTAAAATGTATTGTGTATTAGATTATAATAGTGTACAACATAATTTATTCTAAGGTATAAAATAATTTACTAATATCATGTTGATCAGTCATAACGTTTGACAAAAATCAGAAATAAATAAATTAAAAATACGGTGAAAATTATAAGAGTAATAAATAGTTAAAGATTTATTCATGTCTGAAAATTCAATAAAAGAATATCTTAATAACATGATTAAGTTTCAAATTTATCCTCAAAAATATTGATATGTTAAAAAATTGTGAAAAATCAATTATTTGACTTAATAAATGGTTCACTATCCAACATTTTCTAAAAATTTGATTTACAATGGCTATTTTGAATTTTTCCAAAAAAATGAATAGCACTTTTATATATTGGTAAGATAAAAGTTATTTATCTATTAGGTCACTATGTTAGACATTGTTTATTATGTTAAATAGGCATTCAATAATTTACAAAGTAACCACACATACATTTACATAAGAAATTGTAAAAACATTTTAAATTGAACTTACCACCTCATTATTGTTGAAAGGTTGGAAATATACATGTAAATTAGTCAATACTATTCTTCCAGAATTTATACTAAGAGGTGTTATTTTCTGGCCTACTTCTTCCATTATAATATTTTCACCCAATTCTAACCATGTCGGGTCAAATGTAATAAGTGTTTGTCTGCCAAATGCTATTGCCGCAGCCTAATAATATTAAAATATATTCAATTTAATCCAATTGTGTATTAAAAAACAATTTTTTTTTAATTGATTATTTACCATATGTCTATGTTCTGCAGTTTGCAAAGAAGAAGCTCGGTGTAGTTGTAATATAAGAGACAAGCAATCCTCTACTCGAGCATATTTTAAATCGATTCTGAATAGTGATAATTCCTGGAAAATATAATGTATGAATATAAAATGTACTAAATATCAACATATAAAAACTTACATTAATGAACTTGTAAGGTTCTAGCACATTATGATCTAACATTTCTATGTACTGTTTGCTTATTATATTTAATATATTTGAATCTTCATCTGAACTAATCATATGAAACAAAAATTATAAGTACAACATTAACAAAAATATAAATGTACTACCCTAAAAACGTATGGATTAGATAATTACTGGGTTTGTTATTTTTCTCATTACATACTTATCTAAGGTCTAGTACAATATAGAAAGTGACAATACCCAATATATTGAGCATACGTTTTCCTTTACTCGTAGTAGGAACACAACAATTATAAATGTACATATTATTTAAATGTTATACCAAATACTAAATAATTTGAAAAAAATAAAACTATCCCGCTATTTATTAAACTAAGTGTTCAAAATGTATCACAAACCTCTTAGTAATCGATCCACACTGTGTGAACGGTATCTTCAAAATTGGTTTATGATAATCTTTTGGATCAAAAACTAATGATAATGAACAAACTTTAAGTCTTCCACTAAGCCATGTGTCATTCTCAGTAATTGCTAATGAAGCTATGTAATCTTCAAAATAGTACTCTCCAGGTTCCAATAGCAGCAACGAAAATCTATTAAAATGTACATTGATTCATTATATATTATAAGGAAAAAATATCTAATATACCTCTAATATATATCTACGTGGTTCATATGTAAACCATATATCTATAAGATTAAGTTTCAATAACTTAACTAAGTATAGATGTACACCCAAACAATTTAACTGTATTGTACTTGAAAGTGCTTACAAATGTGTAATTTTTAATTTTAATTTATAATCATTATTTGAATTCTAATTTGAATTTGATTGTTGAATTTACTAATAAATAAAGGTGGGGCACTGAGGCCCATGGGTCAATATTTAGGGGAGACATTGCGATGGAATGGAAGGCAAGGCTTACATATTGAATAAAGTTTCAATATTGTCTAGTTCTTTAACTGACTAGCTGCTTGAATAACTAATCTGTCCTAGGTAAAATAAAACAATTCAACGACTACTGAAATTGAAGTTAACATCTAATTTTTTGCAACAAAGATTCTTTTGCAAACAAATATTCCACGTCTTTATGTATCGCCTCCCTATCTATCTTAAATTATTTAATCCATTTTTCAAATAATTACCTTTCCTTGTTTTCCATAGTAAAGTGAGGAAAAACGGAACACAAATTGTATCCTAATGTATTATGATATACACATTAGTATCTGACTACATTATTTGTTGTTGATTTTTTAAGACGTAATAGTAATATAATTATATAGTTAGGAAGTCAATAATTGTTTACAATTAATTTTTTTTCAGTAAACCTATCAACTATGAGTATAAATATTGTAACTCAACTATTTATGAAACACGATTCACAAAAACAACGTCCATATTATGTATTATATAATATACTAATAATTAATATTTTTAATTCGGTATTATTAAATATTAATTATGACTTGAAGTTTATAGTTTATACCAATTACCATGATAAATTAAATATTATCTATTTTGTCATGCCTTTTAACAAGAACTCTAATAAATTAAGATTTGGAATTAGTTCATCAAAATGTTTTTCTTGTAAGATAACAATATATTATGTATTATTTATCACTTTCCAATGTCTTATCTTATATGGATAACAAACTTCATAACAAATTATTAACAATCATATTACTTACCCATAGGCCATATTTGATATTAATATTTTGTACATGTAATAATAAAATGTGATTTGTATGCATTTAACTTTTTGTGCAAATTAATTTTAATTATTGTTGTGGCCTATGGGCTATGGACAATATTATTGTGTAAATAACAGTATGTGCATGGATATTATTATTTAATTACGAATATGTGTATCTAATTGCGTTTTCCTAGCCTCTCAGTGTGCACTGAATCGGGATATCATTTTTTATGTTTCAATTATCTCGTAGTATATTGCATATGCTCCTAGTATAATATGATTATTACATGAACTTATACAAAACTTAAGATAAACATAAAAAAACAAAATAGATTCGATCATAAACTGGTTAAGACTAAAAATTATCGTTTCCCCCATTTTGATCGGCTTTCCTGATTCTTTTGAAAAAATGAAAGATCGTTCACAGGTATCTTTTAATTCTGACCAAAGTACTAAGTAAATCAAATTTGTCAAGTAGGTACTGGAACTAAAGGCCTAAACCATCTTCAAAGTTTAAAATCGAATTTGTACAGCTCCAAAAGGTGTGATTTATGGTCAGCTATGACAAAAAAAATAGTAAAACGAATATACGTTTTTTTCAGAAATAAGTCAAAATTGATTATTTTCCAATATTTCTTTGTTAATGGTTACCATCTGAGAGATCTAACAATTAGAGTGAAGATGTTTGTTTATCCGCTAGTCCAGTTTTATTGTATTTAATTAATTTTTTAATTTTTTAATTAATCTTTGGAATATATAAGATCAGACCCCACAATTGTCACGCTTTTCATGCCATATTTTACCAATGAATTATGACGCAGTTAGTACTTAAAAAGTTTACCATAAAATTATTATCAATGAGTAATGGCTGTTGTACTACACCGAATACTTTAAATATTATCTAAGGGTACTATTTGAGGGTTTATTACGCTAAAACTGAGTACTGTTACCTTATAGTTCATTGGAAGTGATGCCCAATCCACGGCCATTTCCCACCACATGTGGCCCGCGAAGGCACTCCATATGGCCCGTTACAAATTTAAAAAAAAAAACAAAATATTCAAAAAAAGTTAAATTATTATAAAATATTTATTTATTAATAATGTTCCATCAAATTTTGATTCATAATGTTATTTGATATTAATTTTTTTAAGATTTGAAACCGTTTAACGACATAGGTACAAGACAAACAGCTTTTCTATAAATTTCAATGAAAAAGTAATTTACTGACCATTTTTCGTTATAGGTTAGGGATTCATCGCTGTATTGTATTTTGTTTGTCGGACATTTTAAAACAGAAATTTTATATTAATATACAATGTAACTCGTACACTTCAAACAGCGTAGGTACTGGTCAAACTAAATCTAATACGTGAGTACAATGTATACCTTTACGGCTATAAATTAAGATTGAGATTATTCGTACTTTTATATTTGGTAGCCCGCTCGAGATAATTGCTTACTTAAGTAGCCCGCTGAGGAAAAAAGGTTGGGCGTCACTGGTTTATCGCGTTGTATAGTGAACCATTTTATTTTTCTGGTGCATTCTGTATAGGTTCAGCGTAACGCAATAATATACGAATGACACCATGTGACATAATATGTTACCTACAATAGCTTTGAGTCAAAGACACTCGTCTAGTGGTCTCGCCAGCCGTCAAGAGTTCAAGACGTCAACTGCGGAAAACACCGCATAGCAATCAGTGGCAGCTCCTTGAGGTTGGGGGACAGAAGGCCGTATTTCATATAGGTACATTTAATATCCATTTAAAAAATGTGATTCATTTTATTGAACAAAGTTAGGTAATATATTATATTTGATTATTATTCCTTATACTTAACTACAGTTAAAAAAAAAACAAACAAATAAACGTCGATCTCCAAAATAATAGTAATAATCATTTAAAATAAATTGCATATTCTTACACAATGACTAGGTATGTGATTTAAATTCTTCAATTGTTAACTCATGAAACATGAAACTATAATATTTGAAGAGCTACCTTTGTTAAAGCTAACAAATAATATAGTAATTTATCGTGGTCTTACAATTTTAAATAAATGTATGAAACAAAATTAATTGTTGTAATGACGAAATCCAACAAAATAATTATTTTTATGTAGTGGAGGGGAAAGTACTGTGAAACAATGTAAATAGAGAACATGAATAAAATCTAGCGGTTCATACCGATATGCAGTGATACGTAACGTTGAATATAAACTATAAAGTAACTGTTGTGTTGTGGTTTGATTCTGATAACCCGTATCATATTTTTCAACATATCGCAGAATTGTATTGTCAAAACACTCAAAACGAAATTATTCAACAGACAGGGTTTTTTTGTGTCTCTTAATTTAGTATAAAGGTACGCATTTATTATATTATATTAACTAGAAGAAAAAAATGCATATTTTGAGTTTGTCACACATATGATATTTTACGTTTAGGTTCTTTTTTTAAATATTAAACTTAAAATAGATGTGTGGGCACTAAGAGACGGGGCAAAACAAAAAAATATTATTTAAAAAGGTGATATAATTGCAGTTTAGCTCCCACACGATTTTTCAATTTTTTGTTTTTTGAAACTTATGTATTTCAATGAGTTAAGAATGATGGTGCAACAAGAAGTCTGCGCAAATCATTATTTTGGAAGTTAGTCTTCCAAAGTTTGGGATTTCACGTGTATATGCATGCCCAACACATTAAGAAATGCCACCCGGAGAACCTTGAGTTTTTTTCCCGGAGCAACTATGTATTTAATATGTTACCTTAACTGATCATCGAGTCTGGCAACTGGAGCTGGTAGGTAAAGTTAGCCACAATACTTGTTTTACTTCAACTAACAACGTTCAGCTTACATATTAGGTCATCCGAAGTCTGTAGGTATGCTAACCCAATGCTCTCCCCCTCGCTATCCCGAAGGTTGGTTATTTTGGCCCCCATGCAACAAGAGGTATGGTAGGTGAAGGGAGCCCCTCCCTATACCTGTTATTTAATTGCTAGCACTATTTTTTACTTGAGACCTTAGTAAAATCATTTGAACTCGGGGGTATTGAAGATATACATAATCACAGAATGTTGAAATTTTCGGTTACCTAATATCCTATTTACCTCATTTAATATAATTATAAGGTAATATTATTATCAATTAGGTACTCAGAGAATACATTATCTAGTAATTATATTTACTTGTATAATGTACATTTTTAATTGGGCTTCGATTTATATTTATTTAAATTGCATATTTTGTTATTATATCTCTATTAAGTACCTACTTACATTCAATATATTTAGGCTATAAGTTATAAATGTTATAACTGCTGAGCTATATTTGTTGAAAGTTAATAAAAATAAGATAAACAAAATCCAATGTGGAGTATATGTAAAAGTGTGCAGTACATTGACAATATTGCTTATAAGTTATAGTGAAATATGTCTCTTAATCTTTTAAGAATTTTTTAACCGTTTTCATACAAAACCAAGACTCCTGTAACCATGGGAGTGTAAGAAAAACTGCTTGAATGGCATTTAATTTCTAAAAATGGAAAAATTGTAATCTTTGGAAAGCTATAACTTTAAAAATAATGATTTTGCACAGTTTTTTTTTATACCATCGTTCTTAACTCGTTGAACTACATATATTTATAAAACAATTGAGTGGAAGCTAAACTGCAATTGTTCCAAAAAGATTTTTGATAATATTGTTTTAAGTTTTATTTTTTCATTTAAAATTCATCCAACATTTTTAAGACTGAAAATATTTTAATATTACATAAAAATGTTTTTAACAATCATATTGTTTATCATGTCTTGTTTTTCTATTTAATAAATTATTGTCTCAGTGTAAACCACCTTAAGTCTCACTAGGTCACAAAACACAAATTATCTCTACATTTTCTTTCATTAAGTACAAAAAATTATAGTACCGATAGATTAGGTTACACTAGTTATCCTTTGATAACACTAGCTATACAATAAATAAAATCAAAGAATCAGTCTTGATAAAATCTCAACTCTTAATTAGTTCATATATCTAAGAATTACTCATGGATATTTTGGATTCTTTAAATTACGCCTTACTATTGCAAGTATTAAATGAATTGTATAGTGTTAAAATAGTTAAGTTATTATTGTAAATTTCAAGAAATTTGTGAGCTGATTAATTATTAAATTAGTGATTAATGAGAACGGTGTTGATTTGTATAAACTATTTAAGGCATTTGATTAATTATTGTTGTTCAATAATATAATATGCTTTACATAAAATATGATTAGAAGAATAAATAGCCACTTGTGGTACTTAAACACATTATTTAGGTGTTCAAATCTTATATTTTTACTTGTTAAAACTTATATTTTTTTATGATATTTAAGCTGTTGTTTTTCACACATTTTTGTCACGTCACATGAGCTACATGCTATTTCTACCACTCACGAAACATCATGTCATGCAAGCACTATTTGTGAGACAAAATAATACACATTGCTTCATGCATTTAAAACATATTAATGCCCTCTCACTTGATACTGCAATATTTTAATGTGTCACTTGTTATAATATATTATGTTTCTATTTTTCTATTATTTTACTCATCTATTTCACATTTGCTCCTATTTATTTAAAATCTTAATCGTACTAACTATTTTGTTATTGCTACACTAGTTATTGCTCAAATAAATTAATAATACTAAAAAAATTTAAAAAAATAAATTTCCTAACAATAACTATAAAAAAAAAATTGTGTAATTTTTCTATTTTGCACTTCTGAAAGACAATCATGTATGTTGAGTTGGCCATATTGGTTTTTTTATTCAAATTTTTTTAATTTTATTTATATAATATATTATATAACATATATTAATCTAACTAATAATAATTGATAATATTTAAAAAAATTTTGGTTTTCAATTACTGTGGTGGGTATAATAAAGTTAATATTGGTAAACTATGGAAGTTTGTTGCGAATAAAGCTGATCATAAACAACAATTTTTATTTTGTTAAACAATGCTATCAACATTGAATATATTTACTTATTATTCAATTTATAATTTATTATATATATGTAGGCATAATTTAAAAACAATGATATTATAATTTCAAATCTATAACATTGTAATTCATAAATAATTAACAAACTTTCTTTAAGATTTCAGTAAACTGGTTGTTAAATAAAATAATACTTAAACTATCAAATATATTTTTTAATTAATATGAACATAATTTCTTAATATTGTTGAGCAAGAATTTCTTAAATATGTTTTAAAAATGCTCTTCGTGCTTTGATAGAGAAGTTTAAATATTTATTTTTATTTTATGTAAAAACTGTGTGTTTGTTTCATGTTATTTAAATACAATTCTAAATTCATGACAAATGTTTGACATTTGAAAGTTTTTTATGATATACTCATAACTTTTTTTGACAATTGTTATACATTTTTTTAGTTTGATGTTTTATTAATTAAAAGTATTAATATTACATTGGTCAAATTTAAATTACCTATAATCAAGTCTTAAAAAACCCTTTTAATATATTTTCTTATTCTTTAAATGAAAAACAAACAAAAAAAAAATCAATAGTAAATCATACCTAACTATAAAGTTTATGGGAAATTTAACAATATTGACAATTTTTGCAATATGTAAAGCACCAGTGTTTGGCGTTTTCTTCCTTGAGGTTGCAATAATTAGAATGACAGTATGCACAAATCTCACCTTGATGATTTAATTTTACTACTTTGGATGTTTCAGTTGGTGAATTAGTACTTAGTTTGTTGTTGATTTTTGTAATGTTTTTAATTTTTTGTTTTATTGCATCTAGGAACTTATCTAAAACACATATTTTATGTAAAAAAAAAACAATGGTTTAATTAAAAATTCTGATAGATTTTGAAACATATTTTTATTTATTTTGCAATACCTATGTATTTTATTAAAGAAAATTTAAACCTATTTACTTATATTGTCTGTTTGAGTATCATTGTTCTTAATAGTACTACCTTCATGTTTTGTTCCGTTTTCATGGTTTTGTGATGAATTGTTTCTAGAGCATTACGAAAAAAATAAATACGATTACGCTTTAATGATTTATTAGTACTATTTAACAGTATTTTATTTTGTGCTTGCTAGTTTTGTCGCTATTCTCAATTTCTAAATCGTTGTTTAAAATAAAAATTAGTATGTATTTCTGTTCTTTATTATCTATCATGTTAAGATGATGTTGTACCCACATAATATGTTGTCTCTGTCTTACTAACATATGATATACCAATATATATACGTCCAGCAGTTACAATTTTGTTTTGATAGCTTGAATATTAGAGTGAATTGACCTATTTTCAAATTTAAATGTAAGATCATTATATATGTTTTCTTTCTAGTTTTTTAAGATATTTAAATTTTTTAGAAACCTTTGAGTATGTAAAATATTTTATTAATATTTGAAAATGCTCATAATTCACTAAAAAATTAAGATATCATAAAAAGCATAAATAATGTTCTTACATTTAGGTTTGATAATAGGTCTATTCACTCTAATATTTAAGCTAACAATACAAAATTGAAACAGCTGGACGAGTATATTGATATGTTATGTGTTAGTGAGTTGGAAACCTCACATGCAGGTACAATATCCTTTTTGTAAGGGAACTTATAAATATTTGAATACATTTTGTTATTGACTATTACATTTTTTGTCATGTTAATATGTATTAATACCAACTATCCATTTCTTTTGAGAGTAATTCTATTTGTAAATAATGATTATTAGTTATGGGAATGTTTGATTTATAAAGTCGACTTTTATATTTATAGAAAAAATTATACTTTGATAAAAAAAACTTAACTATGGTTTATATTTCTTGATCTTACTTTATAGACGAAGTTGATGATCTTAAATTTGATAAATGATCATAGGTTAATATTTGATACATTGAGTTGAACAAAGAAGGCATGGTTAACATTATTACAAAAAAAAGTTTGTTTTTCATATTTATATTTCAATAATGATCCATATAAAAAATAATTATTTACCAAATAATAAATATTAGTTTACATAACTTAGTTACGTTTATAAATAAATTACTTAAAGCCACAATACAGTTCAAAAAAATGTTTGATGTACTTCTCTTTATCTTCTCGCTATTCTGTTGTCATACGCCGGTTTTTATAAATTGTACATGCATAACTAAATGAGTATTATTTTGAGAACTAATTGGTGTCCATGTTACGATAATATGTTTGTAATTTTAGGCCATGTTATAATAATGATTTTTGTATCCACTTCAATTTATTAACAACTGACTTGCTCACAATCGTATTTAACATTAATGCCCATACATTATATATTATATATTATTGTGTTATATTGTAGAATAACAGATTTAAGACTAACAGAAACATAATATATTATAATGTGGTTTAATGGAAAAAAATATGAGTTTCAATCCTATTCCTATTACATTCTTCAGCAACATTACCCATTCAAAAAATAATTTATATTAAATAATTTGTACATATTGTAAACCACAATGATCGATGTAGCTTATCATGTAGCTTATTATTGATAAATAATTGTGTTTATAAAATTATTTTGTTGAATAAAATATGGGATTTAGACAGTTTATAATTATATATAATAATTATAATTTAAATGTTTAGTTATTTCAATCAAAATTAATATAAAATGATTGTATTGTATTACAGATATTTACACAGTTTTGAGAATGTTTATCTTATTCTTTATGAATAAAGTCTTAATACCCTTACTTCCATGTGACCAATATGATTGCAGTCACATAATAAGTATAATCAGTATACCAAGCATATTATTCAGTGTCGTTCCAAATTTATATATTCTATTGTATTTGAAAAAAAGAAATTTATTACACGTTGTAACTCATAGTTTTTATATTAATATTTGGGTTATACTCACCTATACCTATACCTTGGGCTTACTCAAACATGAACGTACAATTGTACTCACATCTAATAATATTAGTAATTTTTTAGCAAAAAATCGTGGAACCATAATACATATCAATAAGAGCCTTAATTATATTCTTTTAAAATACCCAAAGATGCTGATATTCTCTTAAAAAGTTGAAAATATTCTTCCGATATTCTATGAAAATCATAATAAAATATGCAAAAAATATGCTTTTTTATTAATTTATTCTCTTGAACTAAAAATATGCATTTATACTCAAAATAATTTTAAAAAATTGATATAAATAGGTATATACTAAAAAATAATATGCGAAAAAAATGCAAAATAATACCAAAACTAGAGATACATAGGTACATAATAAAGAGAATTTTGCATATCAGTAATCATCATAGGCTGTAAAAAATTATCTCTAAGTTGAACTCATTCATTATTTTCATTTCAATGGTTCTTCAAATTGTTGTTTATGTTACTCATATAATAATTATTCAATCGTTGAATCATATTAATATTTAGATTAATATTTTAAAATGTTGTTTAATATTTTAAAAGTGTGAATTTATGTTTTTGATTTATACTGTAACCTATAATCAATGTTCCTATTTTTAAAGAAAATATTATATTTTTTTTATTGTTATTTTTAATGATTTATTTTAACTACCTATGTATTTTCAGCTATAAATGCATTTTTTTTGTTTTTTAACGTCATTTTTCAACATTTTTAAGTCATTTTTTCATCTTTTAGACTTTTTAGAGCATTTTTTACAAATTATAGATTTTAGGGAAAATGTTACACCCAAGTTTGAAAACAAATTTAATTTATTTAAAATCTAACTTTGGATTTGGACTATTAGTAAAAAATAATTTTAATATTATTATTGTGGGGTTTTTGTTGTGATTACATTTATCGCGTTCCGATAAGATTTACTCTTTGAGTGTTATATATTGAATTATTTAAATGCTTAATATATTTATAATTCATATTTTAAATTACTATTACACCCATTATTATACCAATATCTCTAATAAAAATTATTATTTATAAATAAGTTTTTTCACATACTTAATTAGTATTTAAGATAATTTTTAAGGTCATTTTTTGAAGTTTTCAGAGCATTTTTGCACTTTTTTTAGGGTTTTTTTGCATTTTTTTTAGGGCATTTTTATGTATTTTTTAGGTCATCAATATCCTAACTCTAGTTATAACTAGATTTAACTCATTTTTCCTTTGGAAATAAATTATATTCATATTGCATACCTATTATTTTAAAAAAAATACTAGGGAAAAATAATAATTTTAGGTAATAGATAGGTATTTACATTTTTAATACTTATTTGCGGTTGATTGCAGTTGATGATCAGCCGAACCAAAACCTAAAATATATTTTTAAACACCAAATGTAAACAATTTTTCATACACGCGCGTAATGATAATATGAAAATATAAAATATTTATCATTTGAATTTATACCTATTGGTTATTTTATTTTAAGTAATAAGTAATGTAATAATAACAAATTATTTTTGAACAGCGGCCCCCCGGGAAAGTTCCCGGTTTCCCGCCGGCCCAGTCCGCCCCTGAGTACACTACACATTTACACTAATATTTGATATTGATAGCTTAGATCATTATTTATTTTAAACTCCACATGACTTTAAATATTTTAGGCATACTCTTCAACTATTGCAGCTGTTTTTTTTTTATCTAATATTCATGAATTCATGGTATTCTGCAGAAAGTATAAAATGATACTTCTTAGGCCTTAGCTCTTACCTACGTTACCAAACTCTTTACCAGATTTAGACATTTAGCTACACGGGACGACGGCAAACTAAATTGATCCTTATGAAATGTATTGTGTACTTCTGTATTTTGTGGTTGTGTTCCTTAATACTGAAAGTAAATACATAAATATTTAATAGTTACATACGACATATGTATAGGTTAATAAACAGTAATCATGTAGATCGTAGGTAGTAGGTACTAATAAACAACTGATCCATATAAGCATCCACTTATTTAGATTCTAAGCGTAGCGAATGAATGTATTGATTTTACAATAATGTGTGTTTTTTTTGTCTATCATCAAAATTTGGTATAGTTAAAGTGCTCTGATTCTCGACGTCAGCACCTTTTCTGATAGAAGAATGAATCTAGTTATTACTTTTTACAGGTCAAGATTGAAAATTTCCAGTAGTTTTTGAAAATGTCTTGAAACACAAAATAAGTTTTTATTTTCTTAGTATAACTAAAACAATAATAACCTTAGACACTGGAAATTTTCACCAAATATTTGTATTAGCATTTTCCATGTATGGTAACATTATTAAAATAATAAAATTTGACTTTTTTTTTAAGCATTGTCATTTTTTTACAAAAATATTTTGAGTAAAAACTTGTTCACTCAGTAAAAAAGTTTGACAATTTAATGCAAAGCTAATCATAAGTTCTTTTCGTGGAAGTTAAAAAATATTAAAGATCAGTTAGAAATGTGTAAACAATTTTCAACTTAAAACAAAAAAAAGTTTTCCAGAAAGTAACATTAATTTTTTTATGAGTTATGGTAAAAACATTATTATGATATTGGATTTTCACCGGTAAATTAACGGATTTCCATCGATTGGTTTTTGATACTTTGTAGTAATTAAAAACGAATAACCATACACTCGACATTTTCACCAAAATATGTTAAAATTACCAGGATGTTCCTAGACTGTCATGATCAATCAAATCATTTTTGAAAATTTATTTAAGTGTGTGTACAATATGTACATAATAACTTTATTTATAAAATACATAGGTACATATATTCTCGTATTTCAACATTTTTAGCTCAAGGGAAATATATTTTTGCCCCCCCCCCCCCCAAAAAAAAAACTTCCCCCATAACTTCTGTTGAAGTACACAGATATACAGAAGTTAAAGGTAAATAATAATTAGATCGGACATAAATAGTATAGTTATAAGTATGACACGATGTACAATAGTGTTATGAGGCGTAATATAAATCAATGACTAACTGTGTATACCAGCTACACAAGACATATTTGCTATAGTATTATAAAAATGTATAGTCAGCGTCTGCCGAACTACAGTGTGAACATATTACTTATGTCTTATACACTTCATGATGTAGGGTGTTTTGTTTATAATTCCAACAGTTTCTTAGGTAGGGTTAGGTTTCTAAGGTATAACTAATATTTTATTTTTATTTTTATTTAATATTACATTACGGCCATAGTACAATGTATATAAATAGAAAGCAACATTGTGCTGTGCAAATACTTATGTTGTAGGACTGTAGGTACATAGTAATATAATATGTATCATGTATGTACAAGTCTGATGTAATTAAAATCCCTCCCTCAAAAAAAAATTCATTACATTAATTAACAATAAATAAACAATTAATATTTTATTTTATCATTATAAAGTGTGTATAATACAAATTTCAAAAAAGTGGAAAGAGGATAGATAAACATTAAATATTATTAAAATATGTAATTTTAATTAAAAATGTATTCAAGTTTTTAATTTAATTGCATTAATACATAGTGAAAAGTATAGAATTTATACGGATAACATTACAATAAATAATAAAACACTAGTCGTTACAGTTCAAGCCTCCACTCGGAATTAGCAAATCTTTTTTAAAATATCTTGTGTATTAAGAACATATGACTTATCTCTTTCAATGGCTATAATAAACAACTTAAACAACTTAGAGAATTGATCTAGTATTGCTGAAAATGTTTTATCACTAGATGCAAAACTTGTGGAAACAGAAAGTGATAAATGTAGAATTTTAACTGTATAAAATTTAAAAAACAAAGTTTGAATAATACTCTTTAGCCGCTTTTGATTACCCTGATAATTGTAAATCTTTTTAACTATTGATTATTTAACCCACGTTTTTGATTTTAATTCAGTTTCATTTATTTTATATTTAATGAACCCTGAAAACATAAGAAAAAACATTTAACTAATTTATTTTAATAATAATAACGACGTTGACCAGAATACAAACTATCAGACACAAGCACACAATAGTTGTAGGTACTTACAAAATTCGTAGGACGATGATAATATAATAGTAACAATCATTTTGTTCGAAAGTTGACAATCCTACCATCAAATAAATATTTCGTCAACCATTTTCGATTGATTTGAGAATAGGCCAAAGTTATATATGTCTATATGGAATAGGCCTATTACGAATAGTATTTTGTCCGAATGGAATGTTTTATAAACATAATTACATGTAAAAACTAAAAATTTGGCAATAAGACAGAAAACAGCCGATCATACAAATAAATATAGGAATCGTAAACTCGATCACAATTCACAAATCACAATACATTTGTCGGCACTGCTTAAAAACGACTGGTCTGTAATTTATACAGTAGATCGGGCTATCACGGATTTGTGTCTGTGCGCAATTGCGCATAAAGGAATATTTAAAATGTTTATTTATACTGACTAATGACTACAAATTACAATAAATAGGTATAATGATTTATGAACGCAGAATAATAAATTACAAGGTCCGCCGTCTGGCCCGGTCTGGGTAATATGTCAGGTGTGATAATAGTTGATGATAAAGTTTAGCTTAGTAAGCAAAGTGAAAGTAAACAATGCATTTTGGGAACCACTGAAACGTCTTTATCACATAAACACAATATCTTTGTAATTATCGTGGTAGTGTTTATGTATACGAAATAACGAACGCAGTAACGAAAGCGCCAAAGCGCTTAGAAGAGTAGAACGCCGCCGGGGTCAGACTGCCGTCTATCCGTGCCTACAACATACACTCTCGACTCGTCCTTCCCAGTTCTCAGTTTCTCACCGAGTACTTACATTCGTCTCGTCTCTCGTCTATCATCGGTTGCGGACGGCACTGCGGACATTGCTGTTTCTCGCCGCGGACCAACGGGTTTTCGTTCAGCGTCGTCTCCTTCACCACGGAGAAATATTAACGGTAACGATTCACATTGCAGTACGCCTGTCCGTTGTTGTTGTTATTAAAATTTCGTCTATCCGTCGGTCTCTGAACGGTTCTCGTTCTCCGTTTGGTCGATCTCGAACCGAGTCCGAGTATTCCATTTCGGTAATGGCCGGGACTGTGCATTTTTCACTCGATTGATGCATGCCGTCAGTGTTACGGTGCAGCGTCTTGGCACTGACAGGCCGTTGCGTCGTCCAGTCCGCGTCCATGATGCGCGTTGTTTCTACGATCGGCAGTGATTCGTTTTTACAAAGGTTCATTGGTATTTTTTCATTGAAAAGAATGAGTGGGCATTAACGATGTGTAATCAGTATTGCATTTCTCCTCCCTCTCATTAAACTCGTAATTATTTGTACTAAGTACTCTCGAAAATTGATGCCTGGGGAAATTGTGCTCTCCCTCATGGGCCCTTCCTATTTGTCTTCTTAGTATGTCAGCTGTCCTCGGTATGAGAATTTGATAAAAAATATTGAAACATTTGTGTTATAATTGTATACATCTAAGATAAGATTGAGAATAAGATTCAGTAGTTGTTTCTTCAATTAATTTTGCTTGGTTTAAAATAATTTCTACTTGCTCAGTAGGATAACATTGTAATACTATGTGTTTGCCTTTGCGCCCAGGTGTCAACTGTTGACATATAGTTAGGTTACACAAATTACATTTTGTAAATAACAAATATTCCATGTTGTGATAGAATGGTTTTACTAGAATTTGCTTTTAAGGGCCAGTTGTACCGTCTACAATTACACTTTGATTACGCTTAATCAGCTGATAACAGATTTTATAATCGGCCGATTAAACTTCGATTAACTTAAATCGGAGATGGTACAACTGGCCCTAACTGTGTCAGTCATACTAAACACACCAATTGGTGCTACAGTATTCTGTTGTCGTTTAGTGATAAAGCAGTTGTTGGTATTGCGGGAGTATGATAAATTAGTTATCGAGTACATATTTCTGTTATAAAATTGATGGCAAAAGCTAGTATTTTGTATAAATCTTTACTAAAACATATATGATGATACCTATTATAGTTATTGAGTCTTAATAGTATATTGAAATTAAAAGTTTTTTATTCCACTTATACTTTTATTTATTAGAATCCATGGATCTAATAGTTGCCCTGTGTTGTATACAATTGTAAAATAATGTACCCCCTTAAGTTATTATTTAATTGTATTTTTCAGATAAGAAAGAAGATTATAAAATGATATAATTACAAAAGTGGAATAATCTTTTTTACAACATATACAAGAAAAAAAACCTGCATATACAATGGTTCGTATTATTCAATTTCTCATACATAATTTTATATTAATTAAGTCAAAAATTAAACTTTGGGAGTTTAAGCCAAATCTTAAAATTAACTTAACTGTAAATATTAGGAATCTTATTGAAGTAAATCATCAGTCAGTGTTTGTAATTTTTAAAACATTTGTACTAAACAATTTTGTAGTTACTTATGTCTGTTATTCCTATGACATTATTATAACATCTTGTTTGTTTAATTCATTGATAAATATAATAAATAGTTGAAAACCCCTTTAATAATTTTAAAATAATCAGCTAAAAACTATATAGTTATCTTAATAAATATATGAAATATTTCAAGAGTTATATCCACAAATGTTTTATTTAATTCATTTTGGTTTGTTTGGCTTAAATTTCCAACTAGAATTATATTCTAGAGCTAGAGTTGCCATTGACTAAGTTTAAACTATTTTAGGCAGCATTTGTAGATGTATTTATATTAAATAATGTTCTTGTTTAGAAATACATTGAGGACTTTATGTACTGCCAAATACTGTTGAATGATAATTAATAATTTAAATGAAAGAATATTTTCTATTAATACTTAAATGTATTTAACTTTATTTTTCATAGAAGATGGAGTTAAAAATCATAAAATTTATAATAGCAATTAAACTAGAAATACAATTTTGTTCATTAAGCATAGTAAATTGAATAAATATTTTATACAGATTATATATATTTTATTTTATAATATGAATTATGTATTTTTTATGTAATTATTTCTTAAAGCATAACATTATAAGTTATTTTTACTTACCATGTTTTGAAGTAATATGACATCATGAACAATACATCTTTCATATTTTTATATCACTAGATGAGGTAAGAAGGTTTATAATATGTCAATGTTAATATTATTTTGATATTTTTAAAAGTTCTGTAAATCAAGGAATTTTAAGATAATATGGTATATTTATGGCAACTTTAGTTTAATATTAATATATTTACTTATTCTGGAGCAACTATTCAGTTGTTGGTTGTTCAACTTGGTAATGATTGCACTTACTGTATAAAAAGTAAATAAATGAACCTAGTTGTTTTTATCCATGGGTTGATTTCAGAATGAAAAAGATGACATATGAACGAGGTCTACTACATGTACCTACTTGTTATTCCATTAACACTTAAATGGAAGTCAGTATGTAGTATGGTCGTATGTTTATTCTTAAAATGTATGTTACTTAGTAATATATCTACCTATACTTTATAGGGGTATCTCAGGATTATATGTTCTGGTTGATTTCAGATGAAAATACATTTATTGAAAAGTCTATAAAACCAATGCTTTATAACTAAACATACATTTAATATTATTTAATCATTATTTATTACAACAATAATATTGAAATTACTGGAATTCATAATTCTGAGAAATACCATGTGATATATGTATTTAAATTAAGTACTTAATTTTAATGATTAGCACTTTTTCTTAAAACTATTACGTTTTTTTATGTTATAGTGTAAATTAGGTAGTATAAGTGCATTATCATAATAAATTAATTATAAATAATAATATGTAAAATGTGTGCCGCAATATATTTTTGACTATGTAATTTAAACTTTAGTTGGTTGATTGGGATAAAAAATGTTTTCTTGTTATTATTGAGTTCCAAATGATAATGTAAAATTCTGCTACTAACTGAAGGTGAATTTTTTATCAAAGAAATCAGTCTTCCGTGGTAAAAGATTGATAAAACATTAACTGAACAATTTTTATTAGTTAATATTTATGTCTTGCATAGATATTTTGGATTTTTTGAATTATGTCTTACTATTGATAAAGCTTTAAGCATAAATAAAATAAATTGTATTATAAATATAATATAGTTTGAACAATATCTTGTTATTGGAGTTGACTTTAGTTAATCATTTAGTTATAGTGTCAACAAAGTTAAGATAGTATTGTATATTTCATGGAATTCATGGGTTCTTTAATCTTATGAGTTTATAAACATTCTATGCATGCAGTTAATTAATGAATTCTAGAGTGCTTGTATTAATGTGCTTCAAGACCACATTTTTATTGTTGAATAAAAAAAAATTATATTTTATGTGTAAAATATAGGTGAATTTGGATGAACCACCTTTTCTTGCTGTTGGAACAGAAGTAAGTGCCAAGTACAAAGGGGCATTTTGTGAAGCCAAAATCAGAAAAATATCAAAAACTGTAAAATGCAAAGTGTGTCCATTTATCTATTATAAACACTTTTTTATTTTAAAATCATACTATAAAATGTATATTTTTCTGTTAAGGTTCAATATTCTAATGGGATATCAACATTTGTCACAGATGATGCAGTGAAAGGACAATTAAAGGTTAAAAATTATAATCTATATAAAATAAAAATATTTTACTTGACTGCTTAATATATATTAATATAATTGTTATTACGTCAAGGTGGGAGCTATTGTTGATATAAAATGTAGTGATAAAAAAGAATTAGTTCGAGCTACAATTCAAAAAATTCAAGACTGTAGTCAATACACAGTTGGTATGTATTTTCTTGTTATTATTATATTTATTTATGTATTTAATTTTGTTTGTTTGTAGTATTTGATGATGGAGATATAACATGTTTAAAGAGAACAGCATTATGTTTGAAAAGTGGAAGACACTTTGCTGCTAGTGCTACTCTTGATCAACTTCCACTAACACACCCTGAACATATTGGTGTTACTCCCGTAAGAACCACTATAGTACAAGGTCGTAGAAGCCGAAAACATAAAAAAAGTTTTGGGTAATTTCCAACATACATACACAATTTTATTGTGTACTCAATTATATTGTAGAAGTTAATTGTATATTTTAATTTAAACATTAACTAATTATTTTGTACAATAAAGGGAGAGTGGAGAGGAAGAAACTTCAGCAATGGAGGAAAAAGATATTGGAAAAGTAGTTTGTGTAGAAGCTAATGACAAAAAGAAAGTAAGGGACAATTGGTTTCCTGGTTTGATAGTTGCTCCAACTTCACAATCCTCAGTCAGAACTAATGTTTCGGAAGACTACCTTGTTCGTTCATTTAAGGATGGAAAATAGTAAGCACAACTCAAGTTTCTTAATATACATATAACTATTTACTATCATATTTTATAAATACAGCTATACAGTACCAAAAAAAGAAATAAATGAATTTACAAAAGAAATTGGCGCCAGAGTGGAAAATCCTACTCTCAAAACTGGTAAATATTAGATTTTGTAGTTATGATTGCATCAAAATGTATCATTGTTATTATTATTATTTAGCCGTTGAAAAAGCACTATTCTTCCTTGACAAAGATGAACTTCCACCACACTGGGATAGAGATTTGTTATTTGGTGTTGATAAAATTTGTATTGCTACAGATAGTGAAGCATTTGATAGTGATGTAAGTATATTTATGTAAAAAATAACCTGTGGGAATACTATGTAAATGTAGTCCCTAATAGTTTTGAAATATTTTAAAAACTATTATTTATTGTAAAAGTATACATTTTACTTTTGATATGTTTTATTTAATGCATTATTTTAAATTAAGAATTCTGATGAAGAATCTATTGAAGAGAAGGACCATTTTGTCGCTCAGTTATTTAAATTTATGGATGACCGAGGAACTCCGCTTAATCAAGCTCCTGTGATAAATGAAAAAGATGTTGATTTATATAAATTGTTTAAGGTATTTGATTTATTAATTTTGTACAATAATGTAACAGTATGTTTTTTATAGGGAGAGTGAATAGCCAGTTGTGTTATTTAAATACATTAATTAGGTGTTGAAATCTTTTATTTTTACATCAAAAAATTTATAATTTTTTATATTATTCACATCACTGTTATTGATTTAAGATTTTATACTAATTGTAATCTAACTATTATACATCAACTAGTTATTGCTTAAATTAAATAAATAATACTTCAATAACTACTCTTGATATTCTCTTTTAAAAATAGTTTGTAAGCATTCTTAAACAATAACTCTAAAAGAAAGTACATACTTTTACTATTTTACACTTCTGCAAAACAAACCAGTCAATTAAGTGTTACCCTCTTCACTCTTTATATGTTTTAATCAAATTCGCAAATATTGTTTATAAATTATAACCACTTTTCTGAGTAATAATTAATTATTTTTAGGTTGTCAATAATTGTGGCGGATATAATAAAGTAAATAAAGGTAAACTATGGAAGTTTGTAGCAAATAAAGCTGGACATGAACAACAGTCATTTTTTTCTGTGAAACATTGCTATCAACAGTTAGTATATTAATTATTAAGAACTAATTTAACTAACTAGGCTAAAATAAAAAATTAAATTATAGTTTTAAATTTACAACATGCAATTCTTACTAAAAATTTTAGTAGGTTTTGTTTAATTTTCCTCTATATTGAATATTAAATTATAAAGTATTAAAGATACTTATATTATCAATTTTAATATCAATATAATGTATAGTTTCTAATTTTTCCATAAATAATATCATGCTCACAAGTTATTTTAAACATACGCTTTTATTATGTTATTAAAATACAATTCCAATATAGTTGTTCGTTTGTTTTATGCATTTCAAATACCAGATATATTTTTATCATTTTTTATTCTTCTTATTTTTTTAAATAAGAAACAAACTAAAATTTAAAAAAAAAAATCAATATATTCATACAATAATCTAAATCGTAATTAAAAATAACTGTCATGTTAAGTTAATTTGATAAATTCTTTTTACACTTCTGTAAAAGCATTAATAAATGATATGAAAGTATTTTAAGATAAGCATACAACATTTTTAATATTTAATTTACATTTTTATGAATTCACATAAAAAAAATGTGTTATTAATAATCACTCAATTCTTTTTAAGTGAGTTGAGTTGGGGATATTTTTCTTGAACTTACATGGGAAAAAAGATTGTTATCTAAAGTTTTAAAATTATTTCTAAAAATAAAGACAAGGTTAACTTGATTACAAATAAAAGTTTGTTTTTCATTTAAAATTAATTATTTTATTAGTAGTATAAATAACATATATTATGAGTTAGGTACATAAAGTCACAAAATACAATTTTATTTTAACTCATAATGTTAACAAATGATCTTAACTCATCAAAATAGCTAGCTTAAATAAATTGTGTGATGCCCATGTATAAAATAAGTGTATGGTGCATTAATAAATAATTAAAATTATATATGTAAATTAAAACTTATTTTTATAAATCCACCTCTTCTTTCAAACAATATAAATGTAATATATGTATACAATATTAATATTTTGTTTTTGTTGCATTACAGATACTTACATAGCTTTGAGGATTTTTATCGAAAACTCGGATGTACTATGTTAAGTCATCCAAGGGGTGTGAGATCACGCAGCAGATTTAGTCGCAGCATTATTAGGGATGTTGATAAGGCGTTGCCTAGCTCCTCATCAGCAACTGATAAAAATAAGTGCTCAAAAAATGAATTGAATGATAAAAAAAATAAGGATTCTGCCGTAACCAAAAAAACAGCTAAAGCTATTAAAGCTGAAGAAAAACTTCTCAAGAACAATGAAGAAACTTCAAAGAAAGGTGATAAAAAAAAAGAAGATATTGCTAGTACCTCCCGTAATAAACAATCAGTAAAATGGGGTCCAGAAATAATAGAAACAAAAGATCCGGTTAAAAATTCTAAAACTAAAAAAGAAATGAAAGAAATATTAAAAAAAGAGATTAAAAAAGAAATAGATTCTGATACAGTAGATGATGACCAAATGATTGAAGATAAAAAAGTAGAAAAAAAAAAATATACCAGAAATTTATTTGGAAAATCAGTGCGAAAAACTACTAAGAAAGAAAAAGTTGTCAAAGTGAAAACTGTAAATACTGGGTTACCAGGTATGAGAAAAATAAGAGCTATCAAAGACCAAATCAAAACTTTTGTTAAAGATAATATTACTCCATTCAAAAAGTCTAAAAGAGGAGCTTCTAATACCCAGCAAGATGCTTTAAATAAAGGAAAACCAGATGAAGACATACCAAAAGTAAAATTTGTTTAATTTGTTGTATATTATGCTTTTTATTAATTCATTTAATTAGAAATTTTTATTTTTATTGGCTAATAATTGTTCAGGCAGTAAAAATAACAAGTATAATTTTTAATTTATAATTTGCATTTTAACAATGATGATATATTGATTGACTAAGTTAAATGTACTTATTTTTTATCTACTTATTTAATTATGCAAAACAAAAAAACTATACAAAATTTGTTATTTTTCTAAAATTGCAATTACAATTAATTTAAATTTATTAAAAGAGATTAATCATGTACTTCACATTATAACGCAACATAATATTTCATATCATTTTAAAAGTTGCTAGATATTGTTTGTGTAGTTTATAAATGTAGTTAGTGTATTTTAATCTGTTTTTGAAAAATTAATTTTTGGTTTTAATATTTTAGCTTACACGATCGAAAACTAAAGAAGACTTACCAACAAAATCAAGGAGAGTATCTATTTTAAGTGATCTTGCTGATAGCGCTTCTGTTGTACAGATGACACAGCCTGGACTCCTCGTAGAAAATCTAGTTAAAATTAAAAAGGAAGATGTAACTGAAAAGAAGAAAACTGTAAGAAAGAAAAAGGACGATAAGGAAGAGAAATTGTCTTCAAATGATTTAATTCCTGCATCTATGTATGTTTATAAACTATAACATAATATAAATCAGTTCTACATATTTTATATTATTTAATATTGGTAAAATGTTTTTGTTAATTTAGTGGTATTGAAAATGTTCCGTTTGATAAAGATTCACCTGTGGTCGTTGGAGATAATTTAGTTGTATATTATGGTGATAAGCAAGCTACAACTTATGATGCAAAAGTAAGTTATTTAAATACTAAAAAAATATATATTTATTGTTTTACAAATATATTTTAAATTTATTTGACTTAAATTCAGCCAAAATTATAAATATTATGAATAAATAAACCAGTGTTTTTTTTAAAATGTTTATAAAAATGTTTATTATATTGTAATAGTTAAATAGCATACTTTTTGGATTTAAATTGTTCTTGTTGTAAAAAAATCTTATTCGAAAATTACATTGATGTTATCTCCAAAATTATTTATTTGTATCAACTTTATCATTGTTGTAACACTCACCAGCTTATTTAATTCTTGTTTTGCGCTTAGGTTAAAGTTGAGTTTAATTATCATCCCATAACCCCAGGGGTATACTGGACCCTTAAAAGCAACTAAACTATAATTGTATAATGTCTTACATTCAGGAAAATTTGGAGGAGCAATTGTATTAGTATATTTTGTCAAATGCAGCTTGTGCTAACATTAACAGTGGAAAATTATACATTTTCTTATGGATATCCATAGTTCTTATTTATAAATTAGTTTTGTACCAATAGAATATCTTTATTTAAATTTAAAACATTTTCTAATTGATCATAAATAAATCATAATGCCAACTGTAAATACATTACATCAACAATACAATATATTATTGATGAAAGATTATTGATTTATAGCATTCCATTATTAAATAAAAATATAACATTTAAGGATAATAAAGAATTAAAATGTGGTAAACCTCAATTATGGCCCTTTTGGTGCTTATTAATGTAGGTCTCTGTGCCTCTGTAGTATGAGATAGTACACAACAAGATAGTAAACCAGAGCGTCCTTGCATAATCTAAATCCTTTTATATGTTACATGTTAAAATTTGTATTGCTTAACATAATCAAATGACATAAATACTATTCATTTTTAGGTAATTAATGTGTGTGATATTGAAGGAGTAATGAAATATTATGTACATTATAAAGGATGGAATTCACGTTATGATGAGTGGATAGATGTAACACGTATTGCTTATAAAACTAAGGATCCGGAACCAGGACCTGAAGTAGATAATGATGCGGATTCTTCAAAAAGTAGTCCTCCAGAAGTATGTATAATTGTTGTAAAATGGTTGATATAAAATACATTTATTTTAATTTAATTATTCAGATTTTGTTTTAAATATTAATTAGCTTTATTAATATTATTTTAAATTTACAATTTAATAACTATAAATAATATGTTTAGATTAATATATGATACATTAAGTTGTTGTTAATGTTAGTTTTTCTAGAATTATGTAATCTCAACAATATGACACTTTGTTGATTGATAACATCTGTAACTGCATAGTTATTTTGAACAATGATAATATGGAAATGTCAAAATTTGTAAAATATTATTAAATAATTTGATGAAAATAATTTTTTATTTAATTTTACAATATTCTTGAGATTTTGAATTTATATTAATTCAAATTCAGCATTCATTCAAAATGATATATGAATTCTGTTATAAAATACTTTTTAGTTTGCTAATGTTGCATCATAATTTCTGCAGTCATGTATACAGCAGATATGCATAAAACAAATGATTATAATAAAATAAATTTAGAAATATTATGTTGATGCATATTACATACATTACAAGACAATCCATATTCGTGATGGATTAATTGTTCACTAAATAGTTTGTCGATTCAATAATCTATTATTCCTATTAAATACTATGTAAATTTATTAAATGTTTGAGACTAAACAGTTCTTTAAAAATAATTACTCAAGAGTTTAATGATGTAAAGTAACATTTTAAACAATGATTGTACTCTGTCTCAAAAAAGAAAAATCAGTCAGCTGACAGATTTTTGTCAATGCTGTACATTTTACACCTATGACCCGGTGTTAGCATGATTATGTGGTTCTCAATGCACCAATTTTTCTCTTTTGAGGTAGAGTTATTATAATGTGTTATTTACTTTATTTAGTAAATTTTTATAATTAAATCCAAGTATGAACATTTTTATTTTTGTGAAAGTAAATAAATATATTTTTAAAAAAATGATGACTGTCATTATGTATATAATATTATAATTTACCAGTTTAAATTTTTAATATATTCAATACATTTTTGAGGAATAAATTTTCAAAATACCAATTCTTAGTTTTTAGAATAACTATTGGGTTTGTTCAATCTTGAATGTATACACAAAATTGTATTATTATATTATTTATGCCTGTAAGAATAATAGCATACATCTTTCCAACGTCTAAAAATATATATTTTTTTAGCAAAAAAATGTGGATCCAAAAAAGGTACCAACAACAAGTAGTAGAACCAGAAGATCAGTTACTCCACTCACATCAAATTCAAGTATAAAAAAATCACCATTCAGCAGTGCTCGACCTACTAGAACATGTACTTTGACCGATCGTCCATTATTTAATATTGGTACGTAAAATAAGATTACTAATTTCTATTTTTATAAATACAGATAGGGACAAGAAGAGTAAACAAATACTATGCACCTATTGTGGATAGATACAGTCATAATTTTTAGTAGCCATTTCAATTAAAAATCAGTTTAATATTAATTATAAAAAAATATGTATACGAATTTTATCAATCCACTTAATAATTTATCATACAACCTAATGCAAATAAACTCTATTAAGTTAAATATGTTATCAATTATTATAGATTTCTAATACAATATTGAATACATGTATGATGAAATTGAAAACTCTGTCAAAAATCTCAAATTAAGTTAAGTTCATAAAAACTTCTGCTGTGACCTTTCTAAACAGCGTGCTGAAAACTGTCAGTATGTTTGTGTTCCACATTAGTTCTGTATATTATTATTCCAAGTCTTTATGGTCTTTTCTGTGTTTTGATTAATAAAGCAATTGTAATTTTACACTTACTGATGAATTCCTTAGTTATCCCTCAATAATATTTCCTATACAATGACTTTCCATACAATCTCTTTCCTACCATGGTTTATGTTTTGGTGATCTCTGCATGTTTGTATCAATGTATAACAATTAATTCCATGACCCTTGTCTTCAAATTAGGATATTCCTCTTACATTACCAATTATAGACCTATGGAAATCCTTTGTACAATTTTTAAGTTTTAAGACACTAGTGCTAGATGTCAATAATTATATACTCATTTACAAACCAACAAAGGTTTTGCGTTGATAGTTCCAATATACCAATATCATATTTTGTAATAACACATTATTCTGTACCTTTACTGATGGTTCCCAAATGGTTGTGGTCCATGCAGATTTTGCTAAGGTGTTTGATTCTGTAAATCACTAAAGCTATTGATATTATATAACATATTTTACGGGTTTAGTAACCCGCTTCTATCAGATATCCCAGTGTGATCAGCTTTTAATACAACATCTGATGAATTCATGGCTACCTCAGATATACCATAAGTAGGTAGTTTATCACCAAATACTTTCTTTTCTTCATAAATAATGCTAAGTCTTTTCTCCGACAGATCGTTTTGGATTTTTTAGATGCTAAGGAGTATTGATTTTATTGATGATTGCTTATCTCTACAAAATTATGTTGGATTCCTATTTTTTTAATTTTGATAAATCTCTTGAATTGTTACCTAATATTAATAAGTTCAGATCACAAATGAAAACCTGACGATAGATGATCATTTTAATAAACTAAGAAATAAAAAAAAGTCAATAAAATGATGTGCCTTTTATTTATTATAATAAATCCACTCCCTAGTCATAACATTCACTAGAAGTTATACTCCTAAACTTTTTACTTGACATTTTAATGATACAAAACTCCTCTCAACTGACATTATTGGTGATTTAAGTTTCATCCTTGTATTCCTTTTGCCCTTCTCCACTTACAGATTACGTATCAACATGTGCATATCATGACTATGCCCAGTACTTAGTAAATTTAATTTATCCTCTTTGGCTGATTGTTATCATTCTTATAATATCCCATTCTTAGTGATCTTTTTTTCTGTAAAATTGGTTCTTCTCTCTTCTCACTAATTATATTCAAAGTCTTTTTACATTTTACTCGTCAAATCACTTGGGTCAACATTCTTTTCTGCTCAACCATAACATCAAACTATGTTTAATTTTTCAATGATTGTATTATAGTTTTAATGTAACTAGTTTGCATTAAGTGTAATCCCATTAAATTAAAAAAAAATATGTATAATAGTTAAAAACTAAAACTACGAAAAACTAATATCCAAATGTTAAGTATATTTTTAGTAAAATGTACTAAAATATTATACGATAGATTATAATTTTGTTTATTTGATTATATTATAGATAATTCCGATTCGGAAGGAGAATATACAACAAGTGTAGGATCATCAAAACAATACAATAAGAAGAAAGTCATTAAATCTGAACCTGGTATTATTATAAAGACTGAGCCATTAGATATTGATAATCAGAAAAAGACACCATACCCAAAAACATATCCTAGCAAAGAAGTACTAATGCAACGGAGTGCACCTAGAAAACAAAAATCATGTTTGCTGAAAGTCCATAGCAATAAATCTGAGGTAGTGGAGGTTTGTGAACAAGTTACTCTTAAACCATCATTTGATTTTAATTTTGTGATGCCACCACCAAGTGATAGTATACAACCAAATGCAGATAGTGAAAATGTAGAAGTACAGAATGAGAGTAAAATAGACGATACTATAAAAATTGAACCAAAAATTGCTCCTAATCATTATTTGTCACCTAAAGAAAAATCTGAAAGAAATGATCTAGAACTTATGTCTGAATCCTCAAAATGTGCGAATGATGAAGTCAGAATTAAATCCGAGCCATTGACAATCCCAATAAAATCAGAAATATCAAGTATCATATATTACTCATCATCCTCTGAAGATGAAGAACAAAATCAATTAAAAAAAGTAACTGATGTCATATCTTCCTCATTAGATGATAAATCTGATGAATCTAAAATTTCTGGTACTGATTTTGATCTTAACAAAATAAGATCAGAAATGAAGGGATTAATGCCAACTTCAACAAACAGTAATAATGATATCACTCAAAATACAGATTCAATCATATTGGATCAACAAATAGAAATAGAAGTTCCCAAAATCAATGAACCAGTTACAGATGATGTTTATGAATTTAAAGAATCTGAATCATGTAATTTTGTTACTAATTCTTCTGTCGCCGAAGAAAAATTTGGTAGATCTATTAGACATGATTCACCAAAATTATTCAACTTAGAAAAACCTGACGGACTTCCAAGGGTCATTGATTCTCCGCCACAAGAGGAAGTAGTTGAACAAAATGGGTCCATGGTACCATTTGTGCCTAACAGCAATAGTGTTTATTTATTTGATAATAATGTTGAAATTAAAGATAATGAAGATTTGAATATTACAAATAAAATCGAAAATCCAATCATGAATAATCAATCTGATAATGAGTCTAATGAATCCCAAAACTTAATAATAAGTGATGTTACAGTAGATACGCAAAATATAAAAGAAATTGAGGGACATTTCCAGGATGAAATTACTGTTTCTGACTTAAAAGATGAAGTTTTGGATTTGTGCATGAAACCACCTGAATCGCCACCTACCAACATTTTTAGTATGCCGGAGCAAAATGAACTAAACGACATGATCGTCGAAGAAGAAGATGATGATGAAGATGATGATGAATCGAAATTAGTAATAGCTGAAAATGAGAAAGTAGAAACTGATTATCAAACAGATTCTGATCTTGTTGTTATTAGCCAAGAACATAATTCTTCTAATGAAGAAATTGACGAAAACATTGAAGTGCAATCTCTGCCACCACTACCACCAAGTATACATACTAGTATTGAATTAGAGTATAAAGATTCATCTCAAGTAAAAAGAGCTATTAGTATACCAAAAGATACAGATGATGAAAGTACTACATCCTGTAATGAGATCATTCAAAATGCTCTTATTCAAAGTTTCCAAAAGTATTCACATTTTGAAAACCATTCAAGTCAAAATAGACTTTATATGGATAATATTGATGACAATACAAAATCCGGTTTTGAATTTGATTCAAATTCTAAATCACCTACAGTTGAAGATAGAGAAATTGTTGAATCTGGAACCAAACTTCCCATTGACGAACCTTCAATGAATGATAAGCCCAAAAAATGTGATTTTAAAATCGAAAATGTTAAAAATAAATACGAGAAAGAAAAAAATATAGTGCTACCAGAATTGCAATGTAGAGAAGAAATAGTGGATGAAGATACTCTCAATAACGCTTTAGCTATAGAGTACAGCCGTAAATCTGCAGAATATGATATTCATAAGCCTAGTACTAGTAAAGGTTTCTTTGGTTCAATACATCAACCAGGTACAAGTAAAGATAGTTTTTATGAAGCTAACACTAGTAGTGAATCAAAAAATAGTTTCTTTGAAACTAGTCAAGCAGTCAAAAATGTTATTTTTGATACAAACGTCCCTGGAAAAACTAGTTTATTTGATCCCAATATTCCTAGTTGCAGTAGCAAAGATTTCTATGATCATAATATTCCAAGTACTAGCAAAAACAGCTTTTATGAAAACTCTTTGCCGAGTACTAGCAAAAGTTTTTATAATCCAGAATCTGATGTAAATAGTGTTCTATTTTGTGAAGAAACGATACCAGGTAGCCCAACTGGTATGTCAGAAGAACAATATGATCAAGAGGAAAGAAAAAAAGCTCTTCAAGCTCTCTATGAAGAAAGAGAAGCTGCTTCAGCTATGTATGCTATGAATCAATCTTTTCGTAGACCAAAGATTACATTGATGGGTGCTACAGAAGAAGAAATGGAGGAATATTCTAATATTCTTCAAAAGTAATTTTATTGTATTTGTAGAATATAATATAGATTTAAGGGGACATCATAATCTCATATTGTTGGCTCCGTATTACATTTAGGTAACATGGCAGATTTGTGTTCAGCGATTACAATTATTGTTATTCGCTTTAAATTAAGTGTGAAATATTATCCGTGTTCTCTCTTTAATTTTTACAATGTTCATTTAAATTTCAATATGCATGACTTGATGTTTTTGGTTGCTTCCAGATTTAAACAGATTTAACTGTTCCAACGCTCATAGCACACCAGTTGATAACTACTGCTTTATATACTTCAAACTATACAACTTACTTGAAAATTAAAATATCTTAGAAATACCAATTAGAGAACATGGATAACATTGCCCTTTAGATTTGATAGTAGGTGGATTCGCTCTAATATTTAACCTAACAACACCAAATAGGAACAGCCTAACTTAAATGTTTGTATCTTATGCATTAATGAAATGGAGACAATTATTGGGGGTACAATATCCTTTTAAGGAAACTCCGTGCCTGCATGGTTAAATGAGTTGAGATATATTAATATTTAAAATGTCTCAAAATTTACTTGTAAATAAATTTATTGTAAAAAACCAGTAAGAATATACCAATAATTTTCATACATTTAATTTTGATACTAGGTCAATTTACCCTAATATTTAAATTGACAACTTAAAATTAGAACTGGTCAACGTGCATTTTGACATATTATGTACTAATAAGACAACATATGCAGGTACGACTTCCTTTTAAGTCTTAAGCAGATTTGATCCTGACCGTTTTTAAGGAGTACAATATAGACGACATGTGTGTACAAGTTATGTAAATATTTCCGTAGAAAGTGACTATTAGTGTAAGTGATTGTGTATTAAAGAAAAAGTGGAGTACCTCACGTTCACAACATGTCAATTATGCATTACACTTAATAATTATTTTGATTTTTTCGTTCAAAAGTATCAATCTTTTACTCGTTAGCTAATCTATTTATTTCTAAAAATGTAATTGAAAAAAACATTCTTACATTTTGAAAATTAAATTTTTTAACTTTAATATTATTAAAATTTTAAAATCTTGAAAGACTAATGAGTTCATTTTTAAAAAAGTAGAAAAGTCATTTTCAAGAAAACTTCATGAAAAATTTAAATGTTTTCAGAAGTCATATTCAATGACTAGGATAGTTGATACAGTTGTCATAAGATAGGTCTATTTTGATACAAAACAGAGACGGGATCAAATCTTCTGAAGTAAATTTATTCAATCTCAACATTTGAATTTTTTCTATTACTTGATTAGTTAAGACATCTTCAAACAATTGAAAAATATTAGAGCATACCAACTTAATATATATTTCATAGTTCAATTTAGTATTTCATTAATAAGATTGTTTGGTGGGATACTGTTTATTTTTATATTATATGGATTGTAATACATTGTATATACATCGTGATTTCATTACTAACATTTTTTTTAAATCAAACATTATAGAGATGGAGGAATACTTGATCAACGACATTTACAGTTCTTAGCTGAGGTTTCAAGTAGGAATCTTGGTGTAAATATAAATGAACCATCAGTTACAGAACCACATGAAAGAGAACCAGAGACAGTAGTTGAGAGTAAGTTGTATATAAATTGAGATTTTTAAAAAAAATGTATAAAAATATTATTAAATGTACTCACAGAAATAGTAAAGCCACCAGAAAAAATACAATCTAAGCGCAGAATTAGTAGTCACGAACAGCCATCAAAACGCAGTAAATTATCTACTACTACTGCTCCATTACCTTCAGGTAGTTAGTTTTCAAAATTAATCTTTTTAATTAAACTTTGGTGACGCATGCGGGCTAATCATTTACTTTAGTCTATTTTTTATCTGCTATAAATTATTTTTGTGAATTTTCCCTATACCATTAAAATTAACCTTTTAGTAATTATCGTCCAGTCATAAAAATGTAAAAATATAATTATTGTTTTTATAATAATTAAAATTAATTAATTTGTATGTAACAATTAATGTACTTCTGTTTCAAGTATTATAAATATAATTATTATTTAAACAGAAAAAAATTACCAAGTGTGTCACTAAAGGTACAATTTTAACAGCTGTTGATCGAAACATTTGGTCATATAGCTTATATTAAATTTTACTAACATATTTTTATAATAATGCATCTATGTGCAATATAAACATGTAAAATATTCATATTAAAAATAAAAATTTGTAGTAAGTCATGTTCAAAAACCAGATGAAGGAAAAATACCGTTATCACTGAAAGATGGCAAACCATTAGTCTCATATAGTAAGTAAAGTTACCATTTTCCTCTTTGTATAATTTATAATGTAACCAATGCAGTATAGTTCTGCCTTACCATTTTGATTTTTTTTTTTATTGATAATTATGTTACTCGTTGATTTAAGAACGTTGGTGCAAACAGAATTTGTTGCTTGGACTTTGTTTCAAAGTTATGGCCAAATGAAGTTAAGGAGTTTGCATACACTCTCTATTTTACCCAAAGAGTAAGAATATATAGAGAGACCATATCATATCTACTCTATGCAATAGTTTTGAAGTAATTAAAAGCAAAAAAGGTGGACAATTAGGATGATCACTACGTTAATATAAAATTTTCGAACACAATTTTGTAGTATTTTCTGGCAGATTGTTGAAATAATATTTTCCCTCAGTTTATTCTCTACATAATATGTACAGTCATACAACCTTAATAATACTAATAATAAAACTGACAATTTGTTTTTATTATTTTGTCACCATGTTTTTCCACTTTTGATTGCTTTGCTTGAGTTAACTTATGGCCACCACCACTTGATTTTACCACACATTTTATACATTTTTTTTTTGAAAATTCCTTCAAGGTTTTCAGGGGGAGAAGGATTGGCCCGATACAGACCTAAGTTAATATAACAGGTAGCCTAACATATAGTTTGACAAGAAATCTGCCTATCGGCTCCAGTCACATAAACTTGAGGTCCTATGGACTTCTTGGTTCGATGGATTTTTTTATTCAGACTTATATATGTACAATAAATAAATAATAAAAAAAAAAACATGAAGGGCTTGATGAAATAGTACATATTTAAAATCTTAACTTCTTTAGGTTTTAATTTTGAAACAAAGTTCAAGTACAAAATTCTGATTTCAGTATCTTTCTTAACTCGTCGAGTTGAATTGGTGAGGGAGAACTAAACTTAATTTATACTTTGATGATAATATGTTTGAATGCTTATATTATCATTGATTAAAATAAATACTATAGTAGAAAAAATATGTATATACTATATTACATGAACGATATGAGTAAACATTTCTAACATATAATTTATTAAAATAATTACAAACTTTCATTACATCGAAATGACATTTTAACATTTTAGCTCCAGATATGGATTCGGCCCAAAGGCAAGCTGTTATAATAAGCAGAATGAATGATCTGCGAAAAGAATATGGTACAATAAAAGGTCGTTTAAGCGTGATTGACAGAAGAAAGAAAAAAATTAAAAAGCGCAAAAGAGAGCTGGCCAAAGCTATTAGCCTGAACCAAAATAAAACTTCACAATTAGCTAGTGGTGCTAGTACATCAAAATAAAATTTAGTTTTAGTTAATCAACCTATTAGAACTTAGCTTAATCTAACCTAATCTATATATGTTAACTATTTGATATTATGTCATTGAAAATGTAATTCCAAATTATATTAAATACTTAATTTTATTTATTTGTTTTGGAAAGATAACTTATTTTTTACTCAGTAGAATAAACATTTTTTATGACAGCATTAAAATTTAAAATTGTACCCTTTAATGTTACCTATTTAGTATTAGTGCAGACTGGATTGTGCGTTAGCACTTGGTAAACAAAATTTTTTATTTCAATACATTTTTTTACAATTCAAATGTAATTTGAGTTTATTTTTCAGTCAAGTGTGTTTTTTTCATTATAAATTTGTGAATTTGGAAGGAAAATTGTGCCTTTCAAAGATCTTATTAAATATGTAAATAGTATTCAAACAATTCCTATTTTGTTATAAAATTTGGTGTTTTTCTATCATTAAACTATTTAATTATTTTATATTCAATGAGATGTTTGATTATACTCTAGCTCTAGTATATTAAATTTATATTCCGTGATGTTCTAATTTATTCAAAGATCATAAACGAAATACCATATGTTCAATATTTGCTGAACATTTTACTATTTTAATTTAAATGTATTAAGGGGACATTATACCCGCATGTGTTGTCTCCTTCTTACAAATGTGTAACATAGCAAATTGTATGCTCAACAGATCATTTTTAGCTCTGAAAGTTTAAAAATGAGAGTGAACGACCCCTTATAAAAATTAAATTTAGGGGGACGAGGTGACCGAGTGGTCTGACTCTTCCGCTGCGACGCAGCCGGTCGCGGTTCGATCCTCGGCCACCGGGCGGCATTTTTCTCCGGACAAGTCGCGGTGACCGGAGAGCAAGTGCTGCCATCCCCCACCCCCGGGGCATGGCAGAAACCTACGGGTGCCCCATTCGAAATTCTGCCAAAACAAACACACACGTGTTCCCCCTACCGTTCCAAAAACCTACAAACCATCAATACAAAAAAACCTACAGTACCTACTAATAGCTAATGGCCTCAGTTGCCGGGCTCAGGATCAATTAAAAAAAAAAAAAAATTAAATTTAAGATTATTATCTAGGGCATCTCATGGGCTTTTTATTATATTTTTATTTTAAAGCAAGTTATGAGTATTTTAAAATTATAAGTTGTTTGTACCTCTTAAAATTCTCATAACTCAATATAACTTAATATTATATAAATGGTTCTAAAAAATGTTGTGTATGTAGGTAACTAATCTAATAATAAATTATACAATCATTAATGTTGAAATTAAGTTTTGTGTTCATTAGACAATAATTGATGAGTATTTTTATTTAGGAAAAATGTAGACTTCAATATTTATTTATAATCTTTTATGTGTATGGGTGTATAGATATGGGCTTAGTGGAGTGGGGTGAAAAGTAAACAAAACGGTACCTACCTAACAAAATTTTTTAAAGAATATCCAAGTAGGTGTACAATTAATATTATTGATATTTGACATAACTTTATGGTAATTATATTATAACTAGTTGAATATTCCGGTTTCACCTATGTGCAGTTTGTTTGTGTAATATTTAAGCTGTATAACTAGGTTGAAATGTGTCTCAGTTGTAGAGTCCTTGTGTTCATGGACAAACTATGTGAAATAATTGATGGGCAACCACATATTTTTTGAAGTGGTTTTAACTATTTACCTACTCTCTAAATTTTTCTGACGTCTGAGAATTTTGTTTAAGTCAATTGAGTTCTTTTGAGTATGCAAGCTACACACATACATTTGATTTTAAGATATAGTTTCTGTGCTCAATGCCATAAGCTCGACAATTTGATACATGCTTGTACCTCATCTGCCCGAGTAACCAATTTATCAACCATTTACAAACAAAAAGAGTTTCAATTTTACCACTTTGAAATGCAAATATCAAAAAATCCTTTCTTATTGCACATCTAAATCATTAGAGGAACCACTATTGCAAAGTTCATACTTTCGAAGTTTTTGAGATATAGCGATTAAGGAGTGAGTGAGTGGTATTTGGCTTTATATTTATATATATATATATATATATAACCTAACCTTAAAAGACAAGTGTGAAATTTTTTTACTTAGCACCTAATCATATGCTTTCAAAATAAAAATATTTATCAACCACAGGTCATAACAATTTAAAATATTCTTAAAAATAACTTTCGAACAGAACGCTGCTTTTTCAATAACAAACCTACAATAATATGCCAAATTTATGACAAAGTAAGGCACTCGTCTAAAACGTGTCATCTATCAATTAGAAGTCAGACAACTAACTTCCAGCTTCCCAGTTTAAATTTTACTGATATATCTTCACTTTTATTTTCAGACTTCTCAAAATATAACCATAAAATAAATAATATGACAGAACCTTTATGTACCTATTAAAGTTAAAATTAATATTAAACAACATTGCAATCCGAGTAACAATAGGCATAAAAACAAATATATGTTGAATTAGACGTACGTTAATGTCCCCCAATGGTAAATTAAAAAAAGAACATCTTATTAACAGGTTAAACAATAAAATCCCCAACTCTATACATGGATCAGTGTTTTGGGTCCAAAGGGAATATTATATGGATTAACAACATGTGATACAACAAACTGTACTTCAGTAAAAAAAAGAATAATATATTGTATATTAAATATTGGTACATAAATTATTAATCTTTATAGTAATTATGTAATAAAATAATTTATAACTCACCGAGAGGTATGTGTGCACTGTAAGTTAGTTATGACCCTAATCTGGTCCACAATTATCAAGTATAAAATTATTATTTCTCCTTCAACAATCATTTTTAATAAACAAAATAAAAAAACTTCTATGAATTTGAAATTAAAGCATATGTTATAAAAAATGTATCTTTTCTTAATATAATAATTGGAAATACATTATTATATCAATATAATGTCAATAGGACTTTAAAAATAGAACTTTAATATTGTAGAAAAATAATAATATTAACAAAATTTTAAATGATATAGTTATACAAACCCCGGGACCTTGTAAGAGTATCATTTAAATTGCAACAATGTGCATAATATTGAAAAAGATGTAAAAAATATTTTTCTAACACACCATGGATATTCAATATATCTCTATAAGTATTTCCTCGTACTTAAAAATGAACAAAGGTTTGGCAGTACAAATAAAAACAAATTTGGAGACAACTCGCCTCAAATAATAATATTAAAATCAATAATTGTAGGTGGAGCCATTCCAATAAATATAGCCATATAGGAAATAGAACAATTTACAACAAAACAAGAATATTTTCTTAAGCCTAGCCACGTTTGGAAGTATAAAAACCGCCTTGCAAAATTAAAAATTGCGATTCCCTCTATAACAGCTGGATTATACAAATAAAATTGGTCTATAATAAAGCAATTAATTTACCATGAATTCCAAAATTATAATGTAGAATTACTTATTTGTTACTAAGTTATAAATGATAGGTATAACAAATAATTGGCAAACAAGGGAATATGAAAAGGTTATTAATTTAATACACGATGATTACCATTTACCATTATAATAAAATAATTAAAAATCTTAACAACATAACGAATAATGAAACAAAATTATGGTGTAGTTACCTCACAATAAATTAGCAAAAACATCAATGTTGATAGGTATCTACCGCAATGACATTAATAAATTAGAATCAATTTATAACTTTTTTAATACGAAAACATTTTTGAATTTTAATTGTATATTTAGGTATACTTTAACACTATCAGGTAATGAATAATAATTCATAATTCATAAGTATTTAATTCGAATTCAAAAAAATCAAAAAAAATAGACATATATGGTATAGTGGGACCTATGTGGTAAAACGTAGCCCTCCTGTAGAGCGACGCCCTGGTGGTTGAATAACTCTGCGCTTTTTGTCGGCCCATATTGTACTTACATACGGAGTTTGGTCTCCTTATGTCTAATCTTCATGATGTAAACATAGTGTTAATTTCCAAGTTCATACATTTTTGTCATTTTTAAGGAATAGCAAATTAGGAATGAGTATAATATATGGCTCGTATATATATTATAGATTCAAAAAATGTGTTGTTAAATAATATGTCTAAAGGGTGAGTCTAGTATTGTGTGTCTTTAATAAGGAGCAGTATGCAACTGTTTGTTTAAGTCTGAGTACACGATCGGTAGTCGAAATAATACTTCGATTTTCAACTTCAGTTTATTTTCCGTGTGAATTTAGTTGGCGCATTCGGGAGGTCAAAATTTAAAATTCCCAATAGTTTTCAAAAGCACCGCCCGCCGGCAAAAAAAAATGGAGGTAAAACGGGAATTATTATACAAAATCGGTGTTCGACGATCGATTTTGGTTTTTCGTATATAATTTCGAAAAAAAGATTACTATAGATAGGTACATGATATTTTACTGAATGTTAAATTGTTTGTATTAGCATTTTCTATACACCATAAAACTTTCAAAATATTTTGACTCACGCTGAGCTATAATTTATAGGCATATGAAGTTTTCGATTTTTATAAGCTTTTTTAAATTAATGTTGATAAAATTTCGCTGTCAAAAATCTTGAAAATGTAATACAGATTCCTCACAGGGCAGGCTCAAGCAAAAATAGTGCACTAGGCAAAACCTAAATTTGCCGCCTCTAAAAAAATTTGAGCTCTAATTTAAACTTAGCCCCTCCCCCTATTTTTTATGTGACATAAACACCTACATGAAAATTTTTTTTATTTTTTTATTTTAAAGGAATAACAACTAGTGTTGGGACTATTGGGTTATTTTTATATATTTTTTATATTAATGTCATATTTGTACAGTTATATAATATAACTGATAATATAAATTCATTAGGTAGGTACACATATTTACATTTTAAGAATTCATAATAATATATTCAAATATTTATTGCTTTATAAAATATTTTTCACTTTTAACCTTACAAATAATTAAACCTTTGTCATAATTTTAAGAAATAAAAATTATAATAATAATATTGATAAAATAAAATAAAACAAACTTAATTTTATTTAAAATTGACTTTTCTTGCTTTTAGTGAAGCAAAGCTCTGTATAAGTTCATCCATGTCTAATTCTTCAGCAATTTCACTTTCAATAGATAGAGTGGCTAATCCTACTAATTGGTCTTGAGATATATTTGTTCGCAAATAATTTTTTAATATTTTAAGTTTTGAGAAACTCCTCTCGGCTGTTGCAGCAGTTACAGGTAAAGTCAATAGAATCCTTAATTTTGTCCAGCCATAATTTTAATAAGTGATATTATACGATTAATAACAGCTTTCCAGTGTTCAGTTTCCGCCCTAATAATCACCTGGTTAACATCATCTATAGTTTTTCCCATTTTCACCCTTATTTCTAATTCTTTCCAATTTAGTAATGCATTTTTATGATAAGGCGAATTTTCGTGATTTTTGAAAATATTTCCTATATTTTTCCAATCTCGATTACCATGTGTAGCAAGAGAAAATGTACCAGATTTAAACAATTTACAACAGAAACAAAATACTGAATCAACATCTTTTGAATACATAAGCCAAGTACGCTGTATGTTTTCACCATTTGATAGAATTCGATAAAAGTATTTACTAGAAAATGATCTACCGTCATCATTTATAGGATACTGAGTTAAAATAATCTGAACTGGGTTATTAAATTTTTTTACTAATATTAACCTATGTCCATTATTCAATGGATCAGGCCATTTTGATGGATCCTTAAAAAATGTAAGGTCAATGCTATCATCAGAGACGATATTAATATCATCTTGAACATTATTTGAGATATTATTATTAATTATTTCCTCACAAATCGTGTTGTTATTATTAATATTTTCAGGATCTTCAACATTATTTGATTGATGCTCATTATCGATATGACTTTTTGAGACGTCATTATCAATTATTTTCTCACAAATCGTACTGTTATTACTAATATTTTCAGAATGAAGCGTAAAGTTATTCACAGACAAATTATGTTCGATTTGTTGATTTGGTTTTAAAAATTGAAGAAGACCAACCCGTTGCTTAGCAGAATCTTTTTCTCGTTCAATTCGTTTTTTTTTATATTGTGCACCCGATAAACGTTGCCGTTTATTCCCTTCTCCTGACATTTTCAAACTGTAGACTCTACAAATAAAATATAGTAGTAAATTTGACGTTTTGTTGAGTTTTTACTATGTTTTATTTTTATTGATAAGTGATAACTATTTAAATATGTAACATCGCACATATGATATAATTGATTAAAAAAATTTGACAGGTACCTAATATTTAATTTAATGTTAAAAATATAAGTAACCCAAATGTATTTATATAACATTTATTATAGTGTTGCACATTACGTATAGTTTCGACTTGTTAATAAAAAAATCGTATTTTCTAAACTGAATATTAAATTTAAAAAAAAATTGTATTAATTATACCTACCTATTTAAATTTAAAAGTTGATGAATATCAGGATATTTCTAGTTAAATCACTTTAATATGATAATATTACATGGTAATATGAATTATATTTTCTAAAGATAAATAAGTTAAGTAATTTTAAAATATAAAAAGAAATGAAAATATAATAGGTAAGTACAAGATTTATATATAGACATAAGTTTTAATATTTGGTCATTAAATCATTATTTGAACATTAGTTTTATAAATATGTACGATGTACCGATAGTATTTTACTTACTTAAGAAATCAACTGAATTTCAATTTTGCTTGTGTGTTGTGTCAGCCGTCAAGAATCGAGCACGAGTCACGATGAAATAAAAGTTAGATACAAATTATACGAATATACAATATACAAAATGCTGCTGATGCGATTAAAATATAAAACAAAACCGTAACATGATTTGACATGTCCAAACTGGAAAGCGAGTGCGTCCGATGCGTTATCGCATCGGCCGTACTCGCCGGTCAAGTTTGAACTTTAAAAATAGTTTTGTTTTTCATCGCATTGGCCTTACGAACATTGACAGAACGTTATAAGTATTTTATTATGTATTTATAATTATTATATTATATTTTTTAAAGTATTTCATTGTACTAAATTAAATTACATTTTTTAAAATGCCGGCATGCCGCCCCTGTTAAAGTGCCGCTCTAGGCAGGTGCCTATAGCTCGCCTATGCCTTGAGCCGGCCCTGATTCCTCATAAGTTGTTGTAAGTAGTAGGTAATTAAAATAAAATTGATCGTAAATCCACAATAATTTTTTATGAGCATCTGAAGTTACATAGGTATTATTAAATAAATAATCAAGAATAATAATTTAAGTTATTCTGCTATAATTTAAAAATATTATTCGTGTCTCGTATGTTCTATTGAAACTTCTAAAGTATATTATTAATTATATTTACAAATATTATGATAATATGGAAATAATATTAATTCAACATCATAGGTACCTGCTACTGTATTAATAATAACAATACCAATATAATATACAATATCCTAAGATGACAAACCGTCCCAGCTCAGAATCGTTTTTTGTATACTATGATATTATGTCATTGAATTCAAATATAACACCATCACTTGTAACCTACCTACTGTACAGGAGAGGGTCACTCACTTACGCGCTTTTTTATTTAATTAATTTTTTTGTAACATTATACTAGCTGAAAGTTTTTTGATCGCAAAATACACATATGTACATTGTGGATTTCCAAGATGTCGGTAGTTTAATCACATAAGCGTTCTGAAAACTCACTCACACAAAAGATCAGTCACTATAAAGACACAGTTACATAACACTTACGATGAATTAAAAATATTGCCTAAACCCGACCCCTTAAAAATAGTTCTCTTTCCACAGCCTCAAGTCCGAATGACCAACCGTCAACATTTTCACTGTGTACAAATTCGCCTGATATACCTTAGATAGTATAGTAGGTACTATAGTTTAGCATGGACAATCAATATTATTTTGAGTTAGTCAATTTTTTTTTTATGGGTAAGCATTGGTCATATACATAGGCATTTAGAATTTCCAGTACCTAGGTATCATTTATAATAATTAATAATTTTAATGTAATGAATAAAATGTATATTAATATATTCTTAAAACAGTCAAGTTTTATTTACTTTGGTTACAAATGTTCAATATGGCCCCCACCGACCGCCCGACACACATCTATAAATACGGTACCTAATCAAATTCTTCCCAAATGTTGCTGATCATATCTGGTGTCACGGCATTAGCAGCATCTTTGATTCTGATTTTAAGCTCTTCCAAGTTTGTAGGTAATGGTAGTACACACACTTTACCTTTTATGTAGCCCCATAAAAAAATCACACACACTGAGAGGTCAGGGGAACGTGGTGGCCAGGGACGAATCGTCAAATCGTCGTTTCCTTTACTCCCAATCCGCTGCTGACGGAGTTCACAGTTCTAATACCGGCATACCAAATTTATCAACTAGATGACTTAAAATAAACGTAGTTATCTAATCTTTCCATTAATACATTGGTCATTGACCTGCGATCAACCGCTGCCGAACTATATCAGTTCGTAAACGGATGAAGACTTTTGAAACATCCTGTATATCATTCATATACAATATATATACCAAGGAATATAGAAAATATTAGATAATGTAGAATGCAAAGGCTGAAAAGCGATATGTATTAGCATTGATCACAAATACTAGTAATTATAATTAATGGTATTACAGGTATTAACATTAACAGTATATTATTACAAGTAGGTATTACAACATTATAGTTGCATTATAATTTTCAAGAATAAAAAACGTTGTTTCATCCATTTTTATTAATTTTATTAAACGAATGAATAATTTATACAATGACATAAAAATGAAAACTGTTACAAAAAGTTACAAAAAGTTACTTCCTTATACATCAAATGGATAATATTAAAAAAAAATATAAATGCACGAGTTTTATTTGAATTTATAGGTATATTATGAATAATATTTCACTTCTATCTTTGTTTAATCCATATATTATAAGTAGGTAATTAAATTTATTTAGAATATTTTTTAATTTTTGGATTAAGGCTTCAACTACTAAGGTCATTAGCCTTGTACTGTGTGGTCACCCATCCGAGTGCTAGCAACTACTACCGGTACGTACGCTTAAAAAAGCGTTGCCGCAGATTGAGCGTACGACCTCGCCTCACCAAGCCATTTAGAATATTATTATATTATTTTTAACAATATAATAGCCATATATTATGCTAGATATATTCAGTATCAATGATTGAAATGTAAAATGTATATTATGTTTTATTAAAAATGTAATAAAAAAGCACTTTGTATTGTACATGGCATGATTAATGGCGGGTTGAGAATGATACTTTTACTGAATTAAAATAGGTTGATAATTATTTTTAAAAATGTTGAAATAGTAAATTAATGAAAAAAAAATTAAATAACACATTTTTATTTAAGTAAATATAGGTATACAAATATAAAGTTATAGGTTAACTAATAAATATATATATATTTTATTTTATTTGGATTAAGGCTTCAACTACTAAGGTCTTTAGCCTGGTACTGTGTGTGAGTGTGTGGGGGGGGGGGATGGTATGTACGCTCAAAGCGTACAACCGCGGCTCTCCAAGCCACAATACATATTTTTGTAAGAGTTAAAAATAATATAATAAAAAGCTTTTATAGTCTATAGCAGGTTGATTTGATTTAGATATTATTACTTCTCTTGTTTTATACATAAGTGATACGTGTTATAACTTATAATTAATTCAGTTAAATGAAACAAACAACAGATTTTTAACAAGCTATAACAATTATTATCACACAGAAGATTTTTTTTTCCACTAAGCTACTCTTTGTTGGTCAAAGGTACATACGGCTTATCTTGGCAGATAATATAATAGGTAAACCTAGCTACAGTGTTGGGTAAATTACTTTCGAAAATTAATAAAAAATTTACGTTACACGTAGGTACATTAATTATTTTAATCTAAATTACATTCGCGTTACATGACATTATTTTTATCACTTCACGTTTTTGCATTCAATTAGTAAGGCGTTACAAATAAAGTTACCTTTTTAAAAATGAATACAAAATCAGTCCTTAACGACTAATTATTGTATAAATTGAATATTGTAGCCTCTAGTTTTTGTCATACACTCTACACTCATAACTTATTTCAATAACACAGAAAACAATGTTACTTCATAGAAATTAATTTTAAAAAGTCATTTTGTTCCAGTTGCATTAATCTAAGTATAATATTATGATATTACTACAGCGTTACAGCAAAAGTAATTTTGTTACAGTCATTTGTAATTTGCGGAACATTGCTACACTGGCGTATAGGTGCAGCATTATTGTTGTACTAAATGTCTCCCTTAATTTATAAATAACAATTTATTAAGGTTCAACTATCAATAATAAAAATTAAATCAATAGGTAGTTAAAAGTTATCTAATGGTAAAGAAAAATTGGCTAATATATCACTTAAAGTCTTAACAATACATAATATAATATGAATACATAATAAATAAGTGATTAATATATGACCTGATTATTATAAAAAACATTGATGACCACATAAAATAAATAAACAATGTAGGTACCTATTATAATACATATTATAATTAATTTTTAACTCATTAGACACTTTATATTCCATATTGGCATAATAATTGTCAATTGGTATTTATTATAATTGATAAATATATATATTATATAATATAAATATAATTGATTATATTGATATATTAATTAGTGGACTTTTAAAAATTATCATGAATTGATTATTGGGCTTTTGGTCTTTATATTTTTAATAGTTTTACAACTTTTGCGTTTATGGTATGGACATTTTTACAGTAGGTACCTAACTGTCAACTATAATTTTGAAATAGGAACTATGAAAATGTGGTTTATGCACATAGTTAAATATGTTTAACCTGATCTATAAGCATTTTGTTCATTTGGATAATTGGATTTATTGGATCATTAATTTTAAAATAATTAATTGCAAGAACAATGTTATACCTATACCTAAGATTAGGTACTATGTATTTTTATTATTTTGGTACCTACGAAGGTAATACAATAGAAACAAATTAAAGGAATGTAAAAATGAAGTTAAAAACGAAATATATAATTAACAATGTAAAATCAGTTTCATACTTAAATTCATTTAAGTAGGTATTTTACTTTGAAGTACCTAACCTAAATTGTCCTTTATTCATTTCAACATCAAACTATTGATAGTCTATAGAACACTATAAAATATAAGTTTCCTAAATATAAATGCAATGATCCCTAAGTGTATCCAATTAACGTGCAATTGAAACAGTATAACTATATTCTTACATTATTATGATATACAACTACTGTTTAACCGGTAATATCGTAGTTAACAGTAGGTACTTACTACCTAGTTCACAAATACCAAATACTGGTAACAAAATTTGAAATACCACCAGCCCTGCTTATAATACATTGTGGTAATTTACGAATTTTCTGTAATCATGTAGACTCAAAGTTAAATTAAGCCGTGTCCAAAAGATAATAGAGAAACACTAGCTAATACCATGATAGTGTTAATAAGAGCTCTCATTGTGAAGATTTTACTATAATTTCTATCACAGTGTCACATGGGTCATGAATGTATTAAATATGTTATACATAGGTACTTATACAATATAGGTCCGTTTTATTATGTATTAATTATATGAAATTATTATTGTAGTGTGTTATAATACAATAATAATAGATACCTAATTGTTTACTTAAAAAACTCGACAGCCAATCCATAAATTATTTATACTTTATATAGGTAGGTACCTAATTGTATAATATAATTTCTTATAAACAATGGTTTACTTTAGGTTTTAACTCGGATCCTCTCTTGGCCCTTACAAAACATATGTATATGCCACTGGGTAGGAATTAAAATAATTTATAGACATAAAAGAGTAGGTACATACTAACTATAAAAACATCATAATCGTAAATGTTTTAATAAAACTAAGAAAAATTATAACTAATTTAAAAATCTGAGTGATAATGTTCACTGATTAAATAATACCTAATCATAAAATAAAACAATTATGTAAGTATGAAATGACTTAATTTAGTGACGAGCGGAAGAGTTACGTTGCCGAGCTATAGATCTATTTGAGGTTTGCTCCTCGTCAGCAACAATATAACTCATCAGAGGGTTTACACCTCCAGTGCTTACAACTGTATCGTGTAAATTCATTCTGAACATTTCTGATTCCTCGACAATCATATCTTCATCGATATCATCATCTTGGTCCATTGAGAGGAATTGTAGTGGTGAGTCAGCCTCGATCAGCTCTTCCAAACTCAATAAAGCGGCAAGATCTATGCCGTTTAATCTATTGTTCGGTCGTGGTTTATCAACTGAAATATAAACAAAATTTTTTAATTATTATTGAGTCGCGTAGATAAGTAGGTACTGATAGGTATTTACTTTTCATCTTGTTGCGGTCTTTTATTGCTACCCCACGCTTATGTTTAATTTCCTTAGGCAATTGTTCAACAATTTTCTCTATGAAGCTATCCAAAGTCAAACAATATGATTTTGATCTAATATGAACACGACAAATTGGACATTTTTTGACACGCTTAGTCCAAACATGAATGCATGATTCACAAAACGTGTGTGAACAGTTAAGGACTGTTGGCTAAAAAAATAAATATTATTTTTGTTTTAGTGTGTATTAACTTTTTAAGCTTAAAAGCATCATTTTATGATATTGACATATCTTTGTGTTGTAAATTAAAAATAGATTTGAGTAGTAGTGTTCACACAGATCCTCCTCTGCTGTTGGTTCAACCGGGGAAAAAAAAAAAAAATTAAAAATAGATATTTCCTAACTTTATTACTGAAGCTAGTATATAGGAGACAAAAAAAAGTAAATGTTTAACATTTATGAATATATTTTAATATTTCATAGATAAAATCCAAAAAAATCCAAAAATATTTCTTTTCATTTAACATAGGTACATACAATTATTTATTTACTGTTTTTTATTTTTGTAAATAGTTTTTCATTGTCAGTTTCATAATAACAAAATACCAAATAAATGCCTACCTAACTATAAGTTATTACTTATTAATTATTATTTTATTCAGTATTCAGTTTTTATTTTTTTAATAATAATGTTAATGTATTGTGGAAGTTTAACTTTAACAATACTGTTAAATGCTGACCCAGTGATACCTATAAGTTATGACCTATCCATTTACGACTACACTAACTTCTCGGTTATCTTTATTGTGAAACTCAATAAAACTTATCAAATAATCGCTGATAATTATAGTATAATACCTTAATAAAGATCTCAAAACAGACATTGCACTGTAAATCATTGTCAATAGCACACTGTATAATATCACTCCATGCAGAATTATCATTTTCAGTACTTTCTTTCTGCTTTTTTTGATGAAGTGCATGTAATTTACTTGCAGTCTCTTTTACGCTTTTGCCATTTCCTGTTTTCATTGCCACAGAAAGTTCGGTCGCCACTTTTTCTATTTCTATTCCAGATTCGTCAGACTGTTTTAATACTGGTCTAAGTTAATACAATTTCATACAAAATTAAATTGAAACCAATAAATAAATCAATTAAAATTAAAAGAGCATACTTCATTGATGCTTCAAGAAGAAGTTGAAGTCCTTGTGGTTGTACTTGTGTAGATATGCCTTTTGTACTGGTACTTGCGCTTGTACTGGTATTTGTATTAGTACTGATAGTGGTATTGGAACTGGTGTTGGTATTGGTATTGGTACTGGTACTGATACTAGTACTAGTACTGGTACTCGGAGTCATTACTGAACAACCTTGTTCGTAATAAGCTGCCGCTAAAGAGGAAAAAATTAAAAATTAAAATTAGTTTCTAGTTGTTAGGTATAAGTTGGTATATATATAAAAGTCCAAAATCTATTCAATACACGTAATTAAAATTTCAAAAATAATAATCTCATACAGATAGCCAGGTAGGTAGGGACTTTTTGATTTATTCCCATCGATCACTAAATATATTAATAGCAACTAATTTTTGCATTTGTTTATGAATGAGATTACTAATAACTAGAGCGCAGATTTTTATGCAATGCCATATTTTTCCTCCTCACATTTTAGGAATTTTTGTCAATGAACTTTACGAATAATGTGTATAACTATTGTAATAGTTAAAAAGTAATGGCTATTTTTGCACATTACTGCATATTTTGACTAAACTCAAAATATATTGAATGTTGAAGCGCAAATTTAAAAAAAATGTGCAAAATAATATTTTATCAAGCATAATATTTAATATTTTAATAATACATTTTGTAGGCACCAAGTGATTATTCATTTTAATAATATTAAATTATAAAATTAAAATTGTTTTTTGGTTTATTAATTAGATATTTATTATACGAGAGGAGGTTTCACATGAGACAATCAATCTTCCTCCAATTTATATTATATTACAATATTACATTATAACAGCAGCTAGTATAGGTACCTACATTATTATATAATCATATTGTAGAATGATGCTCATAAGAAATTGACTGTACATTTCTTAAACTTCTCTTAAACTTATGACACACACACACACACACAAACACACTCTCTCATGTAACGGGGTTAACTATTAGCTTTCTTTCACTTGTTATGTTTGCAATATTAAATATATTAATAATATATACAATACAATATATTTACTTGCAGCTGCTGCAAGTGCTTGAGCCTTCGGCGATCGGTATGTCAAGTCGTGGGAGTTCCAACACCGACTGCCGAACCGGCAAGCGCCTCGTAAGTAGAACATGCAGATATCCGAAGATTGCATGATAGTGGTCGATGTATACTATTTAAACGATCTGGAATCCAATCGAAATCAAATAATAAATATTATATAGTCTGGAGTCAAACTACAGAAATCTAACAATCTCCGGTCGGCTTTACGAATATTTTACAATATTAATGTTACTATATTGGCTTTATATTAAATAAGACGACGGGAGCTCGCACGAAAAAATCCAGGTACTACCGGCTTTGTCTGATGAATGTTCCTAATGAATGGATTCGGATGAGTGCCACCGATCCAGAGATGTCTCCCTCTTTCTCTCGCCACCCCTCTTGGACAGTGCTACCACCATCATTCAGCCCCTCCACCGTTAACACTCCCTACACCCAATGGTCGTCACTCTCGTTTCGGTTGGTTTCGACTTTGGCAGCGGGAAAAGCACTGTTCACAAACGGGGTGGCGTGCGACAGGGTGCAGCGTGACCGTCGTGCGGATCGGTGGGAGGGCTCGGTGGATCGATCGCCGTCGGACGAAGGGCGCAAACGCGGTGGATAACGATCGGTGTCGAATCCGGAACCACCCCGCAATATAATATAAAATAAATCCGCGTAAAGTTCGTAATATCTAATATGTAAGTACGTAGGTACCTATACAGGTACGCTTAAAATAATATTGAAGTGATCGTCGAAGCCCGCCGTACATATAACACATCGTGTAGGTACCTAATTGTACATTGACATACCTCTACACTAGTGTGTAGGTATTATTGTAAATTAAAGTCTTAATAATCGGTGTATTGTTACGGGTTTCCGAAGGATATACCTTGAGACGTACCTACACGAGAAAAGATATCACGATCGTACAACTTTTTGTTTCACGCTGTGCTTTTCGATGTACCTATTGAAGTGCAGCGTACAGCCTGTATCTACCTACCTTATATTAGTTAGGTACTTTGTAACAGGGTGAATTGTTGTACGAAAGTATAACACACCGTTTACAATTCGTCTTTCCATATATAATTGTTAAAGTAATATGCGATTTGGTACTTGACAATTTATAATATTTAAGCGCGAACGACCCATTATTAGCTCCACCGACGATTTCGTCTGTACAGTGTGCGTTGTCTTATCCCGTAGGTACACGAATAAAATGTACATAATAATAATAAGCACATAGGTAGGTCGCAGGTATTTTACATTGAACAAAGTTATAATAATATTAATTGTGTGTGACATTTTTACATCAAATGTAAAGGTTTAATATACATTAAATATTGTCTGTTGTTAGTTGATATATACATTGTTGGTGTTTTATAGTAGGTAAATTTATTAGATATTGTGTATTAATATAGAATGTGTAGACGTATAGTACCATTATTGTAGTATAATATAATATAGCATTATCGCCGTATAGGAATAGGATATACTAATATTATATTTATTAACCAGTTGGTACATGTGGACTGTGGAGTACTGCGTATGGTTATGAAAATTAATTCGAAGAAATGATTATTTTTTACGCCCTGTAGTGGTTTTCGGTTGTTATATTAGTAAAAATGTGTTTGTTAGACGTGTATCCATTAGACACGGTTGTTCATGGTGTTTGAAAGTTGCATATGCATTAGAGACCTTGCAGGCCAATGGTACATTTTTGTTTCATTTAAACGTAATTTTTAACGAAATAGAGGATTTTAACGAAAAGTGATTGAGTGATGTCAGAAGCGGAAGCAATAACGCATAGTCGCATAGATGTGCGGATTATTGAATATGGTGCAGTATTTGTTGAGAAAAAGCGATGTTGACATCAGTAATAATACATAGGTATACGTATGTGCATACGTCATATCACTTAGAATTTAGATCATAGTCAGATATCCAGGTGACACGGTTGCGGTTCATTTGCGATCGGCGAGAATAATAAAAAGTGTGGAGTTTAGGTAGTCGAAACGTTTCAATTCTATCTTTATTATAGGTATAATAAATTATAATAAACAAGGGAGGAGTGAAAATGTTGATACTTAGTCACGTAGAGGTGTGTAAAATATAAATAAGGCATATAGGTACCTTAAGTTTTACTTTGTAGTTCACCGAATTTAAGATGTATAAATATATGTTACTCATATTTTGTGTACCTATACCTACGCATAGCTGCTATGCGCCTGTACAGTTCTGGTCAGTGGGAGGCGTTGGCTTAAAATATATGACGTATTATATTTTGATTTCCTTAATCAATAACCCACGAGACTGTAGTAGGTGCTGTTATTTTATTTTGCTCGATTTCAGTTAAAAACAAGTCTAAAAATTACATTTTCTTCTTCAAACATTTTATATTTGACGAAAAATAAATTTCGTATTCGGTATTTTTGGCTTAACATTTTCTACGAACTTAAAGAAATGTTGTATAATAGGTTTATTAGTTTTGAGATGTGCATTTATGTAATTTACACACTAGCAAATAATCTCTATACCAATGATTACCCGGAAGGACTGCAGAAGTGTATCTGTATTCTGTACACGGCGTATAAATACTATACCATACTATCATACACAAATATATTTTATAGGGACATTTATGAAAATATAATTTAGGTAGGTCTATATATATTATTATTTTTTATACATTGCAGATAGTACAACAGTACTGCAGTGAGTATAGTTACGCAGGTGCTTGCATTATCTATCATTTTTTGAAAACGTTAATTATTATTATCATCTTTATTACGTTGACACGTCTTGACAACATCAAATAATTGAAATAGAAATACAGGATAACAAATTAATATGAATATTAGGTATTTTGGAACTCCCACGCACAAATTGATTTTAATTGAATAAAAAGTTCAATAGATACCTATAGTTATTAAAAGAGTTTTGAATGAGAGTGAATGAAAATGGCATAGGCAGTGGCAGCTTGAGTCTTCATAACTCAAAGAGCAAGTTTATAAACAACCCACCCACCAACTACATTTACTACGACCAATGTAATATTTTTAGGTTCTTTTTTAGTTAAATTTTTCATTAACTTTTACAATTTATGATATAGATACAGTTATTTTTTACTTGAATGATCAATTTTCTGTTATGAATAATAAATAAACCTGTTAAACTTAAAACATTTTGTTTCCTGATTTTTGGGGCTGTCGCTCCTAGTATTCTTATAACACGCCGCCCCTGGGCCCTGGGAATAGGTAAAAATAATAGCGGCTATAGCTTTTCTGTCGTACTTGGCTGGCAATTGAAATGTTTTGAACTCAATAATAACAAAATGTATCTGTATATTATAATATACGTAACGTTGTAAGTAATAAAAAGTAAGTACCTATACAATGCAATTACAAAATATTTAATAGAGCTCAATAATATTAATACATATACGGATTATGGTTCCTCGATTTTCTCCAGACTTATTTATAATGTACATTCCCGATAATACATAGACCAAAATATTTGAGTCGTAGAACTTGTATAGCTTATATAGCATTGAGTTTAAACTGAATATATCAGATGATTTATTAATTTTATTGAGGGCTTGTCAATAATATTCAATATAGGTACGTATGGTGTTGCTGTGCCTGTGAGAGGCGCGAAAGTTGGTACGAGCAGTGTCATAAAATCTTGTAGGCGGGTAAAGAAAAATTTAAAAAAAATTGTATACTTTTTATACTCGAACGTCATAGCTATCATTCTAAATAATTATTGTTGTCAAACGGCTTTCAGTAAACAGAATAATTTACTTATTAAAAAAAATTGTATAGGTGCGTCATTTACAGGAGGTTGATAAAGGCGATAGAGCCTGTAAGTGTAGACCATAATATTTGTTTTCTTGTATTTATTACACTATTTTAACGAATCTAGGTATATATGTACCAGGTAATGTACCTATTTACAACATTGATTATATGTTAAAAAATAAACAATTAATAATAATTTTTGTAAAAGATCATATTATAATAATTATCAGTAAAAAGTGTCTTCATGCAAAAAAGATAGGTATACTATCTGATTATAATTTTAAAAATATAAAAAAAATTCATATTAAATAAATTATTATATACAATAAATAACCAAACATTTATTTAGAACGTTGACAATTAATAATTGTTTTTTTTTTTTAAAGTCATATTACAATTATCGTTAAAAATTGCCTATATCGGTATACATACTAATTTAGAAAATCTCTGATTTCATCCATCAGTTAGGTTGTTAGTGAGGTGGCCATTGTTTAACGTTTAACTTTGTGTACAGAGTAAATATAGGTACCTACATTTCAAACTGAAGAAAGAAATGCAGCTGGGATTCTTCTAATAATGTTTCTATTATTATAATTTATAATTCTTCCCCCTATGTAATTTTTTGGTCAACATTAATTAGAAAAAAGCCGGTGATTGAATGTCGCTCTGCTGTACAGTAGGTTACAAGTGAGTCACTGTTAATGGATGGAGTTAAATTTGAATTCAATGATATAAAATAATTGTACATGAGAAACGATTCTGAGCGAAGACGGTCTATCAGCCTATACTATTATTTAGTAATTTAGTATATTTGATGATATGATTATGAGTAAAGTAATTTATTTTACTACTAAGCATTTGTACTACAGTAGGTTAAATTAATTTTTGCCTAAAAAAATTATATTTGAAAAGTCATTGTGTGTATAAAATATGACAATATACTCTCAAAGTTTCAAGTAACCACGAATAATATTTTTAAATTACAACAAATTAACTTAAATCATTATTCTTGGTTATTTAATAATATGCAATTTTGTCCAAATTTGAACATAAAATAACTATGAATAAAAACTGTGTTTATATATTTTTTGGATGTTTTTGGTTACAGAATTAATTACTTATGTGTGCAACTTTGTTTTAAATTTTTGGTCTATAGCAATGAAAGTAGAACATTTTATAAATATTCAACTACAAAATAATTTGTACATTTTAAATTTTATGAACTTTAAATAAACTAATATAAAACAAAATCATACAGATGTATTATTAATATTTTTTAACTAATATTGTAAAAATATACAAGGAGCCTCAAATTACATTTTTAAGTTTTTCAATACAACAAAAAAATTTTTTTTGACATTTATGGAAAAAAAAAACTAAAAATATTGAAAATTGAAGACGATCGTAAACAGCTCAAAACGAGTCAAAATATTTTGAAAATTGTATGAAGTATATGAATTGATAAAATAAACATAATATGGTGTATTTCAAATACTTACAGTTATTCGTTTTTGAATAACAACAAAATAAGAAAAATGAGAAATCAAATGAACGTTGAGGAAATGTAGCACAAATTTCAAATTCAAACGCTCATAAAAATTTAATTTGACTCCGTTAGACAGTTTTTCTTTGATAAAGGTAGACAAACTTATAAATAATCTTGTATTAGATATAAGAAGAAACATTTTTATAAATTTTTAACCCAAAAATAATTTGCAAATTGTCTTGATTTCTATGAAGTTTGACAAAATTCTAAATTCAAACAGTAATTTTTTTACTAGCTAAACTGTATTACCTTAGATTACATTTCAACAGGGCTAAATTTTTTTTATCAACATTAGTTTGAAAACAACTTATAATAATCGAAAATTTTATGGTGTATACAAAATGTGGTTATAAGCATTCAGTAAAAATTGCAGGTACTTACTGTCATTTTTTTAGGACTATACCAAAAACCAAAATAGATTTTTTCAAAAATTAATATTGCATAAAATGATCTGTTTATTTATCTTGATGCTTTAGAAATCTATTCAGAATTTTTTACTTTTGACCCCCAAAATATTAACCAGATTCACTTTCCTATCAGAAAACATGGTGTTGAAGAATGTTGAAACATTTAGTTTTTACTGTTCCAAAAGGTGACTCAAATAAAAATAAAAACATACATCATTGTAAAATCAATACATTCATCGCGATCGCTCCACTCAGAATTTAAAATATCACATAAGTTTTTACCAGTGCCATAATATTTTTTAACACACTTACCTGTAGTACTGATGTTACAGACATTTCTAGGCCTGTACAAAAATGAGAAGTTTCGTAGTTTTCTATCATATAAAATATGTATATAGCGACAATTAACTGTTAATTTTATATTAATATTTAGAGACAATCATAATAATAATTGGTATGTTTTCAATTTGTTTACTATTATTACGTGCAAATCTACCGACTGTTATCAGAATATTATCACAAATTATATTTGTAATTCTGTTATCTGCAAGCATCCGGATTAAGTATAAACAAAAATAATAACATCGGATAGTGCAACTGATAAGCAAACACAAAAAATAAGAATAATATTTCGTACTGAAAGATTTGAAAGAATTTAATTTTATAATATGTCGTTAAATATTACAGGTTCATGATGAACGCACCTAGTCCGGAAGTGGATGTGTTTATTAGCAACTACACGATCGTCGATCCAGACGTATATCATCTGTGGGTGAATGGATATTCCGGTAAACATTACCTATTTGATAATATATATAATAATATACTGAGTATATGACTAATTAAATGGTGTTGAATTGTTTTGCCATTGATTGTTTAAGCATCAGAAGCAGTGTCCATTCTGAAACAGTATGGTATTCTGGAGGAGATGGGCACTACGCTCGACTTGGTTGCATCCGACATATTAGACCATTATAGGACTTATAGTTTGCTAGAAAAAATTATACATTATCCAACAAAGTTAGATCAACAGCTGGCATTTCAAATCGAGCCACAAACGAAACACATATTAGTAGAAAAGTATTTATATTTTAACCATGTATCAAATAATAGGTTTATAATGTTATACCATATATTATTATTTATACTTTTTATATTTGTATTGTTATGTCTGATAGGTACTTGTATATTGTTGTTTTTCTAAGTAAATCAGTAGTGAATAATAATAATAATAATATTATGTATATATAATCTGGATGTGCTTTTATGTTCATAATACAATAATTAAAAACGGTTATTATGTTTATGTAATACAAATAGCACAGATATTAAAAAATAGTATTAATTCAAATTTTATTAATTAACAAATTTAAAAAAAACAATTTCAAAATAAAGACAAAAAAATAAATATAGATAAAAATAATAATAATTCTGATAAAGTATTAATGACTGAAACCTATGAATTAATTTATTATTATTTTTTTAGGTATTATGAAATAGATGATATAGTTATTCGAGAATTTCTTGGAAAAAAATTATCATCAAAACATCGTAAAGATTTGGATGAAGTTAGTGAAAAAACAAGCATTGCTATAAAATCTTGCAGGTTGTATTAATAATTAACTATCAGAAATATCAATGCATAAAAATAATATCTGTTCAATAAAAAAGCAACAACAAAATGTACATATAATTATAATTTTAGACGTCAATTTGACAATGTCAAAAGAGTGTTCAAGGCTGTTGAAGAACTTCAAGGTTCTGTTATCCAAAACATTTCAAGCATATTTCTACTATCAGAAGATCTGGCTAAGTAAGTAAAGAAAAAAATAAAACTTATGTTTTAATTAATAATTTCCAATTGGGTAAATTATAATTATGTTAATATTTTATTAGGAAGTATGGAGTAATTGTTTTCATAGCTTGTATGCGTTTTGAAACGTCAAAACGTAAATTACAAATGTTAACATTTCCTGACTTTTATGAACCAACTCTTTGTATTATGAACAAGTGGACTTATCCTAAAAGTAGTCCAGAATTTGGAGACACTGACTTGGATCGAGAGTTTTTGCTTGAATTAAGAGAAGTTAGAGTATTATTGGACAAAGAGAAGGATCACAAACAGTAATTATTGTTTACTAAATACGATTTAATCAAAATGAATATATTTATTTTATAAAAATATCTTGTTATAAATTCATCACTACACATTTTCAATTAAAATTATACTCTGTTTACTGAGAAAATGTGGTTACTTCACGCGTACAATTGGAGCCAAAGATTTGAGTGATTATGGCAGAGTATGAATCGTGTTGGTATTTGCCCAACTACATTTTTTCAGATAATGGAGTATAAAGTAAAATCATTTATTTCTTATTTAAAAATGTAACATTATTATAAATTTGTGTGTTTAAAAGTTTAAATATCATTTTACTAGACGGCTTACAACTTTACAAGGACCAATCATTGAGCACAGTTTCGTTTTGAAACAGGGTAATAGCTCTGGTTCTATATGTATTCTACTTCAGGTGGTACATGCAACTGAGTTGTTTGATACGCATTCTACCATTAAAAATCAATTCAAATTGACATTTCTTTTAAATTAAATGAGTGTAAAAGAATAATTTTAAATCCATAAGATTTAAATATTGTCAATACAACATATTTTTATATTTATACATGAATTATTGGAATTAATCAGTATTTACTATTCTTATTTATTTGCCATCAATATTTGACGAGATGTTTTACCATCATTTTGTGTTATCGTTTGTAGTTTTGCATATTTTTTTCATCGTTTCCATTGAAGTGGTCACCATAAGTTTTCTATACGTCGGGCATTTGTAAAAGCTGTTAAAAGCACATAGGTTTTTTGGAGAATATTTAAAATTTGGGGTTCAGTACTGGGTGAATTTGCTTTTTGGTACTTTTATAGCCACAGGAGTTTTTTTATCACAAAATAAAGTGACGTGTGACTGCGCGTATGTATGTTACGGTTTCCAAGAATCTTAGCAATAAATTGTCTTTAACTACATAGAGATTTTGGAAAACTCACTTTCACTAAAGATCAGTCACTACACACACAATCACATCAGTCATCATAATTATAACGACTGCAAAAAATGTATTAGACATCTTTGACCGTAACACCCAAGCAAACAATGCATTTGAAACCATAGCTAATGATGAATATTGTTATATTAAAGTTAAACATTTACTTTTAAATTTAAATTTTGAACATAGAATAAAACTAATAAAATATTATTATTGATATCATAGATTTATTTTTATCTTTAATTTAGTTATTTATTATCGATAACTCTTTTTCTAATCCTTAACGTACAAACTATAGTGAAAGAAATACAGTACATAATGTTTTGATACAGCGGTTAGATTAATATTGAATACTGATGTGATCAATGATGTAAGAACATAAAAAAAAATGAATTTGTGTTTATGCTGTATTAATTTTCTGATTACTAGGTTTTGAAAACTTGATATTTTAAATATTATAATTGTTATTAACCCTTCTTTTTAGTATTGTATGTCAAAAATTAAAGCCCGAGTTTCTAGAAAAAACATATAATAGTATGGAAGTTAATTTTCGTTTGCTGAGTAGAGCAATTATAGGAATTGCCTATAATCTTCACCACAATAGAGACTTAAGGTAATTTTATTTACATTGAATGTTTATTATTTGTTATTAAAATTGTTCAAATTTTATTTTAGAGGATTCTTCCTGGAAGTAGTAGAAAGAATTATTGATCCATGGAGAATACTTGGTTGGAACAAAATAGATGTTATGAATTTCCTGAAAGTATATGTCAACTGTGCCATAGAATTAGATATATTCCAGTAAGTCATATATTGTGAACTTAACTGTATATTTGATCTACAAATCTTAAAAAACATTTTGTTGAATCACATGCTTGGTAGAACACTGTTTTATCTCCGACATATTACAAATTAGCAAGTTTTTGTTAAAGCTAAACCAGGCCAATCCAGCAATATTATACAAGACAGATCTTTTTCAACCATTTTACACACTCATTTTTATGGAAAATATTTATTATTTTTATCCAATCGATTTATAATAAATAGGTAGCTTTTGTTAGTATTTTTTCTTTATTGAACTTATTTATACATCAGTACGTTTATTTAAATAAAAGATAAATAATATAAAGGACGGATGTACTTGATACAATATTAGATATATGAATTTTATAGTTACTATCTTATATATGCGCTAAATCATATTTAGACACTGTGTATGATAACTAATTTTAATTAAACTTTGTCTAGAGATGCAGAAGTGAAGAAAGCTTGGGAACGGTATATGGATGTTATTACAACCAGTGTCAAACAACTCTACTGAAATAAAACAGCAATTCATTTGTAATAAATTTGAAGAAAATTAAAAAAATTGTTTTGTTTTATAGTATAGACTGCTAAGATAGTGATTTTTAATACCTATTATGTTAGATATTTTTTAACCTGTGTCCTTAAAAACAGTTGTGACTATATTTAATACATTTATATGTTTTAGAAAAAGTTAACTATTTTTATATGCATAGATGCCTCAAACACACCAAAATATTTGTTTTATGTTAATTGGAGTTATTTTTAGATTGTGTGTTATATTATTTAACTTTTGTTTTACTAAAAGCTTTCATGTAAAATCTAGTTATATTTTTATTGTATAAATTCATTAAAACTGTAAATTAAATTGTTATGCTAGTCTAACATAATCTAATACATTTACAAATATGTATAGTATTGTTTTAATTGTACGCTTTTAAAATTGCAAAAAAATAAAGTAATAGACTTTCATGTTTAGTCAATATTTTATGTTTAAATCAAAACTTTGAATCACTTTTTTAAATTTATATTTTGAGTATAAATGGTTTACCATAATTTATTTGATTTCAGGTAAAAAGTTATTAATTGTTTTATCTATACTTGAACATCATGAACATAATACTTAAGTTAATGTGTAAACAATTTATGAATTTTTATAAATACATGGTAAATTCAAAGCATTACAATATTGAGTTAAAATTCAATTAAATTCACTTATACATTGTTGAAATATGATAACAGTTAAAAGTCACATCTAAAAAAAATGAAAAAAGTTTACATAGCTTTGACATACATAATGACAAATGTTGATTTACAATATGGTTGTATAATAAACATATAAATTAAAATCTAAGAGTTAATTATTAATTTGTACTTTGTTAACAGCTAAATACAAAAATCTCACTATATGTCTTATTCATCAATTGAACTTAAAAAATGAGAATAATAGTACAAATGATAGTATACTTGTATTTACTGAGAAATATTTTAACTAAATTTGATTATGTAGTAGTAGGTACTGGTACACTTTTGATTCCTAATCTCTATGTTATTGTCTCATAACTGAAACTTAAAAATGAAAGCAACAAACCACTTATACAAATTTTAACGCCACATAAATAGATGTTTTACAGTTAAATTTATTATTTAAAATAACATTTAATTTTAAGATCAATGAGTTCATTCTGCAGACGAATAAAACTGTACTTGGGATTTCTGTATCTAATTAGTTATTATAATAAATTATTTCTAATTGGATTAGTACATTTTCAAATTATGAATATATTTAAATAAAAAAGCAAATACTTAAAATTTAAATCACAATTATAAAATCGATATCTGTTAAAAATCATAATGTACATTAGTCATAAAAAAAGTATAAAAAAATATTTTACAAACAAAATATAACATAAATTTGATTAGGAAATTTTAGTTTAGTTTGATCATATAAAAATATAAAAATAATTATACCTTTATTGTATCAAACATTTTCATTTAATTAACCACCAACCTATTTTTCAGCTAAGATTTTCATTATTAAAAAATGTTACTTGTTTTGAGTATGCCGCTGCAATATGGTAAGGAGGTGGAACTCTTTGTGTGTTTCCTTTTGATTCATATATTTTTTCCTGCAATGAAAAACTTCAGATACTTAATAAATCCCAACTATTTAACTATAACATGTGTACATACTGGCTCAATCACACAATTTTTCATTTGATAAAGTTGTTCCATTTTTTCAGCTTCTTGATCTATTATTGAGCAATTATCAATTTCAGTATGAAGTTGGGAATCAAATTCATTTGATTGTTCCTAAAATTGAAAGTGTTATGCTTAATTATTATTTCATATTTCTTAATAATACTTTATATCTACATATGTTGTTTCAGTCTAGTTGTTTATTATTAACACATTTATTTAACTTTGAATTCTGACATGGACCATTAGTTGGATTGTAAAATAGAACTCTTTAACATTTGAGCTGGTTGTGGGTGAGAGGCGGAAGATACACACAAACCCACTACCCAAGGCATAATTTATAAAGAAAAAATTAGAGGCTCAAAACTGTGGTCTAGGTCTTTCACATGCCGGGCAATACTGTTCACCATTACTTTATTTCTTCTACTATATTTATCATTATAAATTTTAAAATAATTTTAGAAAAAAACTAATTTAAAATAATATTACATTATTTTTGTTTTTCCTTTCCAATAACATTTTTGCAAATGCTCTCATTTTTTTTGGATGTGGTGTAGGAACTCTCATTAAATTTCCTGGTTCTTCTAAACTAGAATCCTCTGTGAACCTGATTCTTGTATTTGTTTTAAGAGGTTTATGATTTTGATCTTTAATTTCTAAAAAAAAACAATTTTTATCTTCATAAGTATAAATAACAATAAAAAAGTAAAATTTACCTATGTAGCTCTCTTCTCTTTGTGGTAATAAATAACAAGTTAAAATATGTTTTCCAGTCTCACGTTCATAATCATTTTGTAAGGGTGTCAGTGGTTTGCTTTGGTTTTCAGAAAGCCAAAGTGCATTTAGATTTTTTAACTTAAGAACTGAAAGGGGAAGATTTGTTAACTTGTTTTGAGTCAACATTAAAACAACTAAATTTTGTAAACTTCCAATGCCGTCGGGCATACTTGATAAATTATTAGATCGTAGACTGAGTTCTCTTAAGCTTCTACAGCTACAAATCTCTAAAAACAAAAGAAGGCAAACAAGTTACTAAGTTATTATTATGAAAATCTGAAATACTATCTAACTATAAATATAAAAGAAAAAAAATTACCGGTTGGTAAATTGGTTAATCGATTGGCATCCAGACGTAAGGTGTTTAATCTTCTCATTAAACCAATAGTAGGTGATAAGGTTTCTAAACAATTGTAAGAAGCATCAAGTTCTTCTAAGCACTGAAGACCTTCAAAAATACTATTCATTTGTTTCAGACAGTTATGATCTACTTTTAATGTGACTAATTCATGTAAATGTTTCATTGAATTAGGTAGACTCTGAAATAAAGTTATAACAAAATAGTAGATAATAGTAACTAAGAAAATAAAAGTAAATTTACCTTTAAATTGTTAAATGATAAATGTAGATCTTTTAATTTTGAACAATATTGAATATCTTGATCAATTTTAGAAATTCTATTATAACTAGCATCAAAATACCAAAGTTCATGTAAATTACTAACTTCCTACAAAAAAAAAAAATGTAAATATTGATATATGATAAATGTTTTTGTGGTACATTGTGGCACCAATAGTCTTAAACATAATAACTAATAAGTATAGAATCCAAAATCATTTGTTTACCTCTTACTGTTGTATGTGGCATGTGCCAACAAATAATAATGGGAAAAATATTGCTTATTTTAGTTAAATGTTTAAATTGCGTAATATTAGGCCAATGAAGCAAATGAGCTGAGGCAGCACCTTCTAAAATAGTATTTAAGGACGTAAGCACCAGAGTAGAAGGACAGTGCGGGTTTCGAGTGAGAGACAGATATATTTTGTAAGCGATTCACAGAGACCCGTATTTTTGTGTTTGTTTTATTATTGAATAAAGTGATTAAAAATAATGTTAATTGTTGAGAGAACTTGTTGTGCCATCGAGATATAGGTATACTACAGTGGCGCCCAACGTCATTCGTAATCCACTACCCGAATTACTTTTGAACATTTGTGTTGATTAAATACAAGTCATTTTTGTGTGTTTTACCTTTACACATATCGGGTTTTAAACTTTACATCAGATTGAACTCTCATGGGCCACAACAGGAAGACTACGACCAATTGGATCCACAATTTTGGTGTTTTACACACTCGAGGTGAATATTTGTGTTTGGTTATAATTGATATATTCGTGATTTATATTTACGAATACTTCGGTTATCAATACTTTTTTTTATTATTATTAGCGTTAATTAATTCTATTTTAATTTTAGTGAGGGTAATAATTATTTAATTAGTTTTTATAGTTTAATATAATTAATCTAGTAGTATAAATGTATGAACACTCCAAATACATTTTTCTTGCGATATATTTAATAAAACTTTTACTAATTAAATTTTTTCAGGATTTCAAAAATGTTATAATTTAAGTATATAATTTTAGTTGTAATTAATTAATTATAGTTAACACATTTTATATGACCGAGTATAGATTTAGGATTATTTAAACTAATTTTTAAAATGTATAGTTTAATGAATCAACTTAAAGACCCTAGATCGGATCTTTCTATTACGATAAACACAGCAACAGATATCTATACTCTTAAAAAACCATTTCTTATACAATATTGCGAAAATAAAAATCTAAAATCTACTGGAACTACTACCGAATTAAGAGCTAGACTAAGTAGATATTTAAGAGTAGCTATAACTTTGGAAGACGTGGATGATTCATTAGACGTTGAAAAACATAATATAATTCTTAATAATTCGATCACTAATAAAATTGACTAAAAAAATGTACTGAAAGACACTGAGCTATCCGATTCAAGTCCCTATCAAAAAGACAGCAATAAAAACCCATCAGCTACTTACTCAACATCATTAGCATTATACGACAACTTAAACAATAGTTTATATTCGTTTTCAAATAGAGTTGAAAAAATCTTAGGAAATTCAAACAAATCTGATAGTAACTCTCAAGATCAAAGCACCCAATTATATCAAAATACCTTAATACATTTTGAGGATTCTATTACTTCTCCCGAAAAGGGACAAACATGTTCAGTGGGGCCCATTATCTTCTTGAAGAAAAAAAAATATATATATAAGTTAAATCGATAATTCTGCATTTTGATTTGATTAATATATGATTGCAGCAGTTTGTGTATTAAACCAATATATCTTTTTAATTTTCAAGATAAGAGACTTCAAATTGGGGCCCATTTGAAAAGATTATTAAAAGAACTTTAAATTATGTAATTTTTTTGGCCAGATGATTTTTTGTTTTTGATTATGTTCAATAAAATATACTAATGTAGCAGAAATTATAAATAATAATTTGATGACCATACATGATTTAAAGCTCTTAATAACTTTAGAAATAGCCTCAATTGAAGTCTTTATTTTAAAATCTTAAAAAGTTTTTAAACAGTTTTAATAAACAATGAGCTGTAATCATGTGTTAATCAAATGGCAAATCAAAAACTCTTGATGACACTTAAAATAAAATAAAAAAAAAAATTATTTCAAGGTAATTCTTAATTTTGCCAAAAACAACAATTACAGCAAGTAAGAACGGAACAAAAAAAAAAATGTATTTCGAATAGGGAGTAGATAGACAGATACACAAGCATATAGTATATACGAATATTGACTGCATGCAACACTGCATTATGAGCATTAGACCACATAAACAAGAATATAAAATAATATTTCCGCAAAATTTGTGGTACTTACTGAAGGAATATCCACAATATCATTGGAGTCAATCCACAGCTCATGTAATCCATAAAGATCACTTATTGCAGTAGGCTACAACAATAAAAAATGTAATAATTTTATTTTGATTGAGTTTAAACTTTGAAAATATTCTTAATTATACTCACAAAATCAATGAAGTCATTTTGTCCGATGTCAAGTCTATATAATTGCATTAAACGTGAAACTGCTTTGGGTATTTGTGATATTTTATTATCCCTTAATTCTAATACTCTTAAATTAATAAGTCTACCAATGTTGGCTGGTATAAATTCTAATTGTGTGTCATTTAAACAGAGTTCTTCTAAAGACAATACTTGCGTCAAAGGTATAGGGAATATCGAAATAGGGTTAGCACTTAAGTTTAAAATAGAAAGTTTTTTACAATTCTTAATGTTTTCATCAATTGTTGGTAAATCTAAAAAAAAAACAAATAATAAAAATATTTAAAAAAAAAGGCAAACAATAATTTAATACATTTCTCTTACAATTTCTGCTCACATCTAGCTCGACAAGATTAACCAAAGATCCAATTGCTTTTGGAAGATGTTCTAATCTATTGTCACTTATATGTAATACTTTTAGCTGACCACAATGAAATAAAGGTGAAGGTAAATCTTTAATCTAGAAAAAAAAATAGTATTAACTATAAAATAAAAACTATTTTTAATAATTTAAATACATAGGTATAAAATAAATACATTATTTTTATGTTACAATAACTGATATTAACATCAATTTTAGATACTGACTTTGAAGCGGAGAGATAAATGTATTGATTTTACAATGGTTTTTATTTTTATTTTTATGTTTTGTGTCTATCGTCATCTTTTGGGGCAGTTAGAATATAAGAAGTTTTCAAAAGCGTAGGGCAAAACAAAAAAAGGGGAGTTTTACACCTAACTAATTGTTGACAGAATCGATTTAGTTTTTTATTTTAGCTGTTTATAGCTTTTTCTATAACATTTCAATATTTATTGGTTTTTAATACTATTGTTCAACTTTCAAAAAAAGTTTACTACAAGAAAATCAAATTCATTTTTACGAGTATTTAAAGTAAAAATGTTATCGATATTTTATTCATACATTAATGAATTCTCATTGAGCAATTTTTTAATTTTATTGTAATTTAAAATCAAATAACTGTAAGACACTTAAAAGGTTCAAAAAATGTTTATTGTATTGTGTTAAAAACATGATAACATTTTCAAAATATTTTGACTCGTTTTGAACTATTTATGAATATTTAAAATCTAGAATTATTTTTCTATAAATGTCAATAAAAAATTTTTTGTTGGATCGAAATCTTGAAAATATTATACAAGGTTTTTCATAAGTTTTTATAATAGCAATTGAAAAACATTGGAAAATACAATGGTAAACATTTTTTTATTAGCATTTAAATTTCAAATTTTGATAAAAATTAAAAATGTATAAAATGTTTAAATTTTACATATAAGAACTAAAACTTTAAAGTAAGGTTTCCCAGTAGTTGATCACTGTAATAATGATTTTATTTTGTAGTAATTTAAAAATATTATTTGTGGGTACATGAAACTGTTAAGTATTTTGTGATATTGCAAACACACAATGACATTTCAACAAAAATTAATTCAACCTACTGCACTACCAATGTATAAAAGTAAAATAAATTACTTAACGGCAATAATATCATAAAATATACTTAGTAATATAAGCTGAGAGATTTTCCCAGCGCGGAATCGTTTTAGTAATGATTTAATATCATTGAATTCTAATTCAATACTTCCATTATAGTGACTCCTCTGGACACTCAATGTACAACAGATCGATACTCACTTTCCCATCCTTTGTTTATTTGAAATACACAAATAAGTATTTAAAAGTATCATTGTTCTACCTATATTATTTTGTATCAAATATTTTACTATAGGGGAGTATACAATAATATAAACATTAAAACAAACATTGTGCTAAATAAAATGAACTGTTTAATGTTGGCATGAATTAACATTGAAGATAAGTAGGTAGGTACACATTTTAAAGTCTAATAAATAATAGACATTTCTTAAAAATGTTTCTTTTATATTTCTTTAAAAATTTAACAATGCCATTTTGGTAAGTAGGTATACATTATATTTAAAGTTGTATTATACTTGATGATCTTTCAGAAAGCAGTACACTATTAGCTTATAATATTGCTTTATAGGTATCTAACCTAACCTACTAGGTACATGGGTAATATAACTCAAATATCAAATATTCTCAAATAGTGAAACCTTCCTTAATGGACACCTCTAAATAGCGGACATTTTTTTGGGAACAAACTACAAATCCTACAAACTTTCTACAAAGTAACCTTCTGAACAGCAACTACAATTTCAGTGACCAAAAGTGTCCGGAATTTAGAGGTTTCACTGTAGGCATATATTTAAGCCTTAACCACAAATTTAAGTACCTCATTGATAATACTTACAACATAATTAATAATTCATATGATATAAATATACCTTCTTATTATGCTTTAACATTGTACTCACTATAATATTGTTATGTCCTCAAGTTTAGAGCAATGAAATAAAGAAACAAAATTATTAAAAATAGTATACTCTTTTAGTAGGTAACAGATATTGGGTAGGTACATTTATATTTATTATTAAAACTATTATAAATTTTAATTTCCTTACGTGATTGGAAGATAACAATAATTTTTCTAGGGTCCTTTCATACATAAATATGTGTAGTGGTACATCGACTAGATCCGAGTTGTTCATATCTATAAAATCAATATAATCTTCATATTGATGGTTAGAGCTCTTCCGACCAAAACACGACAAAAGAGACATGGTTTTCCTAAAAATAATAATAACCTTGTTAAACGTTTATAATTAATCAATTGTATACGAAATGTTTTATAATTACATTCACCGGTTAAACATGTTCAATAAAAAAAAAAATTGAGAAATTACAATGAGTTCAACTTGGTGGGAATCTGTTTCAAAAATGTGAATGTTTGATAACCGAAAATGATATGAACGCAAACAAAAAAAAAGGGGGAAACTGGTTTGCGAACGTTCCAATCTGGTTCGAAACATGCCTCCATAACAATAAATCAACATAGCATTGGAGGCTCCAGACGTTCCAGATGTGATAAGAAATACATTCGGATGCCAGGCAATTGCCAGCTATACTGGCTAATGACTAGGTAAATTATTTATTTATTGGTTAGTGGTTATTCATATTTTGAGTAGGAACAATGTACTAGGTACTTATGTTGTATGTTCCTATCTCGTTTTCGATTCTGATGATTGTGGTTCCGATGAATGTGGTAAGTCTTACAATAAATAACAATGCATATACGTAAGATATACCTAGGCCTTCTATGTCATTTACTTTTGGAATAGTAAAACTCTTCAACAGCTAGGTAGGTATTTAACTTTCAGGGTGGTTTCTGAATTCTAGTAGAAAATTGGATTTAGTTGGTAGTTTGGGAGTTAAAAAGTAAAAATGCGGGCAAGTGGGTAACGCTCCGCTGCACATTACTTGGAAAGTGTCTATAGAAGTCACTGTAATGGATGTGTTAAATTTGAATTCAATTGTACAAAATCATTGTATAAGAAAAACGGTTCTGAGCGGAGACGGCTGTAAGCCTATTATAATATTTAATATTACTATGAATTGGATTACAGATTCAATTTTGTGTCACGAGTTTAAAATTAATTTACACATTATCAAACTTTAAGCCTTAATTTAGGTATAAGAACATTATTTTTGTTCTCCCCGATTTTTTATCGCATTTGAATTCGTAAGCGAGACCGATATGTTTTTAGTTATGTGAGTAGGTACCTACCCATAAAATTGGTAATAAAATACGTAAAACATTAAAATTTAAAAATATTTTAGTTTTATAAAGTAGGTTAATTTACTCTAATAATGATTAAAGCGAACAGTGCAATATCGAAACTGCTAAACTCAAATTTGCAATGTTATCCATTCGTAGGGATAACATTATAGGTATAAATAACACAATATGCTGTTGAACGTCTTTTATTAAAATGTTGACAAATTTCATCAAAATCACAAAAATGTACAAATTATTTTGCTGTAAATTCATAAAATATCTATGATAATTGATAATCGATAGGTAAGTAGGTAGGTATACCTAATGATTTGTCTTTGAATACTTAGAAGTAGAATTAATTACAAATCTATCAAAATGTGGTAGGTACATGAGAGGTTAATAGTAAAGTGCATTTTCTTATTTTAATAAATTAAAATTGACTACCATAAATTATTTTATTGATAACGGATTTAAATAAATAACAATAACTTTTTATAATAAAGAAAATTGCAGATATGGTATGAATGGCGAATAAAGAATCCGCAATTCTTAAAATTAAGTTGAAAAACATTTTCGTATAAATTTAATTTATAAGTAATATAATTTGAATTCGCAGATATCAGGGTTAAGCAGTTCTAGGCCTATAATTTACTAAGTACTTATATACGATATACCTACCTTAGTTGTAACTTGTAGCCCTGTATAATAGCAATAGGTACATATACTGCTATATGGTACCTACGCTGATTTGAACACTGTACTTACGTAAACATCACATACCTATACAGTATACGAGGTAATATTATATAATTGTACTCATTGTCTACGATAATGCAAATTGATTTTAGCAGCAGTGGCATCTAATTGTTACAGAGCAATTTATTACAAACACAAATCAATTATGATATGTCTCTATGTATAGTATATGTAATGTATACTAATACCTATAAATTATTATAATAGTGTTATAATAGCGGGTATTATAATGGCTTATAATGTATTTGGATTTTGGATGGTAAAAAAACTTAATTATTTTTGATTTTTTAAGTACAGATAATTGGTAAATAATTGTCGTATATTAAGTATATTTACATTTTTTTCTTCAATAGCTGTAAGGTACCTTCTTACATTACAGTTTGGTGTTAGAATTTGTTTTAAACTCGTACCTAAGTACTTCTTTTTTTTTATATGTTCCCTTAAATTAGTACCTATCTATCCATAATTCCTATTAGCGTGTTCTGTTCGATTAACATTGTTGGTCGTAAAAGTGTCAAATTGTGTGACATTTGCTAAGTGCGTTAGGGTTATAAAAAGTGTGAAGAAAAGTTTATCGGCTATACCAAAGTTCCTTGGGGTGCAATCCTAGTCGCTCGTCTTCTCAAAATATGATGGAATCTCAATCGACCGATGGGTCGTCTTATGATCCAGCCACGATGGAGAAATCCTTAAACTCTGAAAGAGAGAATTTCAATTTCTACAAATATACAGTGAACCCGGATTTTTCAAAGCTAGAGTTGTGTTTAATAAAATGCGAATCGCTCATTATTGAAAACAATAAATTAAAGGGTAAGGTATTGTGCCTTGAATCGAAATTATTTGACGTTGAACAGAAACTTATTGAGCACGATAAGCTCAAAAGTGACATATTGTCTCTCGAATCAAAATTATTTGTTACTAATCAGAAACTTATTGACAACGATATTGTTATCGATGGTATTCCAAACACCGATACTGAAAACATTTTAGAAATTGTCAATAATTTAACTACATTCCTGGGTGTGCCTCTAAGTGAATCAACTATTAATGACTGCTATCGTATTAAATCGATATACGATAACCACAAAATGGGAAAAATAGTTGTGAAATTTGTACGGAAAATTGATAAAACCAAAATATTAAACGCCGTTCAAGAAAGGAAAATGTTTTTCGCCAATGATCTAGGATTTACTGGAAGCAACGCGATCTATATGCAAGACAATTTTTCTGCAGATTTAAATTTTTTATTAAAAAAAGTACAGCATTTTAAAATGTCAAATAATTTTAAATATGCTTGGATTTTTAATGGGCATCTTTTTCTACGACAAAATTCAGCATCAGATGTTTTTCGAGTTTCTTCTGAAACGGATTTAATCAAAATGGAAAACAAATTCAGTAAACTTGAACCATGAATCAATATGAATGATCAAATCAGTATTATAGTAAGGATACATAACTTATAAAATAATATATAGGCTATAACACTGTAGACGGTAACTATCGTAACTAAACAAAATTATTACTCTTTAATCTTTATTTATTTTTTTTTTTATTCGTACTAGATATTCACCTACTTTTATATATTTAAATAATAACATTTTTAATAATTAATTTTTTGGTGACATATTCATAATTGTTTGAGACCTAAAACATATATGGTTGAGAACCTCTGGCAACTGCTATATAATAATACCTATCAAGAAAACATCTTTCCAAAATAAAATTTTCATTTTCTAATTTTCTATACTATATGGTATATGATGTATGAAATACTTTCTGCAATTGAAGCATCGCCTCCCTATAAATAATATAAACACAACGTGTGGCATACATGCAATAACTACACATAAATGCTGAAAACTCAAGATCACTTTGTACAAAAGAAAAAAATATTTTTTTTTCATATAGGTTATACAGAATGAGGTTGAATGATTGTGTGGTATTTTGGTTGTTGAACCTGGAAATTTGAAGCATGTTGAGGTATTAAGATGTATTCTTCATGTTATATTTCACATGAATGACACATGCATTTGGCCAGTGCTTGTGTTGGAGAGGAGAGGGGGGATGGAGTACGCTTCAACATAATACATTGTAATTATTTCACCAAGTTCATCTTTCTGTAGGCCTTTAAAATACTCGCGAACGTGATTTAAAAATACCGCTGTACCAATCCACTATGTTGTTTCCCTGGTGGTTTTATTTAATATTAATTAATGGTCCAGGATTTTGTCAGTAATATGGCTTGATGCTTTACTGGTGCTGATGGGCCATTTTCTAGTACAAATTCTTTATTTGTTCATCCATTATATAGATTGTTTTCTTAGCGATAACTTTGACACCACAGTCAAAGGCGTAGCTAGAAATTTCATCAGGGAAGGAGGGGGAACCAAGCGTATTTTTAAATGTTTACATTAATATATTTATTAGCTATGGACAGGGGGGTCAATTTCCCGCTGTACTCTGCCGCCCTTACTCCGTCTTTGACCATAGTGCTTTTCCTTCAAGTACCGTCACACTTTTGGTACTTTATATTTTGAAATCCAGTCTGAGTGATTTAAGATTTGAATTTTTTTGATATTTTAAAAGTTATTTATGAGCTTAGCATCTAATTTTCATTCTCGTCACTCCTGATAAGCATATGTGTCGTAAATTCTAATACGAGGACGATATATTTTGTTAGACAAATGTAATCTATTACACAGAACATCCTTGCTTTCGTAGAATCCTTCTGAAATCCTCGTTGAATATCTGGAAATATTAATAATTTGATTATAATTATAATTTTAAAGTGTTGAACTCGACTGAATACTAAAACGATTTTGGTTGATTGGTGATTAAACTATTCAATAGTAGGTACTTTATGTAATATGGTATTTAATAATTGTATATACTAAATTTACATATTTTTCTAAGCACATTGATCACCATTGATCACACACAATATTATTACTGCCATGCAATTAAAAAATCTATTTCTTAATAGTGTTAAAATAAATAAATAATTTGTTGAAAATAATTGTTTTAATAGACTAGAATTAAATTAAGTTAGTATAAAATGGTTTTGTTTATAGGTATGCATGTTGGTATGTGAATTTCCGCTAGGTATATACTCCGCAGATTTCATTTTGGCCAGCAACTTAATTAGTCATAAAGTTCAACCTATAAAAACCTAAAAACATATCAAAACATGCGTACATTTGTGCTTAGTGGTCCTATTAAGTTAAAGAATTATGAAAAATTTAAATCACCAATCCCTCGTCGCTTTTTTATGGCGTGAAATGAATTATAAAAAAACTATAAAGATGTATATAGAAGTAAACGTGATCTCAGTTTTATAACAAATTTTAGGCCAGCAATTTTTTTTCGACATTTGAAGGAAAAAAAATCTAATAATTAATTTTGTATTTTTAAATATACCTTTCTCAGCACAAAAAGAACTCTTCAATTCTCGTAATATAAATAACTCGTCTCGAATTCAAAAAAAAATAACAAGCAATAACTTATTTTTGGTTTTTGATATTTAAATTTTAAAAGTTTGTATTGTGATATTCAATATTTCTTATTGTCTTGCACTGTTCTCATTATACACTAGTTGCTGTTCTAATAGACGGATTTGGTACATGATATAATTTAATACTTTACTATTTCTGAAAAAAATATTCATTTAATTATTTAAAAAAATATATATTACTTCATCATAAATTATAACTAATACACAAAGGCACTATATTTACTCATTTCTTTTTACTGTATAACGTTTACATGACAAAGTTAAAATCCTTTGATACCTTTTATATAGGTATACTCTTTAAAGTTGTATAAGGATCCCTAGACTACCACGCCCAACCCACCCCCCTAGTTACGGCCTTGAAAAAAGGTAGTGCATTTTTAGATCGTATTGGCTATGAAAGGATAACAGAAAAAACAACATATTGATTAATAAAATATATGGGTTTTACACGAACAATGCAGCCTAAAATAAAATCAATTTTTAGATGTCATATATATTTTATAAATTAATAATAATGTAACCCTTAAAAATCAAATGTTTCTTGGTTACGACATTTTTTATTTTATACACCCAATCGAGTTGAAATTAATACAATTATATAACTATATCTACATACGTTTTTGATCTATATATGCAAACAGAACATAATAAACGAGTGAAATTATCAATTTTGTTACTTTATTATACTTAAACATTTTTTTTTATGCATAAAGAATTAATTCAATTTGGAATATTAGTTATTCAGTACTTTGACAAGTATCAAAATGTTCAATTTCTAAAATCTAATTTATACAACTTTTCAATTGTATGAAATATATGTATAGTGTATTAAAATAATGTATATTTATTTTAAGTTCCACATTATATGATTTCGATGTATATGTATAGATTGATTGGTAGTTAATAATTTCAATTATAAGTAAAGTGATTCAATTATAATTTATGATGTGCCAGGAATATTATTGTTTATTAGTACACCATTTACGTAGTATAAAGTAGGAATAAGTATAAGTAAATTACTATTCAATTGATGTATTAGTGCAGCATATTGATTATTATAGCTAAGTATTAAAATAGTTTATATTATTATTTGCTAGTTATACAAATATTGTAGGTACTTCAATACTTATTTAAATAATATATGTACTTTAAATTTGTGTAGATACCTATTATTTATTTATAATGATTAGTGGTATGCTCAATACAATTTTGATCTTATAATCTGACGACAGTTGTTACTTCTTTTTGATAGATTATAGAGGTAAGCGTTAATATTACAAATTTACGAAACAAAAATACCTTGAAAAAAAATAGAATCATGTGAAACTTCAATGATCACATATTAAGTAAACAGTAATTGATCATCATTGTTTTAGAATATTTTTTAGCACGCTTGAGAATATATCTTAACAATAAAGATGCACACGAGGTGAACGAGACTTAAACATGACATATGGTTAGTAAATTGTAAGAAAATATACATATTCCCATTTCCCACACAAATTATGTAACAACAAAGTATGTACATTGTTTTGGATCTTAAATAACAATGCGTGATATAATTTTAATTATTATATATTTCATATTACCTTCATAGACAAAAGACAATTCACTTTTATTGGTCCGGATTAATATTATATTGGTGGTGGTAAACTCTCCCAATTTCGGGTCAACATTATGTTTACCTGAAGAAAATATGTAAGCTCTTTCAAGTTATTTTAAAACTATTCTGTAAAAAATATAGACAATACAGATCAAAAAATAAACACTTCAGATTTTTTTTAAATATGTATGTTCATTGTTCATATTACTATAAACATTATTTACTATAATTTAAAAAGGTAATTTGCTTTATTAAATGAAATTCAAATGCAGATTAGATTTTAAAAATGTGTATGCATATAAATATATAATATTATAAACATTAAGTTATAATACACGAATAAAGTTATTACAGACTCGCGAGAGTGTACATATGTACCCATTGGGAGTTGGAGTTTGGAATTAAAAAAAATGTTCATACGTTACTTCATACATGGTAGAGAGTGAGATATGTAGGTACATTTCATACATTTTACAATTCAATAATCGTTATACTATATTTTTTATAATACGTATTATGATATTTTAGAGCCCAGGTTCTTAAACTATTTGGCTTTGCTGACTCATACCTACCAACTTTTAGATGTGGAAAAGCGACCACACAATATCACTTTGTTAAGAGTTCTTCTTGAATTTCATTCTCGCCTTGGGTCTTATGATTTTTAAGGTTTTCTATTTTACTTTTTACCTCTTCTAGAATGAGTTCTGCCCAATCTTGAAAATCCCTATTTCCTAAGTAAAAGGTTTCTTTTCTTTCTTCACAATTCAACCTTTTTTGAAAAATATTTCCCCCACTTTTTGCCTAGCTTATTCTTAGTTGTTATCAATTATCTCCGTGTCTTAAGATCTTTTCTTTATTTTTATAATTCTCTCTTAGATTTGTATATTTGTGTAGGTATTTTTACACATCTCATATTAATTAATAGGAATTAACGTATGTAGTTTTTTACATGCTACTTTCGTGTAAAAACGTATGATTCTCCATGGAGTTGACCCGTGAGAGTTTACAGGTTATTAAAATCAGGAGGGCTTACAATCGCACCATTACATACCGCTATACCAATCTTTAATAGTTAATACCTATTATCTGGCTACCGTCTATATTAATTCAGTGTCACTGTGGTAATGCAAACTATTATATAATATCCAAATATCTTATGAGGCACAGTATTTTTTACGATACCCACGCCATGACTAGATAGACTAAAAAAAGGTAAAATACTAATTATATGTATTATATGTACATCAATTATTATTAACAAACATTGTCATCACTCATCCGGTATTTTTGATAAGTAGGTAACTACTGGATATTTGTTGCATCAAATCACGTGAATCACGTGAATTGCCACCGAATCATATAACACATTTTTATGTCAAGAATCTACAAACGTCGAATTTTCTAAAAATGTTAACAATTGTTTAACTGCATAATATTTGGAGTCCTTATGGTGCAAGAAGTCTACTATCAATTTTCCATTCTCCTCAAAATACGAATATACCTTTTTTTTTTGTGGTATCGAGAACCAGAGGGGGGACCGCGTTAGCATTACTTCCCCTAATTAGCATTACTTCCCCTATACGAATATAACTTAGGATAAGGAAATATACATAGATTGTCATGCATGATATATCGCAACTTGCAACAATTAAAGCCAATATAATTTATAATTTAATTGTTTATTTATTTATACTCCTTAAAACTAATATTATAAAAATTATATTTAATCCACATGACAATTTTCATCACTATTCACTGTTCGTAAAATAAAATACAATGAACTGGTACTAACAATAAAAATAATACATTTTATGATTATTTATAATTTAGGTGGTTTTTTTTGTTGTGTTTTTTGATGAAATTAGTTTTTCTTTGACCAACCGGATTGAGTCACAGAAACATTTTCGGATTCCTTTCCAACCCAGTATTCTCCACCGTTCTTGGCGACAGTGTATCTATAAAAAGAATATAAATTATCATATTATAAGCGTATACAATAACAAGAATAAATTGTATATTATAAATGTATAAACATAGTACGAGTTCACATATATTGTATTAGTATATGACCTTTATATTGCGGTGCATGGTTTGAAATTTAATTTTGACTTTCATTAAAATATTTATAGATACCTAAAATGGGTAAGACATAGAAGTTTAATTTATTTACTAAGAAATATTTACACAAACAATAATTGGTATTATTTTAGCTTATAAGTTACAGTTGAAACTAATAATATATGATAAGTTGTTAAGTGGATGCCAACCATAAATTATTTGTGAAAAAACGTTCAACACAAAAGGAACCACCCATGATAGAGTCATAACTCATAAGCCAATAGACATAACTTAAAGTTGAGAAACTAAATTTATTTATGGAACAAAAGACAATATAGCATGAGTCTTAGTGTTTTTATTGCGACCGGCCCTTATTATTCGTTATACGGAAAATTAAACCATAAACGTAAATTTAAGTCAAATTAAAAATTTGTATTAACATTATTTTGTTATTGAGATTAAATTACACAATAAATGACAGTTTTATTTTAATCGTGAAGATGTGTCAAATTCAGAAAACGCGTGTCCGTGGATTAAGGAACATAGTAAATTATTTAAATTTGAATCAATACTATATGTATGTTTTAATAACTTATTTATCTATTCCTGTATCATATTTATTCATTGTGTCATTAAGTATAGATTGTAAATTGCATGTAAACTAGAAAAAAAATCAATACTATATGATTTCCCATGAGTCGTAACAATAAAAAATATACAGGTGCCTGCAGTCTACTACTTAAATGGAAAAAATAAAATAAAAAAAGACCTTGAGAAATAAGTTGAGATAGAATTCAATATCATATTTTATTTTTTAAAAATAAAATTAGATAAGTATAAGGTACCTAAGCTATACTTTTTTTTTCATATAAGGTACCTAGCCATAAATTATTTTAATAACCTATGATTGATTTTTTCTGCAACATCTAGTTGTTTACTGCTGTGAAGTACAAAGTGTCTATATAGTGTATACGCTAAGTAGATAGGTACTCGCTTATACGTTTTTCTAACATCCATTACATTCACTACTAAATTGGCTCTTAAATAATTGTACTTTAGGTGTAATAGTGGCCTTGAAATATTGTTGTATACAACAAATTAGCATATTATGTAGAATTGTAGACTGTATACTGCTTATTATAGTAAGTTATATGCATTTAAGTTGAATCGGAAAATCCCATGCATCTCTGCGAAACACGTTTCACGTTTTAAATAAGTACGTTTTCACATTTAAGGTACCTACTACCTATATAATATAAATTTAATTATTTAAATGTGTAATAATATGATATTATTTAATAACATCTACATTGATTTAATAACATCTAGGTATACCTATTATAATTATGATTCTGAAAAATCACTAAACCAGTCAAGTCAGCTACGTATGTTTAAAATAAGTTGAGAAATAAACCGGTCCTAACCTTCCACACATTATGAGTACTGAGTTTAAAATTTTGTTCCTAATTATTCCTACAGTTATTATTTATTTAAATTACATTTTAATTGATAAGCGTTTGACGTGTATCCGTGCTTACTATACGAATAATATTGTAACTAGTAAAAAAAATGTATGTGTAAATGTTTGTTCAAACGACGAGTAAGAATAATTTTTAGTATAGATACTATATCAACTTACTTATAATATCACATGGACAAATAATATCTACATGCCAACAAAAAGGGAACCTACAGAAGGGGCCGAATCATCAGACAAAATCATTATTTACAAAATAATAGTTCAATGTTGAAAGGTGCTCTCACAGTTGCATAATTTTCATATTATATATTATGATGAAAATTCAAAATAGAATAAATATAACCGTAGATTTTGGTATTTTTTTTTTTTAGTTGGTAATAAACTTATACATTATACACAAACACAATACAAAAATTGAGAAATATACGACAGTATATTAATATATTATACTTATAATATTATGTTATTGTTTATTATATTATTAACTTAGGATAGATACACTTTGTCCTCTTCATTTCCCTACGTTGAACATTTTTGAAGATTAAAAACATTATAACATTATAACGTTACCTTACCAGTTGATCAATATTATACAGTTGTCTGTTTCGTTTGAACCATCTATTCATCAAAAAGTAATAGAAAATAATTTGGAACTGTCGACGTGAAAGTGTCACAGCTCCCATTAGTAAGTTTGAATTTACGTAGTTTACAAAAACGTCGAGTATTTTTACTATGACTATTTAGGTAACCTAAGCTATCCGTTGATTTTCTTAACATAAACCGTAATTCAAAAGTTATAATTAATGTTTAAGAAATTAATTATAGATACTAAAACAGTTTCTCTAGTGTAACTACTACTAACCTTACTTACCTATGAATAATATTATTTGAATTTTATAATTTTAATATTGGTCAAAGACTAACACCGTTGTATTAAATGAACAAAATGGCCAAAGATAAATGATGCAAAAGCTGATACGAATAAAACATTTTGAATAAAATCACATAGGTAGATGGTTTAATATTACGATTTAAATTGTGGAGTAAGTGCCACTGCTATTTCCGAGTGCAATCGACAAAAAACAAATCATTTTTAGTGAAGTATAATTATTAATTAAATTTTTGTTTAACATGTTCATTCTAAATGTAAATTTAGGTAAGGTTAGATTCGGTTAAGTGGTGGTTTTTATAAGAAACACTTTAAATAAATGCCTTCCTTAAAATTATTTTAATAATAAAATTAATCCAATATTTCTTAAAAGATTTTTAATCAATAACAATAGATACATTTAATTTGGATCTTAAACTTTATATATTGTTCTTTTTTTAAAAATATTGTTTTAAATAAATGCAATATAAGACGAAAGTATGTATTATAACTTGATATAGTACTATAGTGGTATATGTAAATACATACACACTATCTATTAAAATTAAATCAATTTATTTACGTAAATAATATATGTATAATGACCGTTACGTCCTTAATACAAATTATTAAAATTATTTATTATTTAATTTCAAACCTAAGCTTATTTTTTTTAATAATCTGGAGTATCTTTAACTTAAGCCAATGTAGATACTTTCTAAACATATAACAAGTTAAAAAAAATGATCAACTAGCTAGACAACCTTGAAGATTGCAACACTACACTTAAACATTAAAAATCGTTAACAATCGTTTTCATTCATTAATAGTTCAATGTACATAGATTTGTTTCATTTCCTTATTGTGGTGTTTATAAATAATTGTCGTACCATTAATTATTAATTTTGTCGTGTTTCATCAGAGTAACTTTTTTACATTTCCTACGATTTTTTTAAGAACAGCCATTATTGTTAATTGTATTAATATCAATTATGCCAACTCTTAATAAACATTGAATTAATGTCACTGATAATATGTTACACGAATTCATTAACGAGCTACAAATAATAGCTCTTCCACAATTTACTTTCATAATTTATTTTACTCGATTAGTTGTTATTGTGATCACTTCGATGCCAATCGATGGTCATGTGTAATGATTAAAAGCGTCTTTCCTCGGGAAGCGATTACGGTGAGGGACACGCACTATTACACAACGTTTGTATGCAAATGATAATTGAAATGTATGTCAACGATACTTTTTGAAGAAATATTTCATACCACCATTAAAGTAAGCATGTTTCGCATTTGTCACATTATAATATTGTATCGTATCCATATGGCCAGTCTACCACATAGAAATACCGGTTTAATCATACATACCTACACTATATGTCATATGATATTTCTTTTCGAAAACCCGTTAAGCTACAACTACTTTTAATAAATATATGTCATTATTGTTTCCAATAAACATATTGCCCTTTGTTATGTTGTAATAGTTCAGCATAAGCTATTGCAATGCCCTTTAATGTAATAGGTACTTACTTAAATTTGAAACTCTGCACTTCAAGAGTTTTCGGTGCTGTCCATGTGAGAACTACTCTTGATTTTTCGACTGCGTTTGCATGAGTTGCGGTATTCTGTAAACGATTTATAAAAATACTTTGTTATAAACGTTTCATTGAATGAGTTCGAATTAGTTATACAGTTTTATCGGCCAACTAGTACCTATATAATATGATTGTAAATTGCTGCCGTGCAAATTATAATTACGATTTTAGTACACTGTGTGTCAAGACATTATCTGGTAATGTTTGAATAATCCATCGACATAAATCGTGATCCAGATCATAATAATTATATAACCGATAAAATAAATTTAAATTATATTAGTTATAAATACACTATTAGGTATAGTATACTTCTAAGTTCAAATTTTCGAAATTTCTTTTGAAAGCCATATTTTTTGTTAGCTTATTATATGATTAGGTATTACAAAACTGATTGGTTTCATATCGAGCCTTGTATGGCTAAATCGGTAAAAACTACATGCATATTATATTTACGCCTTTATTATAATGTACTGTTTCTAATGCTATCTGGTCGTCTATTATAATTTATGATACTATGTTGTGCACTCACGTTGGACGGGCCATCTGGGCAACTGAGGAGCTTCCATTTGCCCTTGAACTCTGTGTTGTTCTTGGACGCGGGCAGAGGAGTGAACGAACCAATGGGCTTGTCTTGATTGTCTCTGGCCTGGATTATGAAGCCTTTGAATTTGGAAAAGTCTTTGGAGGCGAGAGTCAGAGTTATGGGTTCTCCACCTTTCACGGACTTGCGGTTGAGCGTTAACGTGTAGGGCGATTCTTTGGTCTGGACGGGGGCTCCGTGCTGAGGCATTAAGTCGGTGCACACTTCCAAAGGCGCACCTTCGGAATAAGCCAAGGCAGTCTGCAGGTAACCGAAAGCGGCTACTGACACCATCAGCAGCGCTAATTTAGAGTTTACCATCATCATTCTGACTGCGAAAAGCACAAAAAACACACAGAGTACTGATTATTTTGTTTAAACGTACAAATATAATAAGGTTCAATTGGCTTAAATTATCCTCGATATCTATACTAAGCTATACCACAAGTTAATTTAATCGATTAAATATTAAAATTTGTATTCTTATAGTAATAATAGGTTAGTACACGCCGGACAGCATTCATAATATTATCTACCGACTTACAAACATTATATACAACCAACAGTATAGCAAATAATTAATACATTTTATATTATATAGACAGAGTGTATTACATATATTTTATTAACGAACTCAACTTGCAACATATATTTCAGATAGTATTTAAATAATTATTAGACGGGAATTTAATATCATCTATACTTGGTTATTTTTTTAAACTCTGCAGGTAATTTAATATCAATAATAATATTATAAAATACCATTATTGTTTCTATTGTTATATATCTTCATATCAGAGTTTACAAGCACTATCCAATTGTTAAAAAAAATATTATAAATAACTGTACGAGATTGTACATGTAATATATTTTTTAAAGCATTTAAATTTATAAAACAACATTTTGTTTATTTTTGAATTTTTATTAGAAGAAAAGAATAATGCAGTTGAAAAATACAATAGTTCAAATGTCAAACTTAATTTGTACATAGTTGTTTTAACAAAAAATTATGTTTATTTGTAAAATCGATCGTAACACGAAATAATCGAAAAAATCATTTGATTGTTAAAGTACATTTTATTGATAGACAATTGATGAATAATCTATTCACGGCTATAGCCGATCTTAATTATTACTATTACTTAAAGATTTATATTACATACCTAAGAAGTGAATAAAATAAAATATAAATACCATTACTAGTTACATAGTGATTTAATACATAGGTAATTGTTTAAATTGAAATATCTCACTTAAATTAGTACATATTGTTAAATTTGACATGCTTTAACTTACTGACAATCACAACTTAACTAATATACAAAAATCAAATACTTAATAGAAAAAATTGTAATATTTATATACCTAATATAATATAATTTATATGGTACTTTTGTAAATAATGGAGTATAATTAGTTAAATTAAATTAAATGTATTACTTAATATATTATGTTACCTATTTGTTGAATATGTCGAATTACGAGACAAATGTGGAAGTATGAGCTGAGCACACGATGTCAAGTTGAGTACTGTAGCAGTAGTCGATGATACCTTTGTCCAGTACAACATATAAAGACTATTACCACACAAAGAATACACAAACACAATTCCCTAAGAAAGGGAACTTAACCTTCATGGAGATTGTCTAATAATATACTCATTATTGATTTATACCTGACCTGTGCATAATATTCAAACGAATGTCTAGAATAACTCGTTATTTGTGTGCTGATTCCCACTTAAGTTCCTCTAGCAGACAAAAAATTATAATTCGTCTTCACGTTATGTTAACCTCCCTCGTTTGTCGTCAGACATCACTTCGGATTCGGATGAATAACGGCTGTACTTAATATTGAAAAAAAAATCATCTGCAATGACATATGACCTACTCTTTACTATTATATACGTAGGTATATTTTTATGCATCTTATAATTATGACCTACAGTTTTTATTTTTATATTTTTTAGACAGATTAAAATAATTTTGTAATAGTTTGGTAGGTCATAGAACGACAGGTAGGTACATATTAAGAGCTAATAATCGTTATTGCAGAGAAATTGTTTTTATTCTAGGATCTATAGAGGCCACTTTGTATTTTATTACTAATTAGTAATTACACATATTTGTGCATATCTAAGAATACATTTCAATGGTACCTAATGATAAATTGGATAAATTAAATTTTAAATTCAAAGATAAATTTAACTATTATCATACTAGTGATATTGTTTGATTTATAATTTCCTACAAAATAATTATTTATACTTGGTGATAGTTGATACAAAAAAATAATTTTATACAATATATCAGAAAATTACCAATATTTTAATAATTATTTTTTAAGATATTTTTATGAAATACTTTCTGAAGGAGTAAAAGTAAGTCGACATTTTTATGAATATATTTTAGAAATTAAATACATTTATCCAATTAATTTAAAGAGGGCATTAAAAGAGATTTTTTATCGAAAATAAATTCTCGAAAAATTGTTAATTTGTACTTTTTTTGGCAATTGGGACATTGTTTTTTGTACAAGCTCCTTCACTGCAAAATAAATTCAAATATATTTTAAAAACTCAGGTATACACTGGAATTGCATTATTTTAATGTGACATGCCGATATAACTTATTTAATCATCAGAATAATATTGTTGTGTTGGTTATTGGAAGGATTTATATTAATTACAATGTAGGTACTATAAATACCTATACATATTAAGAAATGAAAATTACCTACATTTTGCCATTTTTAATAACTACATTTACTTTAAATAATCCTTGTACGAAATTATAACATACTTACATACTAATAAATATATTATATGCATGGCAGCAGTATGCTGTATGGGTCAATAACTTTGTGGTATACCTAGTAATAAAGAAACAATAACATAAGGTTTATCTACCTACCTACCTATTTACATACACAAGTTTCATAACTCTAATCTCAAATAATTTACTATATACATGTCTATGTGACTATGTTCTAAAGTTCTGTATAATAAGAATATTCATCATTGATAACATTAACTCATTATCCATACCTACGTAGGTATATTTTAGTATCGCCTATCAATTATCAAACATAAATGTATATCCATTAGTTAACAATAATTAAATTATAAATATGACACTATGATAGTACCTATAAGTTATAAGACTTATAGCCGCAGAAGGTACTTCAAATCTCGAATAATGTTTTGTTTTCTATATCTAAAACATTAACTCATTAACTATTAGAAAGAAAAATCTTATTTGCCTTTTTAATATCAAAGGAATAAATTAATTGTGGAGCGGGAAATGTATTGGTTTTATTTTAAAATTATGTGTCTGGTTTTTTTATATGTTTGTAATCAACTTTTGAAGCAGTAAACATGTTTTATTCTTTAACTTTGAAGATGGTTTCTGGTATAGACAGTTGGTTTAATACTTTGGGAGGTTAGAAGAAAAATATTCACTGTACTTTTCAAAAAAAAAAAATGATAAAAACTTAAAAGAAATTATAAAAGTCGGGAATCTTTAAGCAACACCAGTTTTTGTGATTTTGTTTTTTTCGTTGTAATTTAAAAAGGATAAAACCTAACTATAGAACTATTATTTGCTTGGTCATGATGCAATTTTTGAAATATTTTAACTATTAAATTACTCAGGTTTTTATAGACATTTTAAATTGTTGATTTTATTTAACATGAAAATGCAATACAAGGACTGAAGGACATAAGGTTCTTCAAATATTGTTCTTAATTCGTATAGCAATTAAAAATATCGAAAATACACAAACACAGTTTTTTCATAGATATTTGAAACCTATACCTATCCTTAGATACAGAGGCTAACATTCTCTCTGGGTCTCAAAATCTTTTTTGGTACCTTAGCAACGATTTATCATCGAATTAAAATTTAGGAATTCTATTACAATTTACAATAAGAAAAGAATAATATATGTTTACTTTAAGTGTTTTCACTTTTTTCTGTGGGTACCCAGACGAATTTTACTTTTAATGTTGTTTGTTGTTTGTTGTTTGTTACATTCTATTCACTTTTATTTTACTTTTAAAAATTAAAATACTCTCATTTTTTTCCAACAAGTCTAAGCTTGTTATTCGGTTATGTTTTTAAAATTTTATGTGTAAACTTCTGTATTACTTTCGTGTAAAATAGACATTTCAAATAAACTTAATCACTTCGTCTGTATCACCCCTACACTCAAAAACTAGATACTTTTTTTTTTTATAAAGTTTATTAAGGCTTCAACAACAAAGATTTTTAGCCTACATTTGTTTAAAGAATAACAAGAGAGAGCGATTTTACATATAATACATTTGGTACATTTTACATAAAAGGGTATTTACAATGGGTGGTTTGATTTTATGTTAGTGAAGAATAAACTGATTGCGGCCGTATTCTCGTCATTGAAGGCTTGGTGAAGTGAAATATGATTTTGAAATATCTTGCGAGCTTCGGTGAATTTGGGGCAGGTGATGACAATGTGCTCTATTGTTAAACTAGATACTATATAGTATATATATGTAATGTGACTTCCTTGTATTTTTGATCATTACGTAGATGACGTATATTTATTGTAAATAGTCAACCATAAAGATAAATATAATATTTAAAAACTATATCAAAAAGGAATTTCTTAATAGGTATATATTTTCCAAAATAAAAATTTATTTAAAATCTTGTGAATTAAATATTGCAACATATTTTCTGAAATTATACATATTTATTACATAAATCTTCAACAATGTAATCAATAGTTTTTTTTATAGGTCATGTCCAAAAATCAACTATGTGGCTCAATGTGACCAGAAAATGTATAAATAGGAACTGGATTTTTAAATGTATTGCGAGAGAATATATGAAAAGAATTTCAGGAACGACGTATTTTGTACTATACTTTATCCTAATTCAACGATTTAAAAAACAACTAACACGTAAAAAATGAATTCTAAAGTATGTATAATTATAATTATTTAATGATATGCTAATTGTGTAAAATGGCTTTGACTTCCAGACTGCAGTATAGGATGCAATTAGGTACATTAACACAATAACACCATAGTAATTAGTATGGATACCTACCAAAATATGAAAAAAACTCGTCGTTATTATAGTATTATAGTTTATTGCGAACGAAGATGACCAATTTTGTCGAATGTCACAATTTACTAAAATATGGTAGCAACAAAATGTTTACGTAACATAATTTGCATAACGATCGTCGTATTTAGACGTGGTGTTAATATCATAATTACTATCATTTAAGTGGATTTCAATGAACAAAAATAACATGTTATTTAATTGAATGATTAAATATCTTATACATTTTGATTTTCTAGGAAAAAAACTTTCTTTATTAACTTATATAGAACTAGATAGTAATTTAGATTTTGAGGCACTAGGTGCCTCAAATATTATTAAATTTATTTATGTGACTATATATACATAAGGATTTCGTAGGTTGTAGTTACGTGCCTTTTAAAACTTTAAATAATAATATATAAGTTAAATTAATATTCATGTATTATGTTAGTTTGAAAACGTTGATTACAGAAATATAATTTGAAAAAGCTCTGCTGTAGGTACATTAGGTGTCTAGGAAGTAGAGTTAATATGTTTTAAACCTCCACATTAATCAAAAATGGATTTGTTTAAAACAGAAAAATATGATTGATGTGCATAAAACTTATAAGTTCATACTGGCAACTCCTATTTATTAACTTTTTTGGATTAACAAACAAATTGATAACATTTATACTTTACAATAATAATTTTACTCATTCAAACTACTACCAGTATGCTTCTATACTTATATTACTTCTATAGTTCTGAGGGTAATACATTTGTTTGATTTATTATTTACAACAGACGTATACAACAGAATTATAAAATACATTGTTTAATGTTTAGTCGTAATTCAATGTATTTCTGACTTTTAAAGCTCTGAAATTTTCTATTTTACGGTATATCTTAATAGTATATTCAACACTGTAATGATAAAAATATAATATATATTGATAATATTATTGAGATCGTAGTAATTTATTTTACTATGAAGCATTAGTATTACAGTAGGTCAGCGTTTTCCAAACTCTTGTTTGGGCTGCCCCGATAATTTTATATTTTTCGCCTTCGTGACCCACCAAAATATTTTACATTTATCATTATGTAATAAAAGGCAAAATAAAACACATTTGAATCATCTCTCCCGTTTCTTTGACTTCATCTTCATACTTAATAGTTTAAATTATCAAACGAAAATGATAAATAACAAATTTAATATGAGAATTTCTTTAAATTCTGAGACCTGGTATTACATTTTCATGGCCCGGTCGTGGGTCGCGACCCACTATTTGGGTTAACGCTGCAGTAAGTTATTAAATTCATTTTTGTCGAAAAAATTGTGTTTGAAAATGTCATTGTACATTTGTATGTATAAAATATAAAAATATATTTTAAATTTTCAAATACCCACCAACAATATTTTAAACCATACAAACTACAACAAAATAACTAAAATCTTTATTCTTGGTTTTAAATGTTTTAATATATAATTTCGTCCAAATTTGAGCTTAAAATAACTGAAAAAAATGTGTTCATGTATTTTTTAGATTTTTTGGTTACAGAATTAACCTAATAGTTTACGTGGAACCTTGCTTTAAATTTTAACATTTGTATTTATACATTTTTAACTAATAAATAATTTATACATTTTCAATTTTATAAACTTGTCAACATTTGAACTTTAAATGCTTATACAAAATAATCTTGCCTTCGTATTTTTAAACTCATAATGTAACAATTTGGGGAGCATTGTATTCAATTTTCAAGCATTTTGACCCGACACATAAAATTGCACTTTAACAACAACTTATAAGCAGTGTCGGCCTGGTACCTTAAGGGCCCCGGATGCATTTCTTCAGAAGGGCCCCCAAAAAATGTTTTTTCATAAAATTATTAAAAATGTACTTATAAGTAGTGTAAAATATTATACATTTTTAAAGGTACCATATACCTATAAAATTAAGCATCCATTAAGATTAAGTTAAGATTTAAGTTAGATTAATAATTTATTATTCTAAAAAATTTTTTACATATTGCATAATATAAATAATACCTTCTCACATGAACTTAATATTTTTTTTAATGTGATTCAAATTCAAAATTAATTGTGCATTTGATTTTCTTTGTATCAGTAATTTTTTTAGTTCACTAGATGAGTTAGCAATCGTATCAATCAACTCATCTGAGTCAATCAAAATATCCTTTTCAATGGACATTAGCATTAATGGTACATTGGTTATTCCGTCTGGAGGTCGAAAACTATCTACTATTTATGATAACAATAATCACTCACACAGATAACAAAAGTTATCACATAAATACATAATAATATTATTAATAATAATATTCATTATCCAATATTTATATTTCTGAGTACGATCGGGGGTGGGGGCCCCCCAACACAAATACGGCCGAGGGCCCCGGACGCGTTTGCGGCCCAGCGGCCATGGCCAGGCCGACACTGCTTATAAGGAACCTATTGTATTACAATTTTAAGATTTTAACAGTACGAACATTTTTTTATCGAAATTAATTAAAAATAAGCTAATAAAAATCGAAAATTTCATATGCCCATGAATAGTTCAACATGAGTCAAAATATTTTAAAAATTGTATGGTGTAGGTACTTATTGAAAATGTTAATTTATTATTCAGTAAACATTTCATGTACATTGTACTTACTACTTACTAAAATTTCTTTTAGAGTTACGACATAAACATTAATTTTTTTTCCAGAGCTTTTGAAAACTTTCTACTGCGAATTCCAACTAGATTCACTTTTCCACCTGGAAAGATAATTAAATTTAAAATCAAAGTATTATATCGACTACTTGACACAAAAAAAAACACACACACACACATATCATTGCAAAATCAATAGGTATTTTCATTATTCCGTTCAGAATCTAAAAATGTAAAATATGCTAGACACTAAATCATAAAAATAATTAATATTTTGGTTGGTAAAAAACGTAGTAATTAAAACTGCAGTTCAGCTAACATGTACCTAATTATTAACTTTGGAGATTCATTAATTACCACATTAGTTATTTAAAAAATTCTTTTTCTATGAATATGGTAAATACACGTCATATTTATATTTAAATATACCTATATTCAGGTATATTACAATTGATTAACCAGATTATAAAACGGTGAAATTTAAAAAAAATACCTGAACACTAGGTACAATTCTCGACCCTTCTGAAGTAATTTACTTTGGATATATACACGATTATAGGTACCTATCTATACTCTATAGTACCTTATAATTTATATATCCTACAGTCACTGTGGATGTAACACGATTGAGCATTTTTTACTTTTCATATTTGAGAAAACGCAACACGAATGCGCACAATAAATATTTTATTTTGTGGGTTCTAGAGAAATTCTCAATATTGAATTTTCCTATTATGATGACTTTCTTACACTTCTAACATAGTAATTCGTAGTATATTTCATACCTTGCATTATGATTTGTATTGACGTACCTATATTAATCTGTTTATAATACCTACGTGGCTATTTCAAACTATAGACTGCAATATGATTAGGTAATGTTTGTATTGTTCAATTATAATGTGGTAAGAATATAATATTTAAAATTACATAAACATTGATAATTCACCTAAACAATAATAATAGCATCACTACATACTTATAAAGATATAAATTAACATTCGTCTACAAAAATAAAGAATAAATATTCACACATTTGATTTTAATAGCATAATATATTAATATAGGTAGGTACTCATCATAATAACATAATACATATAGGATAGCCGATAGCGTATAGGTATAGGTATAGGTATAGGTAGTCATAACAATTTTGATTGTCTATCAAAACAAAAAACAAAAAATTCTAACATAATATTTATAACCTAAAATTTCCAAAACTTCCCGATGTCACTAAAATCTTAGTTACATAACAATACGCAAAATCGGGTAATAGTGTTGTATTTCCTCAAACATAATAAAAAGGTAAAAAATGCGAAATCGTATCGTACTGACTATTTTTTTTATATAAGCATTTAAAATTCAAATTTTGACAAAATTTACAAATAATAGTGAAGTAAAATTTTTTTTTAAATTTTCAACTTTTTAGCTAAGGTTTGAAAGTTGAAACGAAAGTTCCACTCAAGTAGGTTATTCTTCAAACAAAAAATATAAAAATAATACTTATGTACAGTTTTTTATTTTTTAGTATTTTTATGTTCAAATGTGGAATAAATTACATATTCAATAACTGAGAATAATGATTTATGTTATTCTGTTGTAAATTAAAAATATTATTCATGGGTACTCTTAAAGTATATTATTATATTTTATACACACATTGACTTTTCAACTGTATTTTTTTTGGGGGGCAAAAATTAATTTAATCTACTGCTTAGACGCATAGTACTAATACTTACTAGTAAAATAAATTACTTTAATCACAATAATATCATCAAATACCTATATTAAATTACTAAGTAAATAGTAATATTATAGTCTTCGCTCAGAATCGTTTTTCGTGTACCTACCATGATTTGATATCATTGAATTCAAATTTAACACCATCCTTTAGCTGGATAAAAAAAAATATAATATTCTACTATAATATATTCAGTTATTTATATTATTTTCCGAGAATTGTAAATCATGTTTATAAAATTTATTATTAGGATGTATACAAATAATTATATGCGTATTATAATATTGTTAATTAATATATTATATTACATTAATTGTACATTGGACATGGTAGGAAACAACATGTAATAATTGGGGTTTCTTTGGTATTTTTTACAGAATTAATAAAAAATATGTTAATTATGTTTACAACGTTTTCCGATCTACATTTTTTTCCATCAAATATTTTTCCGTGATTTATAAATATATTAAGATATAAATATAAAATTCATACAAACTACTGGTACCTAACCTCTCTTCACCCTGATATAAAATCTTGTTCGCCGTACATGACAGGTATCTATACTAATAAAATTGGCATACTACATACACAAATATATATATATATTATTATTTTATTTCTTATTTTAAACAAGACTAAATACTAATGAGTAGTAGGTACAATTTTATTTTTGCTAGTTGAAGATTAAAATTGTAAATACCTATATAACAAAATAAGAAATACCAAAATATTTAGTACCTATACGACCTGCCTACATTACGTTAGTATTTTCAAAATGTTCAAATAAGTATTTTAAATATGTAATAATATTAACATGCATAAATATATAATAAACTATATGGGTACCTACCTATTATATAAAAATATTGAGGATTTCATAATACGTAAAACGTGCATCGTTACTTCTACTTATAAACATAAAACATGTTATGCAAATTAATCAGTAGGTAACCTATAATTTTATAACTCTTTAATAGGTATACATAATAATTGGCAATTTAAACTTTAGATTATGAGTGTACTTATAACAATAATAAAAATAGTTGTAGAAAATAATTAGTAATAGGTATCTTCGAAATATACTTTAGTTATATAATTATATTTTCATTAACACGAACACATTTTAAACCCACTTAAATAATTTTTCTTAACGTCAACGTCATCAATTAGTGTTTTAAGAAGTAGGTAAGCACACTATTATTATAGTACCTACTACCTACCTATTGGAATTTATTATTTATTCCAGTAATAAACCTAAATTTAAGAAAAATATTTAGTTTATTTTTTGCGTTAAAATTGAACAAAATTGTGAATTTTTGAAATGAAAAATAAATTATATATTATTTATTTGTTTTGCTTATTATTTGATTTTGATGAAAATATTTTGCATTATGGTCATAATTATTACGATAACTATTGTACTTATCTATATTAAGAATATATCTACTTAACACTTTTAACGTAATATAAATAATATAATGTTATAAATTATTATAATACTCAACATTAAACACCTCTTAAGAAAAAAATTAGAGTTATCATCACATCGATTGATGAAAATATACAGTGGTAAATTGTACTTAATAAAAATATATAATTTTCCCTCGTAATAACTTCTCCCATAATTTGTGTGATATTATCACTGGGCAATTGCATAGACCATTTGGATTTGGTTAATTATCTACATTATACAGACTACAGAGGATATATATAATGTACCTATTTATCTAAGTATTAGGTACTAAAATACTAAACGAAATAATATTTTAATTGTTTGATTTTAAATATAAATGTGATTTGTCAACCAAATTGTATAGTGATTAGAGTTGTTTTAAATGTAATATATTATTTTAATAATCATAAAAAACGAATTAAATTAGGGAGGTACTAGGTAGTAGGTACCTATCCAACTATACAAGTATAGAACTCTAGCATATTATATACCTATTAGTACTTACGTATTTTAATTATTACATTTTACTATTAATTAATAACTATATATTATGTCATATTACTATTTTAGTGTCATACTTTATTAGTATCACGGGTTCCATTCAAGAAATATTATGTATTTCAATTTTAAGTAATTTAATTTTTAAGCAAATGAAACTTATTTATGGTATAGGTACCTAAACAGTTACTTATATCAATATCTTATAGTATCTTAAAACATAATATAAGATAACAATATTTAAATAATAATCATTTTTTCCTGCATATCTGTATGATTAATTGCATTGGTAAATAATAATAATAAAAATGTTTGATAATACTCGTATATTTACTTATCAATGAAAATCCAACACAATTATTGAATTATATAATTATTATTTATGCTCCTATGTATGTACTTAATAGTTAATTATACTTATTAGTCTATTATATGAAAAAAACATATATTATTAGTTATTGCGATGAAATAATAAGCCGTTCAAATCTTCAGTAGGCACCTATATTATATTATTATCAGTCTATCATTTCAATATTTGTGTGTAACCTTCATTTGTTTACTTTTCAGTTGCAGACGTAGCAGCCTCAATATATTTATTATTTATTCCACTTACCTATATGGCTATAATATAACATAGCATTTTATAATTTACTGCTGTATTATACCAATCTACACGAAATTATAGACGGACATTCCTATCTTTTCGAATAAATACCATGTTTTCGTCCTAAAAATTATATAGATAAATACAATATATTCTCGCAGACAAGATTAACAATAAAATCTTATAAACTACTGGTACATGTTTTGATTTGTGTGACAGGTAGAAGATCCAGGAACAAACATAAATTGAACAGGCGCCTACCTATCGATATGTGGAGGTAAATAAGTTTAATTATGTATGCAAATGCAATAAACAATAATCGCTATAAGTTAGTATGTAATAATTTATAGGTGACAGGTGTACACCTACGTAGGTATCTAGATAGGATTCGTTAATCTCTAACTAAAATTATTGTTAACACCAGCGGTTCTCAAACTTTTTTTCGAGTACTACTTATGTATATTATTAATCTGTCGCGTACCACTTATGTCTATTTCTATGTGAGCATGTTCAAACACAAATTAAAATATTCATTTATTTACTAGCCAATCTATCACTTCATGGCCTTTCGCGTACCGACATGTAGTCTTCCGCGAACCACTAGTGGTACGCGTACCATAGTTTGAGAACCTCTGGCTTACACTGTCAAGTTTTCTAGTATGTACTACATAGTTAGGTTTAGGTAGGTATCTACTCGCATTTCAACTTCACAGTTTCTTATATTACACTATTATTCTTAATAAGTGTCAACCTTGGTTTCCTGGGGCTCAAATTTTGAGCCAGAAAACAAATATTTGGTTAGAGAATTTTATCATTTTACAAATGCCGTACAAACTGTGTCGTAACTGAGAATTAATTGTATAAGAATATTATATGGAAATAAAATATATATATTGCATACCTACATATTACATATAGTATAACTTATAAATATAGGTCTAGGAATTATAAATATGGAATATAAAATACTAAAATACCTATTTATTTCATTTTACAAAATTATGCTAAAATATTCAATTAAAACATGATAAAATAAACATTGAATTTACCTACCAATGTCTTCCAAACTATCATTAAGGCTGTTGAAAGTACATAGGCCGTGTTTTAGTGCGTTTAGATCAAGAAGTGAAAAATAAATATATATACTTAAATAAGTCCAATTTTAATTTTGAAAAAATCTTTGAATTTTTTGCTTAATGTCTCTGTTTTGTAAGAATGCGTTTTTTATTTAGTTTTTTTTTAGTAATACCAAGTATCTACCATAGTAAATATTAATTTTGAAAAAAAAAAGGAAATTCAATTGGTACTTTACTAATTAAATAATACAACAGATCAAATATCCATATCCTACAAAACCTAGAAAAGATAAGGAATTCAAATATGTTTTCAAAATTTAAATCGGGGTTTCAGTATTGGGAGAATTTTTCTTTTGCTTTTCGGAACTTTCGTAGTGAAAGGAGTTGAAACTTTTTTGATCACTTAATATAGAGACATGTGGCTGCTCTTAGGTATGCACACTACGGATTTCCAAGAATCTTAGCCGTAGTTCATCTTTAATTTCATAAAGCGTTAGGTGAACTCAAACACATTAAAGATCAATCACTACCCACAAAGTCCCACATCACTAACGGGCCACGGCGATTTGTAATATTGCCTAAATCCAACCCCTTAAAAATTGTCCGGTTACAACAACCTTAGGTAGTTAGGTGAATAAACAATCTTATAATTTTAAACAAGCTTAATACAAGTACATTTTATGCAAACTATATCATCTTTGTTACTCTTACTTTAAAAATATCTTCAACATTATCCATACATGTTTGAATATTTTTCGTCAAAGGCAAAATCACGAACTGATTGTATAAAATTTAAATTAGGAGCGAGGTAATAACTAATATTACGTCGAATATTGGAATCTTTGACCATTTACACTAAACTACTTTCGTTTAAATATACCATTAAATAGGTATATGTATTGTACTTTCCGTGTTTATATTTAAAATATGCAATAATATTATGTATTATCCTTAAAATAAGTAAAAATATGAAAAATAAAAATAGATCATGTGTAAAAGGTAAATTGTGGACATAAAAACATTATTAACCAAATTTGAAGAAAGGTGTTTCAAAAAACACTTACCAATGCATATAAATTCTATAGCTCTGAGTACGACATTCACATCCGTTTCGTAAAATAACAAAATATGTAGACATTTCATCCAATTTATGAAATTAAATTTGATTTTTTAAGCATCGATTAAAAAATTTTCATAAAACGCACTCGAAATTTTACTTGATAGGAACTCGTTTGTTCATTTGCGGGCAAACCAGAATAAACCATATTTACACCATATACATTATTACATTAACATAACGTTAATTTAAAAAAGAAATTAAAAAAGAAATAAGTAGGCTAAACTCAACAAACAGTTAACATTATTAAAGTTAAGTTCAATAATTAAACGTGCTTACTAAAAACTATGTATTAAAGGAATAAACAACTAAAAAGAACTGATTGTTTTTGTTGTGTGAAAATATAGTTTCATAAATGAATAATTATGGTGGTCTGAAAATTGTTGTTGGACTTCATTATTAATTTAATGTTTATTTACCATAGGACATTTGGTGTCCAGTTTTAAATTTACCTAGATGTGTTCCTTTTTTTAAAATAGTTAGATAATCGGATAACATTGCGTACATATGAGTTCTTACGGGGATTCGTACAGACAGTTTATAAGGAGTTCAATATAGGCAATTTTCGAAGTGCGTGTTTGTCGTGTAAATATGTATTAGACTATTAGCAACTAGCAAGTGATCATCAGTAGTGTGACTGTCAATAACTTGTAATAATTTATTCGATGCGTATAATTTTTATCAGAAGTATCAATCCTTTGCCAGTTGTATTAAACTATTAACTCACCTATCATAATATGATGGACATAATACATAAAAAGAAGAAACAGGAGACCAAAATATTCAAAATCATTTTATGAACATAGTGGCAATATGTATCTAAATGTCTAACGAAATTCATACTTTGCCACATACAGTGGTTAGATTTTAAAAATGAGATATGTGAATATTAAATTTGAATTCATATGTCTAATTACATGAACAAAAACTTGACATGACTCAGTGGCCCATCCAATTAATATTCACTAAATTTGATTGAACCATTAAATTAATCAATTTGTCATACAACCTGACATTGAACAAGTATATTTACTTTTTAGGGTCCATACAAACATATTAAATTAATAATTAAGTACTAAAATTGAAAGGACCAATCATGGGCCATTAAACTATGTCTAAAAGGGACAATTGACTCACTATTTTGAAATATTATCAAATTAATTATGCAAGTAGGTACCTTTGATTTTAAAAATCTAACTTTGCATAATGTTTTTAATATTATAAATTGGTTAACTTTTAATCGTAAAAAGTTGAATAAATACATTCAATGTAATTGAAATTTTAATGAAACATGAATTAAATGAAACAAAATTTAACATTTTTACCTATAAATTTAAACATCATACATTTTTGAAATCAAAACACTAGATTGCAGCAACTACATTATTATAATATTTTCCTTTATAAAATGAACATACATTTTTGTCAATCGTAAAGTTTGTTTTAATGAAAAAATTAATGAGGTTGTAAGGGTTTAATATTATATTTATTATAATTGATTTTTCTTTAATCATTAGATATTAGTTATTACAAATTAATTAAAAGTGTTAAATTGACATTTTTGATATACTTAATTTTCATGAAAGAATAAAACACCTTATTTGTTCCGATAATTTAATCACTGAAGTCTAAAAGAATTTTTGTTATGTTACTAATTGAAAACAATAATAAATAATTGTAACAAAAATATAAAGAAAAAAATTGAATACACAAAAAAACATGAAACTTTATACCTAACTAGATTCAAAACGAATTAGTAACAAAATATTCATAAGCTATGATAAACAATATACTTGAGTATATTTAAACCACAATAAAAAAATGTTATCATTTTGTTTATTTGTATACAGGCCATATTTTTTAAGTAAAATAATAACTAGTCTTAAGCAAAATAACGCACAATACTGCAACGTTTAGGTAAAATAAATAATTAATGATATTAGTATTCTATGATTATAAGATAATACATTCATAAAAAAAACGAGGAAGCACAATAAAAAATAATTTCTAAGTTAAATAGTTTTTGATTAATCAGTTATTAAAATATAAACAGAATAAATAATCGTATTTGGTATAAGTTAACAACATTAACCTTTTTATAATTACTTGTTTTAAAATACTAACAAAAATTAAAGGTTGATAACAGGCAAGTACATAACATTTAAAAACATTTTGATTATTAATGTAGCATAATATTTAGTGATACAATGACAAGACCAAAAGTAGACTAAAAATAATACACTTATTTCTATTTTGACTCGATTAAAATATGACAAAATTAAATTTCTCAAAAAGGAACATACAATTTAAATAATATTTTATTTATGAATTTAATAATTTTAGCTATTCGTTAATTATACAAATACAATTTATTATGAATAACTAAAATTAATTTCAGTAAACAAAATATTATTAAATATATTATCATAACTCATAAATACATACTGGCTAAATGCCATAAGCCAATATTAATAATAATTATTGTTTAAAAATATTTAATCAGTCATTTTAAATGCTCATTTTCAATTATTTAAGGAACAATATAAATAGTAAGGCATCAAATTGTATGTTAAGATTAAAGATGGTAAGGAAATCAATGTACAAAATAAAAAATGAACTATTTAAAATGAAATTAAAGACAAGGAAAAAAATACTTTTATGACTACTATACAATTATAATGTCAAGTTGAATATAATATAATTTATACAAATTTCAACTATAAATGTATAATAATTTTTTTGTAATTAATTCCAATTAGTTAATAAGTATTTTCATTTGGTATTTTAGTCACCCATATTCTAAATCAATTGTTGTGTTTCAATTACAATAATTCATCATTTTTATTGTTTTACAGTATTATTTTAATGTATACAAATGTAAATAATAATATTAAATAGAAATTATGTTTTGTTATTGAAAATACACTTAATGCATGGCAATAAATTATCAGTAATTACTTTTGAAAAATTAAAAATTAAATCATTTATTTAATTAACGTGATTACCTATAGCATTATTGAGTTACTTTAATTACATAATTATATGTATATATCTTGAAATTCATAAAATGGTCAGAAAAAATTCAAAATTGTTTAAGAATTTAGATAATACATAGTATAATATATTGTTAAATATAGATGGTATTACTAACTTGAAACAATAAAATAATTTTTCTTTGAAAACAATATTTGACTGAAGTATAGATGTCTTTTATTGAAAACATTACCTTGTATATTATGCGGTATAAATGTAAATACATATTTGTACCATACAAATTGATCAGTAAGATGAGTTTAAAAACTACTTAATACAGTTTAATTTATTGAACATCGCTGAATGGTTTGTTTTTTTCCTTAACTGTATTGAATAACTGTTATAAAGTAAGCAACTTACTGATAAATAATAAGAATAAATTGGTTAAACACACTTCACAAATTCAAATAATACCAACTTCATAAAATATATGTCTAAGATCATACTATTTTTTTATAATTCATCTCTAAATATGTAATATCCCTCACTTTCTGGAGAAATAAATGTATAATAGTTGTCCAATACTTCGTTAAAGCTTAGTACGCCGTCTTGGTTCTTGTCTGCTTTCAAAATTAAATTTTCTGCTTCACTTTCTGCAATCATGCTGTAAAATTAAATGTGCAATAAGTATTATACATTATTCATTTCATATCACAATACATATTGTATGTAAAAGATTTTCTTATTTGAATTTAATTGAATATTTAAAAATTATAATTATATTTTAATTTCAAAGATTTTTTTAAAATAAATGGGTAACACTTATATTTATAATATATCAAAAAAAATTTGCTAATAATGTGATTTATAAAGTTATACATTTATATGAAGTTATATTATATTATATTTATATGGTGGAGATATAAAACCATAGTAGTATTAAATTTCTCACTTATTGTTTGGTGATGCCCAATTATGCACTTCACCTTCATCTAATACTCCGTCTTTATTAACATCGAGTTCTACAATAAACTTGGATTTTTCTTCCTGAAGCCATTCTTCAGAGTGTTCTGCTCCTAAAATGTAGTTAAACAACTTTTACAGAAATTCATGCTTATTGAAAAAATTAAACAATATTAAGTAAAATTATCTTACTTCTATCTCCTATAAACTCATCAAATGTAATTTTTCCGTCTTTATCACTGTCAAATCGATTCATTACACCACGCAATACTGCAGGTTGCATGTGGGAGTAATCTTCGGGAGTATAAAAATAGCGAAATTCTTCTTTACTTAAATGACCGTCCTTATCAACATCAGCAGCCAAAAATAATTGTTTTTCATCTTCTGTCATCTAAATAAAAACCACAAATGATTAGTAGTTTTAAATTTGTATAAAATATTTATGGTATTTTTTTATTATTATCATGTTTATTAGAAAGTGTGGAGACTAAAAGGACATGCTATTATCAATTTCGCTCATCACTTGGTGGATCATTGTGATGTATTATAGAATTATTATTACAAATGTAATTCATTACTTTATAAAAAATTGGCAATTAAGCTGATTTATTTTTATATAATTGATTTTTATCAAAGTTGAAGTAGAAAATTTTACAGGAGGAAATTGGTTTATCACATTAACGTTTTTATAACTCTGTCAAAGTAATGATGATCATGAAAATAAAATACTCCAAATTCCACTCAGAACTAAATAAATGCTTGTTTTTTGTATAGAGTCTGTGTACTGGTGATTGGTGACTCCGCCTACTAGATGCCTTGTGCAATCAAAAGATAATATTTGAAGTGACGTACACTCACATAAAGAAGTGCATTTTTAAAATATGCAGGTGGCAGCTTGTGTTGAAAGCACAAGGCACTAACACCGGTACTAGGTGTTGCAAACTTTAAGACAGGTGGAATCACCAACCGCTAGTATGTTTGACACGGACTCTAGTAAATTTAATGTATTCCATGACAAAAATTAAGATTTCTTTATTAAATTATTTATCAAACAATTACTTCATCATCAAAATGTTCACTTGAACCATAAGTGTCACCAACATATTCCTTCCATGTAATATAGCTGTTTTCATCAAGATCACTAGTTAGGAATTCCGCATCAGATTCTTCAGTTGATAATTTCCTAAAAACAATACATTATGGATGAAATTTACATATTTTAGAATTTGAAGAAAATGTTGATTGCATAAAATACTCAGTATAATAATATATTATAGGAACTAGAATAAATATTTATATTAATTGTTTATGTTTTACTTTAAATTTATATTTTAGTAAAATTATAAACACATAATAATTGAATAAAATATTTACAAAAATATGTTTAAACTAGAATCACCTTATTCCAATTTTATCACTTCAATATTTTATTTACGTCCATTTTAAATAAATAATAAGATATTTATCAACATCACATTTGAGGCTATCATAAAGGCTGAATCTTTTATGTTGTATATAATTATAAGTACTTATTTGCTGTTTTATAATATTGTTAATTGAGATATTATCATTACCTCTTATAGTTAAAATATGAAAAACCTGACATAGATGTGTAAAAATATGTTGATGGATTTTGTTGTTTTCATATATAATGCTATTCAATTTAATTTAATTTAAATTATGAAACTACTTAGTTCTGGTAAAATAACACATGTGTACAAAAACAATATAAAACAATTAAGAATGTTATATAACACCTGATGTATTTCACAACTTGTACACAAAGTACACATAGTAAACAAAACAAAACAAAAAATGTGTACAATATGCTTATACATACCTAAATAATATGAATTATTTTAAAATATGATTGTTCCATAGTACTTTTGTGTTAGCTAGTATTACTAAGTAAAATATTTTTCATAATAGTTGGTACAGCTCATAACTTTGTAAATAAAATAATTTATAAGTAATATCAATTTAAAACATGTTAAAATGTTAACAAATCTAATATTAAAAATTTAATGATGTAACAGAACCAATATGATTTTACCATTATTTTTCAATAGTAATTTACTAGTTTTATTTAAATATTAATTTTTTTTTTTTATATACATTTTGTAGCATTTGCCTGGAAATTACATGGGAAAAAAATATAAAACTAAAAAAATTATAGCTTGAAAAGTCAAAATAAATGTATCATATACCTGATAAAAGGTTCTTAATATATATAGTATTCATATTATAATACATTTTAGTTAAAGGTAGAGCACAATCGTTTGTTAATAAAAAATTTTCTATCTATGAATATCAATGTATAAGATTAAACTATCTTTATATAAATAATAAGATACATAATTCATAGTTACCGATAAGAATCCAATAATTTTTCTAACAGTTCTTTTTTTTCAATCAAACCATTTTTATTTATATCCATACTTTCGAGTATAATGGTCATCCGTGATTTTATCTCCGATGGTTCTAAATGTTTTATATCTTCTAATTCATCCTCTTCACCTTAAAGCAAAGTACAAAATTAAATTAATACAATTTCATAACTGATGAACATCATATTACTATCCTTTTTTTTTAATTTGAGATAACCTGACAACAATGGCCATTGGGACGTGGAATGCACATGGATTTACAATTTACACATCATATTTATTTTTAAAAAAGGATCGAAGGTTAACAAATTTATCAGTAAGATTTTGAATTTGGTTGAATAGATTGACGGCTACAATGAATTTGTTAGTAGTAAAGATAGAGCCGGGGTCATGATTGAATGAGTGGAAATTTAGAATTTTGAAGATCATATTATGTTTATACAGAACATCATCATATCTTTATTTTTTTTAAATATAAATATCAAGTAAAAACATAGGTATGCATGCATGTTTATATATTTATTAAACATTTATCAGAGTCATCATCAGTATTATTAGGTAAATTAATAATAAAAGTATTGTCAACGTTAATGTATTTTAGGCAGATATTTATTAGGGTTTTAATTTTTAGTTCTTAGCTGTATTACATATCATAAAATATTAAGTATTTATGTAAAATAAAAAAATATGTCGGCTGGATAGTAGAAAAGAAGTAGCGAGCATCTTACCCAAGATTCCGGCATAAGCAGAGTCAGTCCGGTGGTCATGTTCAGAGATTGCCCTGCGCCTAGAAATGATTAGGTTTTCTTCAATTTCCTGACCGTCGGTCAAGTGACCAACGCCAGACAAGACAGCTGCTAGCAGCGTCTCGGTGACCGCCATCAGAACAAAAGTAACAGGAAAATAGTTCATCGTTGGTGCTGGTAAAAAACAAAGGAATTTCCGCCGATTGTCGTTCAGTAGTAGGTTCCTATGTCACCGGTGGCCGTCAACGAAGCACTCGGCAATAACTACTAACTAGTAACTTGAAACTAGTAAGTACAAAGTGTGCCTGTCGGCTATATGAGGCCCTCGAGTCCAGACAGTCGTCACTCGTCAGTCGTATTGTCGTAAACTCGTAACAGTCGTAACTGATGGTGGTTCGGCGATTCGGCGGCGATACACTGACGGAGTGATAACGTTGTAGGTGATAACTCAGCGAATCATATCGCTGTGAGTGATAACACAGACTTCTGCCGACTGGAGTTTTGCGTATTGCCTAAAAATGGTTAATGCCTAATTGTAACATTAGTCATTACAGAAACTCGCTCATTATTGTGTATAATACTTATTATTAATTATTTTATAGTTACTTATTATTAATTTATAATAAACATTTTAACATTTTAATTTCTGAAAAAATTATTAAATTAAAACGAAATTTTCTCTTTAACACGATAAGCTGTCTATATCCCTTTATATTTTCTTATTTATAATTCTGATTGTACAACCTAAGCTCACAGTTCAGAGTGCCTATACCTAATTACTTATTATTAGTTATTATTCATTAAGTCATTACTCATTGTTAGGTACCATTTGTTACCAATTGTATGATTTTATAAGGTCATCTGGTATCTATCAGCTTCCTTAACGGATTAAGAGGACCAGGGCGCTACACCCGCATTATGTATGTATAACATAGCAAAAATTGTTTTGCGGGGGATAGAACCACTTAGGCTGTAGTGACAGTTTAGACTCTAAATGTATATACAATATAGTTAAGATTTAAGAACATTATCTGTGAAATATAGTTTTTATATTTTTTTATAGCACTTATACGAAAAACATTCTTATTGTTTCAAAATCCATTATTTTTTAGTTTTTCAAACTTAAATAAAATCTTTGTAGTTATTTTATCAAAAAAATAAAACCGATACTTCACAGCCAAAGTTCTTCTTTTCATGTGGTAAAAATTTTGTTTCTTAGTTATGAATATAGCCTTCTCGGGTTAGGTTAGGTTTTTTTTGCTATGTGATACATTTGTATGAGTAAGACGGAGACATGTAGATTGAGACTTTTACAAAAAATATACAGACAACATTTTTTATCAATATTATATAAAAGTTATAGAAAATAGTCGTTAAATATATCGCTTTCCAAATAGCTTTTCTATACGACTATATACCTACCTATATATTGCTTTAACTCTATCGTTGCATTGCGAATAGTCGCATAGCTTGCAGTTGATATTTGAAGGTAATACCTGACTACCTGAGGTATTCAAAAAATTAATATATAGATATACCGTGCCTCATATACCTACATGATATAAAATTTTTATTTTATTCCGAGTTTTTTTAGAGAAATATTCATAGTGTTTACTTATAATTGATTGTAAACCCTGTCCTATTATTATTATTAAACGAACAACTAACTATGAAATCGAACTTACCACATTTAAAATGATATATCACACATAAAGATTGTAATTATTGATCCCGGTTACCTTACTAGACTTACTTATCTCGATTTTCCACCTCTGACTGACCTAGATGTGTATTGTGCGTGTGTTATAGTTCAGCTAGAATTGGTTGGGTTTGCCGCTCAAAAACTATAGTGAGCTATGTGATGTAGTTATACATCATTAGATGTATAGATCGCCTACAAATAACGGCTCTTTTGGCCTAAAAGATAAAAAATTGTATACAACGTAGGTATTTGAGCCAATAAATATATATGTATGATGATATACTTAGATGAATCTAAATTGATTATCTGTGCTACACTGGTGCAGGTAACGATGTATAAAAATAATAATAATAACAATGGTATAATTTGCACCAACACAGAAATATATAATAGGTACCTGCACACAGATTAACAAACTATAGTGGAGCGCAGCTGGAATCTGGTTGCTGGTCCCTATCTAAAAAATGGTTAAAATTTAGCACAAAATACACAAAAAATTATACACAATAAATATTAAAAATGATAATAATATGGCGATTTGCTCTAAGTCTTTATTCGTTGGCTTGAGAAAGCCCCGGAAAAAACATTTAAATAGTTTTCATTAAAATACATAAGAATACTATTTATCACAACAGGTAAAATATTTTATTTTCAAATAATGTTGTTGTATCAATGAATTGTGAATTGCATAAGTAGGTATTATGTTTATTACCTATACTCAGATATCTATGCTTAATAAATCATTGACAATATCATTATGATTTTCATATTTTTATTACCCATCAAATTAATATTTTAAATTAACAAAACAAAGTCGTCCACTTTTGTGGGTTCTATTTACATGCCATTTAATGATTTAAGCATATATTTCCTCATTATTATTCACATAGTGTCATCTAGCCACATATAATGATTAAAGTCATAAGTTGAAAATAATAAAATATAGATAGGTATTAGTGGTTTTATTGTTGTTATAATAATATTACATATTTTTCACTTCATTTATAAGTATTGTATAATATATAGGTAAAAACAATTGTATTTAAATTAACAATTAGCCTTCAAAACTTTTAAGTTATTCAAGCTGCAGTTCCATTCTTATTAGTTTTTTGATTATTACATCATAATTTATTTTTGACAAAACTTCATTTATCAGTTCGTCTATAATTGATTCTGTAATTCTTAATAAAGAAAAAAATCATTAATTTATATAAAACTAATAATTGATACAATTAAAAATATACTTAACATAAACATTTTTCCTAGAAAAAAATAATTTTGAAAAAAGTATAGAACTTAGTAAGGATAAAATAAAGCTTTGGAGTTTAATGAAGTTTGGAAAAGTTTTTTGAAAAATGATGATTTAGAAATAAATAAAATAATTGTATTAAATGACAACCTCTGAACAATTTATAATTGTTTTGAATTACCTATCTGTTAATCATATGTTTATTGTTTATAGAACATTATATGAATAAATATTATATTTTGTTACCTACCATAGGTACTTTTATTAAATAAATAATTTTTAGGTAGGTTTGTAAAACAAAAATATTTATTACTTGATAAATACAAATTGAAAATGTTTAACTTTAGAAAACCAAAATAACTTGTGTTAGTTAAGTCAACATTAAGAATCGTAAGTTTAAAATAAATATCCGGAAATCATATTAAGATTTAGTTAATGTACCTAATCAAAAAATACAATCACATACTTTGGGGTATTTACCACAATAATAATCAAGATACCAAAGATATCTTCTCCACATCATTGGTATATTAATGGTATATATTAATATTGTATTATAATACAAATTATAAATATATTTACTTGGATAAAATATTAACATCATGTTCTGTTGTTAATGATTTTTGTTTGAAATTTATTTTATATAAATAATTATTATTTGCATGTTCCTGAGCTATGTTTAAAAGCATAGATCCATTTTGAGAAAGTCTTAAATCTTAATAACATACAAATAATAGATTAAAATTTAATTAATATTTGGTATATTTTTTAATTAAATATAGGGTAATTTGTTGCATAATATGCTTTAGACTTTTTAAAAAAAATCCTCTATTTGAACAATAAATTTAACTAGTTTAGTACTTTTAATGGGAAAATTTCTCCAGATGTTTTCTTTTACAATGAATAGACCAACATTACTGGTTATTGTTAATTGGTTTGACCTGAAACATCAATTAATTAATTAAAACTATTATCAGTTATCACAATATCATTAAGAGGTAAGCCAACAAAGTCATAACTTATAATGTATAAATTATGTTTAAAGTAAATTCCTTTAAGGTTTTCAACGCCTTAAATACCCACCTGACAATACACTGGTAGATATAGATTTTTGAGTGTTCTTATTATTATATTTTGTTTAATATTGCATTATAATATTCATCAAATGATTTTTAAATTATATACTTACTTAAATACTTTTGAAGCAGTTGGAAATTGAATTGCTTCATTAGTATCAATTAATTTTTCATCCTGTATCTTTTTAAAAAACAATTCATAGTTTGTTTCCTAAAATAAAATTAGGTGCTATAAAAATTATAAGCATAATATGCTATATAGTATATAATATGTCTTACATTTGATTTTCCAAAAGGGTATTCTTCCATTACAGTTTTGACATTGTCTAAATTATTTTTCATTCTTAAATTGTCTTTTGATACTATTTTATTTTTTGTTAATTCATTTGATTTTTTTGACCATCCCTGAGCATAATATGATCCCAATTTTGGTTTATCTTGATTATACATACTTAATCGATTTGAGTTGGCCGAAAACAATTGGGTTTTAGGTTTACTTAAAGCTTTATAAGAAAGCTTATTTAATATATTGTTATCAACATTGTTACTATGATGGCCATCGTCTGTGTCTTTATAACCAGATTCCTCCAATATATTCTCTAAATCTTTGCAATGTTTAACTAAATCCTAAAATTATTAAGTCAAAAAATATTCATGTAGTATGTAATAGTGATAATGACAGAACAATTTTAGTTAATATATTACGTACAAAACTTTCTTTCTTTCTTTTCTTATATATTTCACCATATATATATTTTCCAGTAGTTGACGATAAAGCAGATATAATTTGGATCAAATTTTTCATTTTACTTTGAATAGGGTTATAAGTTCCGGCTTCCAAAGTTTTTGAACATATCTTAAGGAAGTATAGAATATTTAAATGCCTACATATTATTTATAACTAGGGAACGGATTTTATTGTAAATACATATTTTTATTGGAATGAGATATTTTTAATCTGATAAAAAATGTGCACGATTCAGACCATTCTTATTAAAATAAGGCCAATTTTATTTTACATATTTTTACATATTTGGGTAAAAATACATATATTCGCATATTTTGTAAATAACTGAATATTTCGTAAATATTTGGGTATTTTTGGTTTTTTTCGTCAATTCACGTCAAAGATTATTTGCCTTATCTTAATGGCATTCAGATACCCTATGGTCTATATATTAATATTATACGCTATCGACGAAAGCCTAAAATAATAATATTTGTAATTTTCAATGACGATAAACATTATCTACGTTCTCTAAATGGACTTACGTACTTTATACACTGCTATCGTATTATACACTGTGGACAAGTGTGAAGTGGGTAGTTAACATGTTTATTCAATGTTACGGTCTTCAGTCTTCAGTCTAGTTACTGTTCTGGCGGGAGTAATCATTTGCATCGTTTTTTTCTTCATATCTACATCGAAATTTTGTTGTTTTTTTTATAAAATTGTTTAAAATACCTAAAGTTGTAAGTTCATTCAATAATAAGGTAGCCGCATATTTAAAAGAATTTCCGAATGAAACATTTCAAAGTGATGGGAAAGTTTTATACTGTAAATGTTGTGAAAAATCGGGGTTATTAACTATCATTACGTCAGTTGATGTGTAACGTTCATTCAGTCAATACAAACATTTTACGACCAAATCGCCGCCATTTTACGTTTTTAAATCTTAGAGAATATGTAGTTTCGCATTGTTTTAATAATTATTAATTAGATAAGAGATACAATTGTCAATTGTTATACTTACTTTTAGTACTTATTTTTTCTGTTAAGCGGTCTTTGCATATTTTGAATTTTTTTTACATATTTCAATAAAAATAATTACATATTTATGTACATATTTTGATTTTTTTATTACAATAAAATCCGTTCCCTATTTATAACTAATTGTATTTATAAATACATTACCTTTGTGGCATTAATTGTTAATTTATAGCATTTAATTAATTTAATTTGAAAGTCTTTTCTTAATGTGCCATTTTTTTTATTGTGTAGGTCTTCATTTTTTGATTCTTTTTTAATTTCAGAAAGCTGAAATACAATTATTAATTCAAAATGTTATAATAGTCAATGATGTGATCTAACAACAAAATTCAACAACCTGATCTACTGATAAATTGGGATTACTTGATAATTGTTTGACTCTGTTATGGAATAAGTTTATGCCTACCACCAAAAAAGAGGACAAAATAGGATCAACCATTTACAGTAATCAGTGGCAGGCTCAGGTTACAAAATGTTGTAAACGATTATAGACTTGCAGGTATTTATTATATTATATGATCAACCAAAAAAATATGCACTTTGCATTGAAATTCGGGCCCTAATTATATATAATAAATGTAAAGTCAAATTCAAGAGATGTCACCCATAAAAAAATTAAATATTTGGTGACTTTTTAAAATTAATTTATTGGCAACTTTTGACAGCAAATTTTCTCTTGGATCACAAAGTTAACTGTCACCCAAAATATGTTTAAGAATTTTTTTTTTTGTTTGTAATCAAGGATTCTTCCAGTATAAGTTCTTTGATTTTCTTCAACAGCAACTTTTCTGGTATGACAGTGAATCTAGTTGGTGCATTAAGGAGGTCAAAATTTAAAATTTCCAATAGTTTTCAAAAGCAACGGGAAAAGTAAGCAAAAATCTAAGGAAAAACTGGAATTTTTAGCCAAACCCAGTTTTTGACAAAATCGATTTTGGTTTTCAATGTAACTCTAAAAAAATTAACAATAGATAGGTACATGAAATTTTCACTAAATGTTTGTGTTAGCATTTTTTATACACCATACAATTTTAAAATATTTTGACTCGTGTTGAACCATTCATAGAAATCATAGCCATATGAAATGTTCGTTTGTTATTCGTTTTTTTAAACTAATGTCCATAACAAACTTTTCACTCAGTCAAAAAACTTGAAAATGTAATACAAAGTCCTCGTAAGTTGTTGTTAGTGCACATTAAAAAAAAATTGAGCGTAAATCTACAATAATTTTTGATGAGAGTTTTAACTTAGAATTTTCAATTTTGCCGACAGTCGTAAAAATCACGGAAATTAGCAAATTATATGTATTTAGTTATTCATAATCTTCTGTTATAAAGTGTCGCTACAGTTTGGCTTCTTTTTTCACCCGTAGCATCTCAAATAAATTAATGTATATCCGCATACATGCTTATTGTAAATTTTAATTACAGATTGTATGTTTTTTTAAATAAAGTTTAAAAAAAAAAAGAAAAAAAAGATATTCATAAAAAATTTTCTTTTTTTATCTAAGATTTAAAAATGTAACACAAGATTCCTTATATGCTTATCTACCTTTATAAAAAATTAATTTCTACTGGAAAATCAAATTAAATTTTTATGAGTTTTTTCCAAATTTTTACATTATTTGATGTTCACTCGATTTCTCTTGCAGTGATTTTCTTATTTTGTTTTTATTCAAAAACAATTTACTGTAGACACATGCAATTTAAATCACATGTTTATTTCATCAGATCATATACTTGATAAAATTTTTAAAATATTTTGATTTCAACTTTCATTTTTTTAAATTTTTTTTTTTAAATGTCAATAAAATTTATTAGTTGGGTCAAAAGGCATGAAGATTTAATGCAAGACTTTTGATATAGATATCGTTACAATAGCAGTTGAAGAATATTAAAAATATATAGTCACGAAAGTTCAAATGTTGACAGTATTTATCAAATTAAAAATTGAAAATGTTTTTGTAGTTAAAAATTTATAAAATTTTCAATTTTTACAGCTAAGGATTGAAAATTTAAAACAGATTTCCACTTAAGCTGTGTTTTCTGTAAATAAAAAATCTTAAAAATATATTATTCATATGGTTATTTTGTTCAGACATTTTAAGTTCAAATTTGGACAAAATCGCATATTAATACAAACAATAATGTGTATCATTTTGTTGTAATTCGGTTCCAAAACAGCCCAATTTTACATAGGTATATTTAATATTTTTCCAGTATCGCTGATAATTTAAGAATAATATTAATTCGACTTACCGGCTACCATATTAAAAATAAGTAATAACAATATGTCAATATAAAATATCATAGACTGCAGACATTTTACATACCGTCTCCGCTCAGATTCGATTTTCGTAAACCTACAATGATGTGATATCATTGAATTAAAATTTAATATCATTCATTACAGCGAAATCCTAGATGCCCTAAAGTACAGCAGAACGACATCCACTTAACCGCTTTTAATTACTGTATATATATACTAGGTTATATACTAAAAGGTTTCCATTGGAACTTATTTTCATATTTCTGACCACCAGGGGCACCCGAAGAAAAATACGTTCAACATGCAAGGAACAAAATGCAGTTTAGTAAAAGTGCTTGTTTTTAAATTTTAAAAATGTGTATTGTAATTATTAGTACCTGCTTTTTAAACTAGGTATTTATTTATGTACTAATTAATAAATTGTTCCATCTTAGCCAACTTAAAAAAAACATAGATACCTCTAATAATAAAAAAGTGGATAAATGGGTAACGCTCCGATGTACATTAGATGTCTAGGATTTCATTGCAATAAATATGTTAAACTTGAATTCAAATGGTATAAATTCATTGAATACAATGACGATTCTGAGAGAGCCTATATTTTAGTTTATTGCAATGTATATCATGATGTATAATTGTAATCAAATTACCTAATTTATTTTACTATTAGCCATTAAAGGCATTAAAACTACAGTAAATTAAATACCTACATTTTTGCAGAAAAAATTTCAATTTAAAATATCATTAATGACACAATTGTGTGTATACAATTATGAGTACCACAAAGGTACCATGTACCTGGTAATAATATTATTAAATTACAACAAAATAACTAAAACAGTTATTTTTGGTTAAAATGTGTAATTTCGTCCAAATTTAAACTTAAAATTACTAAAAAAATAAACTGTTTTTCTATATATTTTTAATTTTTTGATTACAGAATTATCTACTAACATGCAACTTAGTCTTAAATGTTCAATCTTTTTAACAAAACTAATGTTTTTAAACTGCTATTGTAGCAATATATCAGTTACCCGCATGTATTAAATTTTTAAGCTTTTTGATCCAATTAATACAATTTTATTGAAATTTATAGAAAAAAAAAACTTAAAGAATTATAAACTGAAAATGTCCGTCAACAGCTTAAAACGAGTCAATATATTTTGAACATTTAATTTAGTTTAAGAAATGATAAAATAAACATTTGGTGACAATTTTAAGTTTCTAGAGCTATTCATTTTTGAATTTCAACAAAATAGGAAAATCTTTCCATGAGAAATCAGAAATGTTAACTTCAAACGCTCATATAAAAATTTAATTTGACTTTTCGGTAGAATTTTTTTTTATAAATGTAGGTAGATAAGCTTTAAAGTTATAACTTATAAGGAATCATGTATTAAGTTTTAAAATCTTAGATTTAAAAAAAATCTTTAATACATTTCTAACTCAAATAATATGCAAATTTTCGCGATTTTTGCGTAGAAAATTTTAAATTCAAACGCTCATATAAAAATTATTGTGAATTTACACTCGACTTACTTTTAAATTCCCACTAAAAAAAACTTACGCGAAGAACTTTGTATTACATTATGAACGAACGAAATTTTTTTATAGAAATGTATGTAAAAAAATTGTGTATGTCTATAAATAATTCAACACGAGTAAAGTTATTTATTTATGGTGTTTAAGAAATGTGGATATAAACATTCAGTGGATATTTCATGTATCTATGGGGTAATTTTTTCTATAGAGTTACATCTAGAACCAAAATCGATTTTGTCAAAAACAATTTTTGAGCAAAAATCTCAGTTTTTCCTTAATTATTTGTTTGTTTTTCCTGAAGCTTTTTAAAACCATTGGGAGTTTTTTACTTTTGAACCTCCGAAGTACCAATTAGATTCATTTCCCTATCAGAAAAGAAACGATTGAAGAAAATTGAATCATTTTTACTGTCCCAAAACGTAATGACAGACACAAGCAATTTTTTTTTTTTAAAAACGCCACATCGTAAAATTTATACTTTCATCGGAACGATCTAAAAATTGAAACAGTAATTTTTACTTTTTTATTTAGGTTATCACAATTTTTTTAAAGTAGGAAAAAACTATTTTACTGTATTTCAAAATTTCAAAATTATTGTGTATTATTGTAAATTTTAAATATATATAATAGGTAATACATTTTTTTTAACCACAGTGGTGGCTGCATACCACTATTTACTAATTTTTATTTTACCTTCCTAACTGTGCATTACTATTCCTTTTTAAAACCATACAAATTATCATATTAAAATTAATTATGGTTACTTATATTTGATGGTATTTTTCTATTTAAGTCAAATATTACAATATTTACAATTTAAATCAAACTTAAAACCATTATTATTTAATAATAAATTGATAGATAAGTGTTCATTGAACATCAAAGTAAATCATTACTGAATTCTAATTATTTACCAGTGAATTGAGATCAAATATGTAATTATTTGGTAGTTGTTCACATTCTTTAATTTTAATTAGTTTTCTTTTAGCACTTCTTAGAACGGGTGGCAGAAGTGCATTTTCTAAAATATTATAAAATTCATTAAATGTCTTAAACATACGGCTGTAACAAAAGCAAAACATGTAATGGAGTTAAAATTAATTAATTAATATTAAAATATTATAAGTATAGTAAATACTTTCTAAGCCCGTGTATATGATTAAGATCAAAAGGATCATGCAATAAGTGTAAATTAACTGAACCATGTGGGCTAAATTGGCTGTTAGTGTATTTATGTAATGAGTGTTCACTTTGTTTAACTTCTGAATCATTTTCAATAGTATATATTTTTTTAGAGTCTGTATCTTTAGTTGATTCCATTAAAATGTTCCAATGTTGATCATCTATTTGTTTTTGTCGAGAGCGATTGATTTTTTTGTAAGTTCTATTAAAATCTCCTTCGGAATTATACTGAAATGATTGAAAAATAATGATAAAAATACTGCAGAAATAATTTAATACTATCCGAATTCAAAAATGGTAATGTACTTCATTTGAAAATAATATTATTCTACTGAAAATTGTTTTTTCAAAAAATTAACCGAGTTTTTAATATTAGTATCTAACTTAGCAAAAAATTCTTTTAAATCATCCATAAATTATTAAAATGTGATTTTGTTAAACTAAATAATCAAATACTCACTTTGAATTTGAAATGGCAATGAAAAATGTAATTATAATAATTTGCACTTTCCACATATTTTAATAGTTAAACCAACATTGTTCGAGGGCTTACTGGCAAATAATTTCTATAACTGACAAATATGCAGAAGTCACAACAATCCGAGTTCCATTGGCTGGCTAACAGACCCACAACAGCAATAACCTAATGATTTAAGAAATAATTTAAATTTGTAATTCTATTTCCTAATTTATGTTATAAATAGGTAATTACAAGGGTACGAATAATCAGTGGACTGTGGGGGTTGAAATACAAGAAAAAATTATTTAGAGCATCACTATATAAAATACTATGATTGAAATTACAAAATTCGTCAAATAATCGTTATCCAATACTCTACCAGTGTACGTGAATCATTATAAAATAAACCATTTACCATAGACTATAGACCTAATAACGAATGGACAGCGCTGAGAAAAAACCAGTGGATTAGAGAGAAAGAATGTTCTACCTATTGATGTATCAGAACCTAGCAATATTGAAAATATGCATGGATAAAAAAATGTAATGTAAATTATGGTCCTCTGTGGCTGTATGATATTCCCAAACGACCCAAACGTATTGCCATTTGCCACCAACGTGGCAACGTCCACTGTCTATTTTCCCTGTCACTCTTTAAAACTATTCTGAATTTCAAATGTTGACTTCCCGAATGCACCAACTAGATTTACGTTACTACCAGAAAAGTTGCTGTTAAAGAAAATTGAAGCACTTTTTTATTGCTCAAACCGTGATGACAGACACAAAATATTCAAAAATAAAAAAACATACATCATTCTCCGCACAGAACCAAAACATACAAACTGCACACATTTACAATATAGCACTTTAAAATTGTATGTCCTAGATTTTTATGGGGGGGGGGGGCTACGGCTAAGTTTAGGGTCTAATCCCCCCAAGCCCCCGTCAATTTGTGCCTATGATATACACACCCACATGGCCACACACCCACCGCGCACTAACACTCTTTAGTCTTGCTCGGCGACCCCGTTCACTTCTTTAGGATCGCTATACATAATGCTCGCACAAATAGGTCGGTCGGTGTAGTGTAGTGGCGTACCTACGGAGTATTAGGTAACCGGCACTCGCGTATTATTATTATACTCAGCCGGCCGGTACACTGTATTACTGTGTGTCTGTGTTACTACGTTACTACGTTATATTAGTTATATTATAATATATCCTAGTGTAGTCATGTCCAGTCATCTATGTCTTAGCACAGAATAAATGGCATCTATTCAGTGATCTTAGTAACTATTAGTTCGTGTCTAAAACCGTGGTTATTTCTATTTCACTCAATTTCGTCCCCGGTTAGGGTGAGGAGAGCCTGGAGAGGTGGTGTCGACTGGTCTGGTAGTCGCTGTCCATTAGTTAATAACATGAACTAAAAATATATCTACTTTAGTATATGATTTATAATTCTATGAAAATAACAAGTCTTATCAATCTACACATGTATTTCCATAGACACACAATTTATATTCTAAGACAGTGATATTTTTACGCATAGCGTAATAAGAATATTTTAAGGACCTATTGAATTTTTCAGGAAAAAAAACAGTCCAAATGTAGATAGGTTGGTCGAATGTTTAGCTACAGAAAATAATATTACAGAATTCAAAACAGTCCTAGTATAAAAATCCAGAAAATATTTAAATACAAAATAAAATGAACGAAAATAATTAGGTACTAAACAATGTAAGCTGATAAAAATCTGTATCAGTAGAACTTAAAACTCCAGAAAATAATATTTACTGCAGAAATTCCACTGAGTATATAATTTCAGAGTGTTTTATAATAGAACAAAATTGTATAGAACGTAACAAAAAATGTTTGCATCAAATATTTTACCTGAAAACTATATAGGGTTTATAATAATGTATGTTTCCAGAAGCATATTAAAATGCCTTAATTGCTAAATAAAATGAGTGGTAACAAAATATGACTTACCTGCTAATAGTAAGTAATTAGTACACATAATATATTAATAAATAATAATGATAATTATCGATTGCAGAAAAAATTAAAAAACAAGTAATGGATAAAATCCACGTTAAAGTAAAATAAGGAAATTATTCTTAGTACAGTAGGTTATATTTCATGTTTATTTATATATCTACCTATGACCTATCTAACCTTTTTTTCATACCCGTCATAATCATATTTATCATAACTCATAAACATTATAATTTAATATTTATTATTTTGTGTTAAATGATAATTACTCGTATTATCATAATATTTTACATTTTTTGAAAGTCACTAATAAATAATAATAGTACATGTTCTAAATTCTAATTAACATTAAATCATAATAATATTGTCAATTGCACAATAATTGCAAGATACACTGGTCATTTTAAAAAAAAAAGGAATAACAGACAATAGTTAAATTCATACTCGTTGTTTTAAAAACCGAACATATTAAAAATAAAAAGTGAAAACATACATTTTTAAAAACAGCTAAGCTGTAGTATTTAAGTGTCTTGCATAGGTGAAGTGTACTTATCATCTTAGGGTGCCTATAATAATTTTATTACTCTTGTGTAATAATTACTAAGGTAGATCGTAGATACTAAGATACCTATGGATTATAAGTTATGACGTATTATTATTTAAAATTTTTTAATAATTATCTGCCGATAATATTATATGTATTTTATTATTAATATTAATTAATATATTTATTATTATCTTATTTATTATATTATTTATTTATTTTACTACAGTATTTTTCTTTTATTTTAATCTAAACTTAGTTATTTATAACTTAGATTAAATATACTAGTATTAGTATATTCTAGTAATTATTATATCTACCCAATAATGGCCACTGGTTTATTTAATCTATGGTTTTAACAACTATAAGACTAGTTTATATTCATTTTGGTGTTCAATTAGTTTAAAATAAGTTATAACAATTATTTATTATTCTTCAACTAAATCGGCAGTCTTTATTAAAATCTTTATTTTTATTTCCTCGAAATCGTATGTAAATACGTTTAGATGCAAATAGTGCAATATTAACGTATTATTGTCATCAATATAACAAATATGACCTTAAAATTGTAAATATGATCTAAAAACTTTTACATTTTAAAATATGCTCTAAAAGAATTGATATTTTCACACTTTTATGAAACACATGTTGTGCTTATTTAGCATACAGTATATGTTCAAAAAATGAGTGATGGGCAAAATTATCTTGGTCTTGCAGTTATGGTCTTGGTCTTGCTGCAAAATATGCATCTGCATGAGCCCTAATAATAACTTACCTATGGCCTATGGGCTACAAAAACAAATTTTCGATATAACATAATAATATCATACCGATATGACTCAATAACTAGTCTATTATAGAATTAAAACAAAATTAAGTACTGTGAAATGTCAATTTGTAATTATTATACAATATACGCGTGTACCGCAGTCGCGGCATACAACTCGACGCAAGTGGGCCTCAGAACACCGATTGAGAACCACTGTCCTATCTCATGAAAGCAATATTCTATACGAATGAACCTTAGCAGGGAAAAATGTTTTGTATCCGTATATAATATAGCCTATATTTAGCCCCCTTTTTGCAGCTCTCAAAATGTGATAACTAGGGCTCGGATGTTTATGCACTTAAAACTACTGTAATATGCTGCATGCATTTATGCACTAAAAAATTACGAAATATGCTGACAAAATATGAGCTAAAAATTATAAAATATGCATTTTTAGTCAATAAAAACACCAAAATATGCACAAAAAAATGTATTACAATTCATAAAACAAAAATATTATATTTTTATTACCCAGTAGTTATTTTTATATATTATTTTTTTTACTACAATTTAAAATACATTTTTCAAATGAACATAGTGTTTTATTTACTTCAATTTATATTATTATTTATTATTTATTATATTATTAGCGTTACACTGTGCTACTATGTTTTTTTCTAATTTGCTCAAATTTGTAACTGCGTCTGTTATCGGTAAGTAAGTTTTTGTAGCGTGAAAAACTTCGTTCTACACCAACTGAAGTTATTGGTGCATATTTGAAAAATGCAAGATCTTCAACCTTCAAATTTTCTTCTATTCCTTCCATAGTCAACTATATATATACCTATATCAACTTCACCGGAATTTATTTTTGAAATTTGTACCAAAGTTTTAAATCCTTTATTTTTGCCATTACGTTCTGAAATTTGTCGTTAATTTCTTTTTCTACTTTTCCGTTAGCCATTTTGAGGGTTTCTCTTGTAGTATTGACAACTTCAATTGATTTGAACAAAGTCAGTCCTGATGAATCTAATTTAGTTATGTTGACTGGTAACATTTTGTAGTTCGCTAATTAAAATTTTTTTTTTTTAAATGTAATAATAAAGCATTTTTGTTTTTAAAATCCCAAAATATGCAACTAAAATACAAAACCATTAAATGTGCAAAATAAAAATAGTATTATTTGATTCAGTAGAACATGAATAAAATTTGTATCCAGATTGGACAATAGAAAAAAATAAGCAATTTCATAAACATCCGAGCCCTAGTGATAACATTGATAAAACGATAACATCATTTTCATTATAAAATATATATTATAATATTTTATTTTATTAAAACAGTTAAGCGAAAATATAATACAAATGTTATAATTAGGTTAAATATTATATTTTGTATTTTTGTTATGAAAACGTACCCAGCTGTTTAAAGTTTGAACCATGGGTCTCATAAACACATATTTAGTTATTTCTAAATACAAAAATCATCTTTTCCTATATTTGTTGCAAAATCATCTTGCCCAGTGTTTAAAATACAAAACTAGATTATTAATACATTTTAATAACTATTAGGCCCATACTAAAAAAACTCATAGCATAAATGTTTCAATGCTGTTCCTTTCACAGAATCTTGAACAACATTTAACACCTTTTTAATAAGAACCAGTATAGATGGTAGGTACTATAGTATTAAAAATAAAAAATGTAGCTACTTGCAATTAATTGATTTTCCTTCTCGTTTAATAAAGATTAAAATATGGAAAAATATGAGAGTAATAAAATGTTATCACTTTTATTACTTTTGGTTTTATACTTTTCTACTATTCTATGTAAACCCAGCAGATAGTCCTATTTATACTATTAATTTTATAGTATATCCAGTGTCTAACATTTGATCTTGATTATTTTATAATTTAATTTTATCTGTAATAATCGGCAAAATAATTTCATTCTGTTCCTCCAGTCTGTTGTTAGTAGTTACTACACACATTTTCTACTTTTTTTTCTTAACTCTATCTCATTTCAAAGCTGTGTTTAATTATGTCCTAGTGTATCACTTGTGGGTTAAAATATAATTCAAGATCAGGTTTTTATAAACATATGAGAACTAAACACGAAAAAGAAAAATATATATATATTTGTGATAAGTGTAGTAGGTACATCATTTTCAAAAAAAAAATTGATCTCATAAAACATTTAAGACATGAAATGCAAATTGACACCTTGAAGAATAAACTTAATTGCACTTTCGAAGAACTCAATAAAACGTTTAGTTCGTTTAAGACTTATCAGCTTCTATTTACGCTTAACTATTTTAATAAATTATAATATTATAAATTATAATGAAAATTATGTTATCGTTTTATTAATGTTATCACATTTTGATAGCTGCAAAAAAGGGGCTAAATATAGGCAATACTATATACAGATACAAAACATTTTTTCCTGCGATTATCCATATTCCATATCGTCGTTCGTCAGTCAAACTCAAGATAGGTCCAAATGAAGGCTACTTTGGAGCTAGACGCCTAGACGAGGCGTATAAAACGCTTTTAGAGTTTTAGCTAAAAAATCTCTAATATATTCAAGACCATTAGAAATAAATGCGAAAACACTAAACACTGTAATATTGTCAACATTTATTTTTCATACATTTTTAAATTTTTTGAGAACAAAATCACTAAGCAATGCAGAATATTTTAACTATATAAAAATAGAAGAAGGAATCAATTCTAGAAATAATTAGTCACGACCGCAACTAGTATGAAATTCTCAAACAGAGAATAACCTCTGGCTCGATACGTTTCAACTTTGTTAAAGTGTTATTATTATTTCAAATATAGGTATTCAATATACTTTGAACCAGTTTACTTATTTTATCAAAGACCACACTTCAACATCAATATCTAGACAAAAAACAAGACGTTATACTTAAATAATTAAGTGTATAAGTGTAGTACTAGAGGACATAAATTAATATTGGATGTTTATTTTTGTGTAATTTAATTTAAATGTAATAATAATCATAGCACTCTATACGCTGCCTTTATAATATACATCACAATACAACTTAAATAATACTTGAATAATAAAAAATTGTTTAATGAATATATAATATTTATACACTTAAGAATTTAAAATAAGTTAAAGAAAAAATAAATACTATTCAAAAACCACTGATGATATGTTTGTCTTTATACCAATTGAATTGATATATTTTTTTTTTATAGATATTTAAAATATTTTAATGATGTGAAAGTATACAAATCTATAGATGGCCTTAATTTGATTTAAAATAACAAAATGTCAATGAGTTCATATTGTTAAGGCACTAATGTTAACTTCCTAATAAGTAATAACTAATATAAATAACTCATTACATAGATTATAGAGCATGAATTATAATACAAATACAAATCTAAATTCAAAAAAAGATTTTTTGGATATTTTTTTTAAATATTTTAATTTGAAAAAAATTGTATTACATTCCGATAAAAAAATATATTAGACATACATTTTCATTTAAATAAATATAGGTATATAAGTATATAATAATAGATTTATTAATATATTTTTTTATAAGAGTTAAAAATAATAGCTTTTATAGACCATAGCTGGTTTATTTAATTTAAATATTATTATTACTGCTGAGGGCTGTGGCTGTATACATTAATGTTATGATTTGAATAGTTAAACGAAACAAACAAATGATTTTTAACAAGCTAGAAAAATCCTTTAACAAAAGACATTGCTTTCAGTTACCTACTATTTTTTAGCCACGCATACTGCTTGTCCTGGCAGATGTAATAGGCAGGTACAATATTATTGTTACCCATATTTACGGATAAAATAACACACCAACTGATGGCCGAATTTGTTAGTTCTTTTAAATGTCACTATTCACTTTAACCAATGTCTTCTGTATTTTAAATTATTAACAATTTATATTTAGGTTTCATTATCAAAAATTAAATTAAATTAAACCAGTAGGTAGTTAAGACTTATCTTACACTAAAGACAATTGGCTAATATATCTTTTAATAATACATAATGTAATATAATGAATACATAATAAATAGGTAATTACCTTATTATTATAAAAAAACATAAAATACTACATAATATAAATTAATAGTGCACTTATCTCAATAATAGATATTATAATTCATTTTTAACTCATTAGACACTTTATATTCCATATTAATATGATTGCGAATTAGTAATTATTATAATTGATAACTTTCATATTATAATATCTAAATATTGAAATATTAATAAGTGAATTTTTAAAAATTATTTTGAACTGATTAAGCTTTTATTCTTAATATTTTTAATAGTCTTACAATTTTCCACATATATGGTATGGAAATCCTTACAGTAACTATAAGCTTACACACATAATAAAATATTTTTAACTGGATCTATACATATTTTGTTCATAAAAAAATAAATAGTTGGAAATAAAATATTATATCTAAATAATTGCTGTATAAATATTATGAGTAATGTGTAAGTACATTGAACAATTAATTCTCCTATATTATTTTATATTTATGAACAATAAATTGCAATAAGCACCCAACTTTATAACGTCTTTCAGTAGTTACTTCTTTTGGTTATTAAATTTTAAATATATATCATAAAATATATTTTGATAAATCTTCAATATGGACAGAGCTAATATCACACCATTACTATAAGACACATAATTATACTAACATTTAAAATTACTCTTACATAATATATTATGATTAAAATCCTCTTATCCACTTTTTAGAGACATTAAGTCAAAAAGCAACCATAATATGTGATATTCATGTTAGGTAGGTAGAAAGTTAAATAAAGGGATTTTCTAAAAAATAATCTGACATTTGATTTACCTCATTAATTACATGATCTCAATAGAAACTGTAAGATACAACAGTAGTTACAGTGTATATTTATTATTTTGGTACCTATGCAGGTAAGAAAAAAAAAAATTAAAGAAATGTAAAAAAAGAAGTTAAAAACGCATTATGCGTGTAATTAACAATGTGAAATAGTTTCACATTAAATTTATTTAAGTAGAATTAGTCAGAAGTAACTCAAATTTTCTTTTATTCACTTTTATATCAAACTATTGATAGTATGTTGTGTTTCTTAATATAAATGCAATGATCTTTAAAGTGTACCCAATTAATGTGCGATTGAAACAGTATAAATGTATAATATACAAATATAAATAAAATGGCATGGCATTAAAACACAATAAGACTTAGAACAATAAAATAATATTAATAACTGATAAATAGATGTGTATTTACTTTACTTTTAAATCAAATGTGTAAGTGATAAATAATTATAGATATTGACAGAGACATATTCAAGAGGGGACGTGGGGATCAGATAGCAAGTTGTACAAATAATCTTTTTTAGAAAAAGCCTATATAATACTTTTATTCATATTCATAAAAGAAATCTAGTTATATTGAGATGACTTTAGAATTATAATACATAATCATGAAGACATAAAGAACAATTAAGTTAGTGAAATATGTAAATCAGATTAGAATATTGTGAAAAAAATCTTATGATAATTTCAATCACATGAATCATGGATGTATTAAATATGTTTACCCACGCAGTGTTGGATAAATTATTTTTGAAAAGTATTTAAATTACGTTACTTGTTACATTAAATCATTTTATTTTAACATTTATTTTAAGGCAAGGTTTTTTATAAGTTCTTACTACTGACCCCCTCCTCCCTTTTACAAAACTTTAAAATCATCATAATGTCCATTGCTTAAATAATAATAAAAATAAAATTATGAAGTGCCTGAATTTAGTGACGAGCAGAAGGGTTATGCATCGTATCTGTATAATAGGTCTCGGAAGTAGCAAAATCAGGCATTGTGGCAGGAAGGTTTACATGTCTATTTTCAACTGCATCAAAATTCATTCTGAACATTTCTACTACGTTGAAAAGCATTGAGTCTGGACTGGCATTAGTGGATTGTTCCACCTCAAACTGCGGTGGTGGTATGGGAACCTCTGCCTGCCGGTCCATATACATGAATCCAGAAAGAGCACTACTAGTTGCTCTACGGTTAGCTCGTCGAGGTCTTTTGTCTGAAATATAAATATAATTAATTTAGTTATTATTGATGCTGATTAGATAAGGTTGGCATCCCTAGATATTTACTTCTCTTCTTGCTACGCTCTTTTATTGCTGCTTCACGCTTGTTTTTAATTTCTATCGGTAAATGTTCAACAATCTTCTCTATGAAGCTTTCCAAAGTTAAACAATACGATTTTGTTTTAACTTCCACACGACAAATTGGACAATTTTTGACACGGAGCGTCCAGACATGAATGCACGATTCACAAAATGTGTGTGAACAGTTAACCACTGTCGGCTGAAAAAAAAAAATTTATTGATATAAGGAGAGTTTTGACTTTTTAAGATGAGTAGTATAATTTTGTTATATTGACATACCTCTGTATTGTAAATAAAAACTATTTCCTAACTTCTACTGCAGCTGGCAAACAGGATACATAACATTTATACACATTTTTTAAATATAAAATTTAAAGTATAAAATCCAAATACCCAAAATACTTCTTTTTATTTAAAAGTAAGTACATAACTGATATACTTTCATATTTACTGTTTTTCATTTTCAGTTTCATAATAATAAAAAAGGTGGGAAAGTGGGTATGTTGTACATTAGGTGTAGTGTGGGTCACTGAAATGGATGTGTTATATTTAAATATTGAACTATGTTAGATCAATTGCATATGAAAAACGATTCAGATTGAAGACAGTCTGTCAATCTACATTACTAAGTATATTTTATAATAGTATTGCTCTTAAGTTAATTTATTTATAAATGGTTGCTATTGGTTACAGGAGAAATATTTAGTAGGAATAATTATTATATCTTTCTGGCTGTCATTAGTTATTCAGACAAATGAGGTAAATGCATGCATAAAATCGCCATGTTTATGGTTTCGAATAAAATATACAACATTTCAATTTCGACCGACACTAACTAGATTCACTTTCCTACCTACCAGCAAAGTTACTGAAGTTGAAAATATTTATATTATACTAGCTGAAAAAGTAAATTCAACTATCATATTTGTAAGATGTAATTTCTTTATTCGAAACCATAAACGTGACAATTTGATGGATGCTTTTACCTCATCTGCCTAAATTACTAATGACAACCATGACAAAAAAAAAAAAAAATACTAATTTCTAATAATTATTTCCCCGGTAACCAATAGCAACCATTTATAGACAACAATTTCCTTTGTTAATCTCAAAATCCCTGTTTGGCTACCTCTCCGAGTTGGGGGTACTGGGCCCAATTGTCACTCAAGCACACGAAAAATGTCATTAAAATTGGTCCAGCTATTGAGGAAAAGTTCCGTTACATACACATGGACAGAATAAATATAAATATAAAGATTATAATATATTAATAAACATAACATATTATTACCTTTTATTATATACACTGTTCAGTTTTCAACAATAATAATAATACTTCAATAATACTGTTGAATACTGATACAGTGATATCTATGACCTATCCCTTTATAGCTACACTAACTTCTTAGATGTTTACATCATAAAAATTAAAAAAACTTATTAAATAATTGATAATTATATTTTGGTACCTTAATAAAGATTTCAAAACAGATATTGCACAGTAAATTACTGTCAACAGCAGACAGTATAATATTGTTCCACTCAGCACCAGTTTTTTCAGTATTTTCTTTCATCTTTTTTTGATCAAGTACATGTAAATTATTCGCATTCTCTTCTACGCTAATGCCCTTTTCTGTTTCCTTTGCCACAGAAAGTTCTTTTACCGCATTTTCTATTGCTACTTTAGCATTGTCAGGTTGTCTTAATATTGGTCTAACATAAATACAATTTTATTAAAATTTAAAAAAACACCAATAAATAAATTAGTTAAAAATAAAAGAGCATACTTCATGGCTCTTTCGCTTTCGATTTGACGTTGGTAACCTTCAAATTCAGCCGTTAGTGCACTTATACCATTTTGAAATATTCCAGAGCCCGTAAGTGGAAAAGGTGATGCTGATAAATGTGCTAAAGGGGAAAGAATTAAAAATTAGTTAATATTTGTTTCTAAATAATTTTTCTAAAATCCAAAATCTATTCAATAAACATAATATTAGAATTAAAAAAATAATAATCTCATATTGTTTTTTAGATTTCTTTATGTATTCCTAGCAATTACTAAGCTACTAATATTTGCGTTTGTATATGAATGTAATTACTGATATTATTTTCAAAATATGTTGATATTTGTTATATTTTCAATATTAGTTGTTTTACAAAATATTGTTTACAAGATATTAATAAAATTTAATACAACTTTTATATTCTAAGATTTTTTTTTAAAAATATATTAACATACAATAGTTTTATTTGTTTGCTAACTGTCACTTTACAATTTTCACATAGGCCTAATATTTTTTTCAAATTTCTGCCATGTTTAATATGTAACAATATTAATCCTCCTCCAATCTATATATTATTACAATATTAGGTAGGTTATAAATTATAATCATATTATAATGATGCTTTTTGCCTTTAAATGTTCTTCTGAATTATTAGCGAAATGCATTGCACCGAATGTATTAAGAAATTGATTGTAAATTTCTAGAACTACTAACTGACCTATATTCACACTCATTGACGTATATATGTTACGGGCAAAGTGGAAAATTCGGACAATGTATATAATGTCTGAGGGATATTGGGCAATGTAAATTGTGAAGTATTTATACAAATAATCTGCATAATATATTATGTTTTTATTGTAAATTATTTATATTACATTATTATACATAATTCATCAATATAACATAATATATAATATATTAATATTGTTTTTATTTTTTTTACAATAAATTACTATACTATTTATACTAATTAATTAAAATTAAAATTAAATTAAATTAAATTATTTATTTTATTTAAATAAATAAATATTTATTTAAGCACTGCACAATATAAACTGAGTGACAGTATACTACAACTAAAGTAAAACTGTACGTACCAAAATTATATGCGATAAGATATTTATCGGTTTCGTTATTGGAATATATAGTGCATTCACAAAATGTCATTAGTGTTTAACCAAAGGATAGACGTAACATATAACTATTTATACTTTATAAAAAAAAAAAAAAATATTAATATATTATATATTACTATGTCACTCAGTTTATATTGTGCAGTGCTTAAATAAACATTTATTTATTTAAATAAAATAAATAATTTAATTTAATTTAATTTTAATTTTAATTAATTAGTATAAATAGTATAGTAGTTTATTGTAAAAAAATAATATTAATATATTATATTATGTTATATTGATGATTATTAATTATGTATAATAATGTAATATTAATAATTTGCAATAAAAACATAATATATTATGCAGATTATTTGTATATATACTTCACAATTTACATTGCCCAATATACTTCGGACATTGTATACATTGTCCGAATTTTCCACTTCGCCCGTAACATATACACACGTAAAGAGAGGGGCGGGGGGAAACCTTGGTTTTTTTCTATTTGTAATGTTTGCCACATATTGATATAAAATAAATTAATAATATAATATAATATACTTACTTTCTATATTCAAAAGCTCTCGACTCAAATAAGCTCCCAAGTCGTGAGAATTCCGACACTTGTTGCCGAACCGACATTTGCCAAGCACGTGATACTCACACAGCTGTGATGATGACATCATGAACGCGATCGATATAATATATTATTTAGACGATCTAGAATCTAATCGTTATAGTCCGGAGTCAAACTATGGAAGTCTTACAATCACCGGTCGGCTATACGAATATTGATGTTGCTATTAGTACTTTTTAGTATAAGATATATTATGACGGGGAGACGCGCGCAATATTTTGTTGTCAGACGAATCAATGAATGTTCCGAGCTCGGATGAGTGACGCCGATCCAGAGATGTTCCATTGTCCCAGTCTTTCTTGGTTTACCCTTTGACAGTGCTACCACCATTATTTAGTCCCTCCACCGTTAACACTCTGACCCTACACTACAGTGCCTCACTCATGACAAAGTATATAGGTTCTCTCTCTCGATTTGTGTACAGTGAAACCTCGGTATCTCGAAGACGCGAGGGACCAAAAAAAAAAAAATTCGACGTATCGAAACTTCGAGTTAGCTAGGGAATTTAAAACATAAATAAAATTTGAAATAAGAATGTTTAATTATTGAGAAAAATGTGTATTTATAATATAGAATGTATTTCACAGATATATAAAAATACTAGATAGACGACTCCCTATTCCTACAATGCAAAAATTATGAAGCCTACAAAATGGCCGAGATTCTCTTATCTAAGAGGTGAATGTTTACAAAATATCATATATCAGCACAGATATACATACATATTTGTGTATATCAGTGTTGTGAAAATGTAAGCATTTACCTCTTAGATAAGAGAATTTCGGCCATTTTGTGGGCTTCAAAATCATTTCCATGTCGGCTATCTAGTATTTTTATATATCTGTGATGTATTTATACATTGCATACATATTTTGTATTAGTATTCGTAATTTGGGTAAGTATACATTATTTTCTATGAAGGTAGAAAATCTGTCATTTTCGTTTTTGTTTTTGTTTAGTATTAGAAGTATTTTCAATAAAACTACCTAAAATGTTAAGTACCGAAAACATGTTGTCAGAAACTCCTGCCTATTGTTGGACGTATCTTCGAAGTTCATGTACATAGTTTTCAGCTAGCGGGCACCACGTATGAAAGGTTTAACGACAGCAATTTCTTCCTCGTCGATTGCTTCATCGGCAGAATCTGTCTCTGGCTCACTGAGAATATCAGATATTTTAAAAATGTCTGCATCGGTTAAACTTGCTGATGTGCTCGAAGTAGAATGGATATCCAAAAATTTTTGATATGAAATATTGATATCGAAGTGTTATGCTTATGATATCTGTCATATATTCGAGTTAGTAAATCATAATAGGCGGTGGGTACCAGATAATGACTTCGACTTATAGAAATATTCGACATATAGAAATTCGATGTACCCGTGATGATTTAGTATTACTAAATGTTCAGATCATAGGTAAACGAGAACCCTGTGATCAGTCGATCACGATGGAGGTTTTATACGATTATACACTTTTTTGGATCATTGATCGCTGTCTCGGAATTCGGGTTGGTACTTTGAAGCTTTCACTTATTTAATTGTTATGGTTCTATATCTGCTTATTGCAATAAAACTAGTTAATTCATATTATTGAAGAGCAATGATTAGAAAGTTAAAACACTTTCATTATAATTCCCTGACTACGCCACAATCGAAGTTCTAATATTACATTTTTTATTTTTTGTTGTCAATTTAATTGTTTTATTTTTTTGGAATTGATTGAATTTTTTTACCAATTCGGGCCAGTTAAATCATTTGCCCCCCTCTATTGAAAACTGAAATGACGCTTCTGATTGGATTGTAATTTTAAAGCCGAAATGTGCCCGCGTCCAGCGAATATGCAATTTTGAATTTGATATTTCAGGGGGTGTGACTACTACCAGGTCTTATCTGATTTTCACATGCGGGGAAAAAAATTTAGATTGTATTTCGATTCATGCGAGAAACGTATTGCGTACAAAACACCAGGGTCGGAATAGAAATTTCAATTCGCACTCAGTCACCCGCACTATAACTAGGACATTACTTTAAGCCCTTAAGCCGATCCAAGCTACTTTACCAATACTTGATTACAGTTTACAATTTTACTGATAATTGAAATGGTGTACAATACAATTGTAAATTATGCATGTTTTTTTGTTTACCTACTGGTTTTACAAGTCTATTATTTAAACAGTAGAATCTTCACTTTAGAATGTTGCGTACTACAGAAATTATTATACTGTGCAACTGTGCAAGGCGTTGTTAGGGTGGATGAAAGCCTAAAGGTTAGGCTGAATTAAGTAAATAAGTATGTGTAGGTATGTAAGTAATTTAAGTCAAGTTTACACTTCATAGCTACGTCGTGTGTAGTGTTATGTTGATAGAATAACATTCTAATTTTACGTAACTTTTTTGGTATCGTGTTTGATAATATCAAATTGCGATCGTGTATACCAAGAATTTACTACAGCTTAATTTTTAAATCAATATGGTTACAAGTTGTAATCATTGTTACCACTCCCACGCGTGACACGATAAAAGACGTATAAGGAGATTCGATCCAGTCTGTTTTCTACCAAAATAGACCTATTTTATGCCATATATATCGCCAATTCCAGCTAGTCATCGGATAAAACTTCTGAAAATATATTTAAATTCGTCATGAAGTTTTCTGGAAAATTACTTTTCCACTTTTATAATATTGAACTAACCCTTCAAAATTAGATTTTTAAATTTTGAGTATTAAGAATTTTAAAATGTTCAGGGGCGGATTGGGGCAACATTTTGGCCCGGGAAATCTACATTTTGACCTGGCCCTTGCCATTTCTCGTCATCACAAAAATGTAAAAACTTAAATATACCAACGTTTTATTCAATGAGGAATGCAGCCTTTACACATTTTCAATTTTCCCAGAAAACAACTTAAGATTTTTTTTTTCATTAATTGTTTATGGCATCAACTAAGAGGTTATTAGCCAGGGTTTTTGGGACTGTTGGGTTCGGAACTCGTGTGAAACTTAAGATTTGTTAAACTAAACTTACCAAATAGTTTCAATATGTAATTTTAATTTTGTTTAATATTAATGAAGTACTTCACAAATAAATAATATATTGGTAAAAGTCATTCAATCGTAACATAATACTATTTAATACCTTATGTAAAAATATAAAATATTATGACACTTATATTGTAGTATATTAACTTTTATTAGTTATAACTAGAGTTAGGATGTTGATGACTTTTGCATTTTTTTTCCTTTTATTCTGTACAATGCTATCCTAGCTAAAAATTTGTTTCATGCTCCCTTGATGCAGAATATTCTAATTTTATTTTGCATTATTTTGCATTTTTTGCATTTTCAGCTATAAATGCATTTTTTTTGTTTTTTAACGTCATTTTTCAACATTTTTAAGTCATTTTTTCATCTTTTAGAGCATTTTTTACAAATTATAGATTTTAGGGCAAATGTTACACCCAAGTTTGGAAACAAATTTAATTTATTTAAAATCTAACTTTGGATTTGGACTATTAGTAAAAAATAATTTTAATATTATTATTGTGGGGTTTTTGTTGTGATTACATTTATCGCGTTCCGATAAGATTTACTCTTTGAGTGTTATATATTGAATTATTTAAATGCTTAATATATTTATAATTCATATTTTAAATTACTATTACACCCATTATTATACCCATATCTCTAATAAAAATTATTATTTATAAATAAGTTTTTTCACTTACTTAATTAGTATTTTAGATAATTTTTAAGGTCATTTTTTGAAGTTTTCAGAGCATTTTTGCACTTTTTTTAGGGTTTTTTTGCATTTTTTTTTAGGGCATTTTTGTATATTTTTTAGGTCATCAACATCCTAACTCTAGTTATAACTAGATCTAACTCATTTTTCCTTTGTAAATAAATTATATTCATATATTGCATACCTATTATTTAAAAAAAATACTAGGGAAAAATAATAATTTTAGGTAATAGATAGGTATTTACATTTGGAATGCTTATTTGCGGTTGATTGCAAAGATTTTCTTGCATTACTAAAATAATATATTACTCAAATTATTGATCATACGCAAACTCCTGATGGAGTATAAGCCGAACCAAAACCTAAATCTATTTTTAAACACCAAATGTAAACAATTGTTCATACACGCGCGTAATGATAATATGAAAATATAAAATATTCATAATTTGAATTTATACCTATTGGCTATTTTATTTTAAGTAATAAGTAATGTAATAATAACAAATTATTTTTGAACAGCGGCCCACCGGGAAAGTTCCCGGTTTCCCGCCGGCCCAGTCCGCCCCTGAAAATGTTAATAATACTGAAGTTAAAAATTTAAGAAAGTGTGGTAAATTTATAACAAATTCAAATATTTTTTAGAAATTGTATCAGATTAATAGGTTAGTTAATATAATTATTGTCAAGATATTACAAGATATATATTACAGATATTATTTATGTACTTTTGATAAAAAGGAAAAGATAATAATTTAGCACATATTTACAAAACCCGCAATAGTACATACATAGAAAATTGCCTATATGTAACTCCTTAAAACAGTCGTTATCGTAAACCGTGGCTATGCTGATGGGCGGTGCAGAAAGTGCGCTCTGAGTGCACACTAGTGTTACACTGTAATCAAATCGAATACTCAACAGTCAACACTGCACCAGTTCACTGATTATTGGTCAAATCGAATACGTTTTTGTATCGAGTGCACACTGAGTGCAAAAAGTTCGTCAAATCGAAAACGCTAAAAGTTATATCATGGTTGGTACTAGCATTGATTAAATAAATTGTATTTAATCAATGGTACTAGGTATCTGATATCTATAGTATTCTGTGCTTGGGGGATTTTTGTTGTTCTGCATGCTATTGACGTTTTCATTATTGTCATATTTCAAACTTAAAATATTATTATTATTGTTATTATCGATACTTGATAATGTCATTATGTTGTCGCGGCAAGACGTGTAGTGTGTTACACAGGCGTAAATGCTTCAAGCGCACTCCCATCCCACCGCCACCTGCAAGTACAAATCGTACGAGCCCGACGACGGCGACGACGATGACAACGCTCACGACTTACGCGGGCCAGAAAGTTTTTTTCGCGTCCTACGTTGAATGTCACCGCCCGACGACGCTTCAGATACGTGAACCTGCCTACGAACGTGAATACGGCCTACCGACGGAGACGCCCGCACGCGTCTGCGCTCCGCCGTTTTCATTGGTGCTTAACGTGCTTCGAGACGCGATCATGAGCTAGCGTTCGACATCCCGACGCCGCGGCAACCGTCGCTTACGGCCCACTGACCGGGGCCCCGGAACAGCAGGCTGCCACCGCCGCCTAGTGTCGGCCGTCCAACAACAGGTCCTCGAACGGCTCTCGCCGTCATCCTCCGCCGCTGCCACCGACTACGAAAGTAGTCGCAGACCGCAGTAGCCTCCGCTCAGTCAGTCATCACTTCATTCATCTCACGCACACGCTGCGCGTCCGTCGTCGTTCCGTCGAGCTCAATCGCCGTTACAGTATCAGTCTCTCAAGTCTCGGCAGCTTCGTGATATGGATATACCGGTCAACGACTTGAGCCAGGCCAATGAATTAGGGTGGCGCGTGCTTGCCGCTGAGACGATTTTCAAATCGCACGGCTCAGACAAGGTGAGTGATAAACAACCGCCAGAACGACATTCCGTTCCGAAGCCGTTTTCCTTGCTCGTTCACGGTGATTCGCTGTTCTGTTGCTCAGCTTGTTGCTGGTCCAAGGCCTTTTCTGGTTCATCAGAAAGGCGGTAACTAACTGTTGGTTCATTTGGTTCTGTTGGTTTTATATTGTTTCCCTACACACAGGGGTGGCCCCCGTTCGTTCAACTAATCGGTTAGTTTGATAGATTACAACTTTCCACTGCTGTATCTGTAATAGACAGAATTTATAAAACAAGCTGCATTGTTTTTTGCTTACAGTTGTAGTTTATTTCTTATAAAATCACTTCATAACAATTTACACTCCAGCAAATAAAATTTAAGCTATTAATTATAATTTGCACATTTTCATGTAAATACTTACTACTGCATTTGTATATTAAATAATCAATTATAATTCATTTTTATAGAATGGAGCACCGAGCACGATCCAATTTGAGGTACCTGTCAACATCTGTGAAATCTATGTTCTTTCACCATCTATGTATTTGCGCACTTCAACCGGTGGCTTCCTTCTTGGGTAAGCAATGTATACTTAATATTGACAATTACTGGTTGAGTGGTTGATTACTTATGTGTACCGTATGCTAAAACCCATAAGTATAGTTTTACAGCTAAAATATGACCTACTATTATTTTCTTTTTGAATTTCAGGGGAACTGAACCCAAAAAATTTCCAATTACATTTCATTGTAACAATGTGGATGAGGACTCTGCTTCAGCAAATGTGAAATTGGGTGAACTCAACTATGAAGAAAAAGCATCTATATCAATGAAGTTTAGCAATGAGGTAATTAAGGTATAAAACTAACTTTCAACTTTTTTTAAAATTAAACTGCTCTTGTAGATATGGACAAACAGATTGATTGTGTTTGCAAAATATTCAACGTTAACCATTGTTGTTTATGGAACATCGAGGGATCCTAATGCTAAGGTACAAAAGAAAACATTATCAACTCTTCCACCACTTGGTCCTAAGTATATGAATGGCATATATTCTTTTGTTCTAAACTGAAGAATTAGCTAGCATTCAAGTGGATCCAAATTATACAATTTATAAAACACTTAACTCACTTGTTCATTCCTTCTTAATTTCAATACCATTACTGATTATATATATATTTTTTTCACTGAATTATAAATTAATATTAGCGCAGAGAAGTTATAACAATCGGGTGATTTTTTGGTGACTACAGCTTAATATACTTGATAACTATTACAAAATTTAGTTTTATATACTTTCATAATTTTCCATAAAAAGTATATTTTTATGTATATTTTTTTGTTACCACTAAATCAGATACTTCAAATGAATAGCTTTTTTTTGTATATTTTCATAAATCTTGATATTTTAATGGGTTTTGATGTAATTCATTATTTTAACTATTTAGTGTTAACTATTAACTTTTTGGAATCTGAAATGTTTAAATTCTTATTATTTATGTAATTGCCCAAGTATGGACTTTTTATTTGATTAATAATTATATATATTATGTTACGGGATTATTGATTTGTTAGTAAGCTAACATACAAATAATATATTTTATTTACACAAATTTAAAAAAGTTTTATATGTATTAACAAAGTTAAAATATTACATTATTTATTAAAATTACTTTTATAATTAAGTTATTGTTATACAAAACAATTTTTTTAGTTATGATAATAAGATCTAGAACTTAATAATACGACCTAATTCATGTTTAATAAAATATCTTTATAAATGCAGAATATTGACTTTAATTGGAAAAATGCTTTTAAATTATTATTATTTTAATAAACTTCAAATTAATTTATTCTATAAATAGTTTAAATGTTGAATGTCAACCTAAATGTTAAAACATAACTAAATGTTTCTCTACCATATTTTTCTTTCTCATTTGCAATTTCTTATTTACTTGTATATGATTAATTTTACTCAAATAATGTTGACTATCTAAAATCAAAGACAATTAATTGCAACATAATGTATTCAAATGTATTAAAATGTCTGAACATTGCTAAAAATAAAACTATATTTTTTTCTAAAATGTTGTACAGTTATTTATACATTTTCATTTACAATTATACATTTACCTAACCATTCTTCACAATATTTAGTGTAGGTGATTTAGGCATATCACAAATTACACATTGTCATACACACAACATTTATAAATGGTTGTAACTTATAATGTATTTAAAGCTGAAATCTAGAAGCGGTTATAACAAATTAATATACAATTGGTAATTATTATTTTTAAACTCATTTTAAAATATTAATGTAATCAAACTTTAATTATTTTTTAAAGAACCTGATTTTCTAGTAAATCATTATTTATTTAATTTTTAATATTCTCTGTTAAGATTATCTGAGTGCTTTATTTTAGAATATTTAAAAAATAATGTCTGATACTTTTTTTCAATACATTATACATATTGTTGGAGATGACTTAATGTAATTACAACTGATTCATTTTTCTATCATTTGTAGTTAAAAAATGATTTAATGTTTTTCAAAACTAATTGTTTGAATTTTCGCTCAAATAAAATTATTAAAATCATAATATAACAAGATATACATGGTCTATAAATCTACACTCTTGACAAAATATATTTATACCTCATTACTTAAGAAAAACACTTAACCCAAATACTTTTTAGTCCCAAGTGTCTTAGTTATGTTTGGCATTATAAATGAAAACCTTTTTTTCGATTTTGTGGAGTATAGTGTTATATAATCTGTAATAAAAGTTGCTATAATCCTTACATGAGCATAGAAAAAACAGTATACATATTATGGAAGATTAAGGAGACTAACTATTCTGCAGTAACACTCAGATGCTAATTCATATATTATATTGTATTTCTTATTATTTTATTTGAATTATCAGTTTATCTAAGCTAAATTCGGATTTCCAGGAATGTGTACTGAGTAGACGCTACACAACAATTTGTTGTCTTTGTCTTACAAGTGCGTAACATAGGACATTTACGCTCAATAGATCACATTTAGCGCCGTTAGTTTAATAATTAGAGTGAATCGACCTATTATGAAACTTGATGGTAAGAACATCATCCGTGTTCATATGCGGTTTTTTTTTTTTAAAATTCAATTTTTTTAGCAAGTTACAGGGTATATTATACAGGGTAAATTAAAAATACTCATAACCCACTTAAAAATTGAACCATCGCAAAAAACCCACTTATAAACACAGATTCATGAGAGGTCGATTCACTCTAATTTTTAAACTAATGAAGCTATACGTGATCTGCTGAGCGAGCTCACTTTTCAAAAGGATGGGCTAGTGTGTATCGCTCTGCTATGTTTCACTGATATATTATTGTATTTGTATTTTGTATATTATACGAAAAATGGTTCTGAGCGAAGACGGCCAGTCGACTACCACCGACATTTTTCGCATTAAACATAGCATTTTAAAATGAAATTATTTGTATAAAATATAACAATATATAATAAACTTTAAAAGTATTTAACAATAATATATTTAAATTATAGAAAACAATAACTTAAGTCATTATTCTCCATTTCAATGTCTTTTTACGTACACATTTTCAAATAAAATATCTATTCAAAAAAACTATGTTACCATTTATTTTTTAAACTCATAGTATAAACTGCTAACCCTTGTTTTTAAAGTTTAAATCCTAAGCTTCAAAAATTAAGCAATTTATAATTTTTTAACAACAAAATAATTTGTAAATTATCGGGATTTTAAATAAAACATATTTTAAAATAATAAATATTTAATTAACAAATAAAAATGTATATGTATTTTAATAAAATTCTTATGTATTTTTGATATTTTTTAACCTGCTATTACAATAATTTATGAGGAACCTTGAATTATATTTCAAAGCTTTTTGACAGAGTGAAAATGTTTCTATCGATATTATAAAACTGCACATATAATCAACAACTATATTATATTGTAAATTATAATGTCTATAATATGATTTAGAATTTTAGATGATATTTTACAAGGGCAATTTGTTTTTTGTCTACATTTTTTAGATCTCGCAAATTCTTGCATTTAAGACTGGTATTTGTTGTCTCTGCCTCACAAGAGCATAACATATAAAAGTGCGTTATATAACGCGAGTATATAAAGTGCGAAACTTAGTATATTGTATATTATATTATATTTTATACATATAATCTCATTTAAAAATGTCATGTTTAATTTCAAAAATTTCGGTGGCAGTCGACTGACGTCTTCGCTCAGAATTGTTTTTCGTATATACAAATACAATAATATATATCAGTGAAACGTAGTAGAGCGATACACACTTGCCACCATTTTGATTACGTCTTTACTTTTTTTTTGACAAACATGGACATTATTTATATTTTGATAGTTCCCCGAAAACTTCCACAATGTCTAAAGTGGCCTTCCAAAATTATTTATTGGTTATCGCTGGTATTGCTGTAGATATGATTATAATTATTATGATGAAGAAAAAAGTTCATTCTTCAAGATTTTATTTTAAGTTTTTCTAAATACCGACTTATATCCATCATTATATATTTTGTATTCATATGTATATTATTTATCATGTTTTTTTAAAAATATTCTTATTTCAAAACTTATATTCAACTATGAACGTGGCATACATATTTTTATTTTTCGCATATTTTAAGTGCATATACAATGTACACGGTGAGTGCATTTCCCGGATACTATGAAATAGATGATATAGCGCTACCTACGTAGCTATGTTTATAGTTATGCTATGTCACGACAAGCCCAATGTTTTTGTTTTTGTTTTGTACTAGGTATTAAAATTTATTAAGCTCCCATGGTTTTAAGTATAAAATACGGTATTTTTAAGTAATCAGTGCCCAAAAGGTGTTTTCTCCTATACCTATTTAATATGTTTTTTTGAACAAAATATATACCGAATTACCAGTGATGTTCTCTTATAACCTACGTTGCCGCGGCCTTGTTGTCGGCTACGCGTGTCCAACGAAATGAAAAACTCGTTTTGACAGTTTGATTTAGGTATATCATATTGGTAGGCGCGGTGCAGTTGCGACGTATTTAAGAAACATGCACCGTGGGAAAATTCTTAAACTAAGATACCGTGTAGATATAGGATTTGTTTCGTTTGATATATTATTACTATTATTATTATCACATTATATAGGTATATATTTTATATTATACCAGCCGTAGACGCTGATAGGTAGACAGGTAGGATACCTGACGACTGGACTCCAGGTTCAATTTGAGAAACAAAAATAATAAGACCTTGTTTGAAAACTTACATGTTATAGGTATTATACCATCCATTAGTGCGGTACTCCCTCACCAAAACACGAATTAGAAGGTTAGATAGTTAAGTAATTATTATAATATATCTACACATATAATATAGACATTTAAGCGTATACATTACACGGCGGTGAAGTTTTTTATACATTTATATCTATTGAGCGCAGAGAGCTTATTTGCATCCGATAACACTTGGTAATAATTTAAACTAAATAAACATTTTTTGACGGCGACAAAAAAGTAAATCAAACACATTTTTGTATCTTTAGTGTTCAGTAGGTAATGTGAATACTGTTTCGAATAATATTTACATACTTACTGAATCACCTAATATACCTATAACCTACCTGCATTAATATATGTAGTATTATACTTTCGGCCATTAGTTAATAAGTAGAAATAAATACACAAATTATTGGTAATATTAAGCACATCAAATCCAAGAATTTAAATAATGCATTTGTGTAGACGCATTAAATTGTAACTAGTATTCAGCTAAAGTGTAAAACCAGAAATAAAAGACAAGCAAATACCAAATAGAATCGAATTAACCGCCATGAGACAAAGTGTCTAAAATCCGTGTCCTACCCACGTCGCTATAACCTTGTACTGCTTAATATAATTTTTTGAATAAAAATAAAAAAAACAAATAAATAATTTTTGATTAAATAATTTAGTTGACATAAAATATGTTACGTATATGCAATTGCCTAAGCCAGTGTCCAATAATAAGAAATAGTAAGATTTATTTTTAATTAAATATTTAGTTTTATATTTATATATGTGACCACTGAAAAAATAGAAATTAAAATAAAATACCTAATTAACTCCTTTTAACTATCTGAAGGTTATGTTTTTCACTACAGTGAAACCTCTGAATAGCGGACACTCTCAGTCGCCGAAATTTTGTCCGCTATTTAGAGGAAAACATTTTTTTCAATAGATAAATAAATTCAATAATTTTATTTTATATTATTTTTACATTAATTAAATAGGTACACGATAAAAATAAAAACTAACATTTATTTTCTGAATAAAATCTGTTACTTTAGTTTATTTACTAATGCAGCCGTAATTATTTCGTGTGTTATGGCATTTTTTAATTTCACTTTGTTTGAGTACAATGGACTATTCTGTATCTCGATAGAAGAAATATATATACGTATGCCTTCTACTGCTAGCAATGCCAAAACGTTCGTATATTGGCATCATAAACACAACTAAACGCACATAGAACAATGCATTAGTTACAATATTTCGTTGACGCGATAAAGTGACTGAACGGAAAAAATAAGATTTTCATATACAGTTTAATAATGTACACATAAGATAATTTAATAATTGAGGTTTTTATTCTAGTATTCCAAAATAATTCTTAATTTAAGATAAAAATTATTAATATTAGTGTCATAAGAATGTCCGTTATTTAGAGTGTCCTGTATTTAGAGGTTTTCCTATACATAAATAGTAAAAATGTCCCCGTCCCCGAAAAAACGTCCGCTATTTGTAGGTGTCCGCTATTTAGAGGTGTCTGTTTAGGGAGGTTTCACTGTATATTAATTTTAAAATAGTATGTTGAACATACCAGGGATATTTTGGAGTGGCCTATAAGGTGCTAAGTAGACTTGACCATAATTAGTAATTGGATTTCAAGTTACGGGGGGGGGGGGGGTTAGGTTATCGCCACGTCGTCCCTACAAATCCCGTCCTGTTCCAGCTTCTGGTTTCAGTCTGTCTTTTATCACAGGACAAACTTCTTAAATCTATAATATGTGTGATCGAGGGATTAAAAACTTCACAACACGTCGAGGGTCATGGGTAGGTGAGTATTATAATTTAATATTTGTTGTACAATGGTTTTAGTTTGGTTGTCTAATAAATTATAATTTTGGATAGCAATTTAATGAAATTTGTATTGTATACACAAATAATATTACATAGGAATATAATTAATGTGAAAAGGAATTAACTAAATTTATTATGTAACACATGATGTTAAATTCTGTAGCCGCCTATAATATGGGGAACTTGCAGTGGTTTCAACCGGTGTATCGTATACCTACCTATACCGCAAGCTTCGCAACTCTTAATTTTTTTCTAAAAGAACTGAATTCGTTAATTATATTGGGAACGAGCATTGTGACGCTTCCTGATTCCGAAAAAACGTCCGTGAGGTAATATAAAAAAAAATCGTCTGCTGAACATTCTAATATTTAGAGTCTTACACGTGTTTACTAAAATTGTAATGCTATTAGTGGCAGTCGGTGATAAATGATTAAGGTATAATAGACCTTACTATAGTTAGCACATAGTCGCAATATAGTATATAGTACCTATACAAGTGCGCATGAATGGCATACCGTGGTGTTGAGACTAGGTGTCGCTCGACAATATTTTTGTAAAAGGTAAATAAAGGTGCCGTGTACAATCAAAAAGGCTAAAAACCACTGGTATATTCTATATAGGTGATAGGCAGTGTATATATTAACTATTAGCACAGAGAAAAAAATGTAAATATGTAATAACATATACAATATACATATAACTATATATTTTATATACCTAGCCGGATTACGTTATTAAAATTATCTTCTTCCATACATACATTAGGTATTTAGGTAAGTACATATTAATATCATTAAATACAATATTCTTGCAACATTTTTCTTACCTTTATTATGTACAATGTTGCCTAATGATAAACAAAAAAATTAAATTTTACTACTTAGGCAATATACGTCCCATAAAAAAGAAGAATTTGGGTTCAAACAATATTCTAAACGATATGATTGTTTGTATTTTAATCATTGTATTAATATAATATATATATTTTAAATAAAAATGCCAACCTTATTGGTCTGTTAAGTTAGCTTGTAATTTTATCGTATTAACTTAAATTGTATTATTTAGCAAACCACAGAAACTTAATTTTATCCTGTCCAACAAACAAATATTGTGTGTTTATTTTTCATGATTAACCTTTATGGTCTAATATAATATATTGAATACCTATTGGACAAAACATGATTATATTTTATAATTCTTTAAATTAATTATGTTTCTATCAAACCTAACATATTGTTCGTTTGTTCAGTGTTCGGTAAATATAACAAAGGTTATTATATTGTATACATTTTATTAAAACCGAACAAAATAAAACATGATAATATTTTGCCACGTTGATCAAATTTTAAAGAATGTTAATTTATTAATAATGATTGAGTTTGTTTGTTCCTATTAGGTTTTTTGTACACACTTTGTTGGACAGGTAGTTAGAATATTTACGAACAGCCTCACTATGGATCAAAATTGAATTGAATGTATTAAAATGTTAAATAGGATTCTGGATGTGTGTATAGTGAGCAGGTAATTACATAGTTGAATTATATTTTACATTTCCAGAAAAATTGTTAATAAGCACAATTTTGCAGAATTTAACTTCATAGTTTATCGATTTATCAAACCTGTATAAAGTATGACTATATAATATAAGAAACAATGCGAGATAATATTCGCATAATATTATTATTATAATATGACTCCGCTTTCAGTACACCGAGTAAAAGCGACGTCTCATCCGGCCGTATTATATCGTGGTCAGGACGCATGAAATCGACACTCGGCATGAACAATAAAACTCATCGTATGACATGTGTAATTGGTTTTTAATGAGTTTTTAAGGCCTTAGTTTGAATAGAAATTCATTGAATCCCACCAACATCTTTTAGTATGGTATAAAAGGTAAGTTTGTTAAGCCTGTACCGATTATTTCAGAACAGAATGTTTTAAAACAACTGTCGATTTTGCCAATCGAAAATTCTAAGTTTAACGAAACGAGGAAGTGCCTGGGAAGATAATATAAACTTAAAATTAATTAAAAATAAATTAAAATTATTTTATTAATAATATAAACTTCCCGAACAAAATTACAAATAGCTAATTCATCAATCGTTTTTGAATTGACTTATGGATACAATTGATAATGTATTCATACAGTTTTATTCGTTAGTGTAATACTTTTAAGTGACAATTATTCAACATTTTGAAAAAATTATTATCTAATAAAAAGAGTGAAAGTAGGTAGGTACCAAAGTTGGCGACGGTTTTGTTGAACGGTTATTGTCGATAGTGTTCCTCGTCATTGAGTTAGTCACCGTAATGTATGAGTTAATTTGAATTCCATCAAAATCATTTTAAACGATAAAAGATTCTGAGCGAAGACTCATTCTATATTTATGAATGCTAAGTATATCGTGATAAGTTTTTTTTATATCGCCATTTAAGTAATTTTATTATTAACATTTATTTAATTTTAATCGTAATACACTACATTTATAATATTTAGTTATTCTTATTAAAATAAAATATAATAAATATTTGTATAATTTATAATTACTATTAAATTTTGATTAAATGTCAACTCAATGACGCCTCATCACGTAGGACGGTGTGATTATGTTCGTGGACCCTGGTATAAATAAGCATTAGTATTAAATTAATCTAAATGTTTAGAAAATCGATTTTGTTAAGAATTGGTTCTGAGTAAAAATTCAGTTTCAAGTTTCTCTTTTACACCAGATAAGGTAAAGAAATTAAAAGTCCAAGCATTTTTACTACTCCTAATGGTGCTGATAAACACAAAAAAGTGAACTGTCACGCAGGGTCGTATTTACTTTTTTTGTGCCCTGGGTTAACCATAATTTTACGCCCCCCTAACCAAAAAACAGATCAATTTTTTGATTTTTCTTAACAAATTTTTAGTTATAACTTTTTATTTTTAAGTCATGGTAGGCGCTAGAACTCATCCGTTATCGTTGCACTGTTAAGTTCACAAGGGTCAAATCACAGTACAAATTCTTTCCAAAATAAAAAAAATTATTTATACAATACTAGACTGAGTTACAGCGGTGCCCACCCCCCCTAAATAGATCAATATTTATCCGCCCGGGGCAAATGTCCCCATTGCTCCCCCTAAATACGGCCCTGCTGTCACGTGATGCCTGGCAGATATGAAACATCGAAATTATTTTGTATAGAAAATATGCATGAAAGTTGGGAGGGTAATTTAATTATGTAATGAAATATGGCATAATAAAAAAAAATATTTAGATTTTTTTATGAAAAATTATTCTTTATTTTAAAGGTGTATTGGATGTTTCGTGCGTGTGCCACAGGCCACGACTGGTAACCTAACCCGCAATAGACGTTTCACGTCGATTTTATATAAAACGATACGACTGTATAACCATGGGTAGAAATAATATTTTGTTCAGGAATTTTTGGGTTGCTGTATACATTTTTGGTAATCCGGTTTTACAAATAATAGTTTTTCTACTCCGGGAACGAAAACTATTCGTATAGGACATTAAGACTATTGACAACCTCGTCGGTCAAGCTGAAAATGTTGTATTAATTAATTATACACCTATTATATATTTAGTATGAACACAGTCTAAGTGTTTATGTGTTTAGAAAGCCGGGACGTAGAAAAAAGTTTTGGTTTCATAACATGTATTATGGATCGCATGTGCACGGAAAATCTCTAACAAAAACACATTGATTATAATATATAAGTATATTTTTATACAGGCCTCTTATAAATACTGTTTCCAATGTCACTGCGGTCACCTATCCCCACTGTTTTATTTCGGTTTACGTAGGTTGCCTAAGTATAAGTATGATAAAAAAAGACCACCAGCTTTCTATGGCTTGTCATGTTTGATTTATGTTAATGTTAATGCGTACGCAGCCGAATGTTGTTTTGGGTTTCGTCGTATCCGTTGTATCGGTCTGTGTTTTCCATTTTATTTTTTATTGAATAATGAATATATAACGTAACAAAATATACATATATTTTGTTCATTTTTTTTGTTCACCGTCAACGAGCCTAAAACCAGACTCTATACGTATTCAATAGGACTGTCGGAGTGTGATCCGTATCTAAATCACTATATTATAATTTAAAATATGGTGTACTAGTTGTATATACAGTTCTACATGTAGATATGTATACCTTTTCAAATTGTTAGAATCCACGTTATCACGACACACTTATTTTGTACTTAATTAATATTTATGACGCACAATATTTATTCTTAATTTATGTAACATACAACCTACCGAGCTACGAGTACGTCTATTATAGGTAATACAATATAAGCTTCTCACTGATCATTTCATGATAATAATAATAATAATAATAATAAATATCATAGAAGGAATTATATTAAGTGTTACAATATTATAATAAGGAGTTTGAGGTTTGAGTATATTTTTTCCGATTATATTTTATAACACATGTTGTTGTGTAGAATCACTAGAATCCCATTAATATAAAATCTATGATATATATGAATGGGTTGATTTGAATAAATGAGTCAATTAGCTGCTAAAAATGATAACCTTTTAGTATAAACAACTATGTCGAACGTTTGGTAAAAATATATTTAAAAAATATGTTCACTTCGTGTTTAAAAAATTAAAACTACATGGTTTATTAATAAATAATAATACCATTACCATTCAACTATTGAGTATAGATAACATACATAGTGGAACCTCAATAATAATTCGAAAACCTCGGAAAGTTGAAATAAATGCGGTTCCCTTGCTTAACCTAACCTGACTCAAATAAGTCGATAACCTCGGCAAGTCGAAAAAAATTAATTTCCCTCGAATTTCAACTTATTGAGGTTCTATTGTATACTTAATAATATATTCGTTGTAAACATTTTGAAGGCCCTATTTATGAAGACCTATTTACACGAAGAGAAAATTATAAGAAATTATTTTATATATCTTATTTGGTATTAATATTTGTTATGTACAATTTTGTTATAAAATTGTAAGGTTCACTCAGAATTATTTTGACTTTTCAAATTTGTCATTGTTTAGATGTTCAGACTTTGATCGTCATTCATAGGTTTTAATTTATAACTGTAAACATTTCTGATAACATTCAACTTCCTAGTGCCTTGTACAGTTTTATAAATTCATTTTAAAATAAGGCAATTTGACATTAATAAATGTACGTATAGATGAATTATATTTAATATTTACACTAAATATCAATAAATGATAATGCATAGCTTATTTACACAAAATATCAGTGTGAATTCCTTGAAAATAAGTTAGAACTTATCTTAACCGAATAACATCTACAAATATTCAAATGTAAGTATTAATATTTTAGGTTGATACAATTAATGGTCAGACGATAGGTGACGAGGGGGGATATAGTTCACCCGTGACCTTTTTTTAACGTTTAATATCGGATAACCATACATTATATTTTTAATAATAAAATAGTGAATGTTCCAAAAAAACCGGTGTTAGTCATGGGGCCCGATCCCTAAATAAAGTATGAGTTCCGGCACTGGTCTTTTAGAGGGACCTATGCATTGCGTCCAGAGTTTATGAGAGGTCAGTACGAATTGGGGCTATACAACAATGTATTAATGTATATATATTACATAAACCTATATATGTATATTATATTATATACACATCACAAAATATAACGTACTTTCTATTATTTCATATTCAAATCAAATGATTCAATTACTTTAGGTCTATAATTAAAAAATAATAATATAACATAATACATAATATAATATTTTTTAAATTTTCGTACAAATATATTTGTTTTGCTGGTTTCAGAATAAAATATAATAATAATATAATAATGGAAAAAAATAAAAGTATTCGTACCTATATAAATATTATTATTTTGTCCTTTTTAGAATGTGATATATAATAAATTAATATATTCAAATCAAATCAATCAATCAATTTTCTTAAGTATTTTTGTAGAATATAATACAATAATAATGTTTAAAAAAATTAAAATCGTTAATGAGTGGCTTCAATTTTTCACTACATCCAAATTTCATTACGAACTTTATTCAAAACGTATAATACATTATATTGATACAAACGCATGGGAATAAAGATTGATTTCGGACTGAATTGACAAAAACGCATTGACAATTTTCATTTAGTCAAGTTGTTAACTATTCATTGTTAACACAGGTATACCACAGATAATAACGATAATACGATACAAAGATCGATCTTATCTTTATCGTATTTTATAAAGATTTGGTTTTATACAAAACGTTCGTTTATCGTTATGTATAGTTAGTCACCACCGCATCTGCCATGTGCATTGTGCATAGGTATATAAAGGTACATAGGTAATGATAATTACTCGGGCCGCTACTCACCTACAGCTAATTGAATGGATCGATCATCAAGTGGTGAGTTCTTAAATTTCCCTGACAGTATAAATAATAAATATGTTGTATTGTTAAGAAGTGTGCACTACCACTAGGTATTAGAAGTTAGTTTTCTTTTTTTTGTGACACATTTTATGCGAATGTAATAATATTATGATATTATCAAACAATTATTATTTTTATTTTTATAGTTATTATAACATTGTACCAATATCGCATTTTTTTATGTTTAGTTGAATAATAAACCGGTTCAAGTCCAAAAATGTATATTTGTGCGTTGTGCCAAACTTAATAGTAAAATTGTTTTTGGCTATAATAATGATGATTATTATAGATACGCGTTTTAATTATATTATCATATATTATACATATTGTTACCTATTACTGATTAATCCCAATAATTATTATTGTTCCTATCAAATGAAAGTCAAAATGTGTTCTACAGTTGTTGTTTATAACGTAGATAATAATTTAATGCTAATGATTTGAGAGATAATTATTATTTAGTATGTTATAATATAATGTAGTTCATTGATTTATAATACATTGATCGTTATAGGTACCTACACGCAGGGCCAAACTAATAGTCATTATTTTTTAAAAATATTTTAAAAAATATTCAATAAAGCCCAAACCTTAATATAAGTACCAGAACGCAGAATTTGGTGAAAAATATACTTTCAGAAGGTTATACTCGTCAAAAGAAGGATTGATGTTAATTTTGAATTCTTGAACCAAAAGTAGAATTTCTATCGATATTGTATTTTTTGCACAACAATAAAAATTACAAGTTCTAAAACCTAAATTCAATTTAAATAACTATTACTTAGGTATATGAAATTGCAAATTTAAATCAAATCACAAAAATAATAATTCACATAATATAGTTTGTATACAAGAAGAATAATATTATGATTTTAATTTTGAAGAGTATGAATTAAAATTGTATGTTTTACCGTATTTATGTCCATATATTTTTTTTACTATATTAATTTGAATGGTGGAGGAAGTTTTAATAGTAAAAAAACGTGATCCAGTTTTGGTAAACAGAAAAAAATTCTTTCTAATTTATTGCCTGTTTACATTTTGGGATTAAAAAAAATCCATATCAAAAGCGTTGTACTATAGACAGGTTTGTTTGTTTTCAATACTGTGTTAATATCCTATCCAGTTACCATGTCTCCAATTCTCCAACCTCATCCGAAATAAGTGACCTAAAAAAATTGGTAAATACGCGAAAATCACGAAAATCTCAATTCGAATCAAATACCTATACCTAATTATTGTTCCACAGAATGGTTCAGCTTCAGCGATTTTACTTCGACCCGATAGCAGTGGTAACCTATAACCCATATAATTTTCACGTTAGGACGTCATTACATTTACTAAACCATCGAAATTGTTTTTCTTGTACACAATTATACCTATGCCCAACCGATAAAACGAGGTACATGAGTAATATATCCGGTGGTCGACTATTCGACTGTATAATATATTACTAAAATCGTAACAACGAATACCTAATGACGAAAGAGTTCAAGGATTTATGATAGTAATAATATATGTATATATAATACGTGTACCTATTATGTGAACCAGACAGGTCGGGACGGTGTCTTATTTTTTTAAATATTTTTTTTTTGGTATATACATTTTATAACACTGATATTATAATTATTATAGTTTATAATACACGTATAAATTACCGATCATTGTTGAGTGCTGGCACGTGGAAATAATAATTTCGAATCAACGCTTCTATGTAATAATATATGCGTTACGCACACATTTATGACAAAGTCACAAAGAGGACTTTATCGTTGTGCGTTATTTGTTACTGTATTTATTATTCTATCAAACAATGAGCATGGATAATGTAGGCATATGACGACGGCGTACCGCGTACGATTATTGTTTTGTGCAGTCTTGCACCTAATATAAGCACTCAAGGGAAGCTAACAAAAGTATTAAAATACTTTCTCAATTATACTCAAATAAATATTTAAAATACTCTATCGAAGTATTTGTGTATATTTAAATAAAAGTGTTAATTTTCAAACACTTTTTCTTCTTAGTATACTTATGTAGGTATTTTATATTATCAAATCAATCATGTATTCATGTATAATAATAAAAATAAAAATAGATGTGTGCTTTTGAGACAGAAAATACAATCTATATTAAAAATACCTAAACTTTTAGAAGTAATAGCCAGGAGCATAATTTTTATTTGTACTTACCTATATCGTTTATATTGTATGGATTTATCGAGTAGGTCTATAGTGTCCCGTGCAATATTATTGCAGTATACAGCTGTTGATGAAGAAAACATAATAATTATAATTTCATTTATAATATCAAATATTAAATTTTTACAAACAATTATTAGTGTATTTTTGGACCACTGTCCACTGTCCACTGTGTAATGTAATTATGTAAATATGTTTACTGTAATAATTATACTCTTTTGGTGTGACTTGACTCAACCAAAAATTCAAAAAATTCGAATTAGTATTTTCCTTCTTCTGTTCAAAATGACCCCATTAACCGGTGGGTGAGCCTAATAGATACATTTTTTTGTGAGTCGAATATGTGTAAATCAGGACCAGCTTTTGAGTCTAATAGGCGAATGAATCAATTAACCACGAGTCCAATAAGCGGCGACAACAGTTATATACTTTTTTTTAAGTACCTACTTAAGCGTGTTAGTACCCAAATACATTTTTTTACCGAGTATTCAGAACCGTATTTTAAATACTTTTCAAAATAAGTATCAGTTTAATCTATACTTGAATATTTTTACAATACTGGTTTTGTGTATTTTAGCTATACGTATCGATGACAGGTGGTGGTGGCCAAGCGCTTGCACCCTCGCAATCATCTGTTACCCACATGTGACGTGTTATATATATATATAGTATATACACGATAATCGTGAATTACAAATGAGTAATATTTAACGCCAATGCAGCAGAGTGTCGTTTGGTAGTGGGTGGTCGCACGATTTTTTTTTTAAGTGTCAAAAATAAAATGGAATCGCCGATATGTATTTTTAAATTTAATATTGAGTCACTATACCTATTTCATATATTGCATTTATTTTTTATTTTTCAAATACATTTTTATTGTGGTAAGACAACTATCCAACTATCAATATAACATTGATACTAGTAATTTATTATATTATAAAGAACAAATACCTGTATTAATAAAATATATTTTCACATGGCATACTATGGCAATTGGTATCTAATACAGATTACTACTATAGTGACATAATCCACAAGTTATAATCGTTGAATCGCGGTAATGAGAAATCTCAAGAATTGACAATTATTCATCAAAATGTTTATAAAAGTAAAAATACAGTAAAAATTGCATTCGCAGTGGTTGATATTATGTAACTTATCGACTACATCTTACATGCATTTATAACATATCATGCTAAATACAATATAATAGATGTATACTGCAGCTGTAGTCTATATAAGTGTTTCGTAATATTTTCATCAGCGGAACCTTTTTTAATGTCGAAGTAAACCCCTATTTTGGTCCAGTAGTTATAATGCAACTCATTTGTATTAAGATTATTTGCAACAAAAATTTAATATTAATTTAATTCTAAAAATATTTCCAAAATTTACCAAAACTTCTTAAAATAATAGAAAAACCGGAATTTTAAATTTAAATTTTAATGAGATGAATGACATTGAATTTTATTATTACAGATATACTTAGTATTAGGTTTATTGCATTAACGTTGAATTCTCATGTCAGGTTCAGTATCAAGTCTGTGGCGGTATTTCATTTTTTTCGATGTATAAATATAATTACATTCATCATACATATAGGCTGAGAACCGTGTTGTTTGATTATGGGATTATGTATTTATGTCGTAATTAATCGTACGTTACCCACCACTAACTTTATCCTGCTAGAGATCAAGAGTCAATTATATCGATAAAATATTAAAACTGACTATTATATGATTCGACATATGATTAAAGATAATCAAAATGTGTATATATATTAAGTTACATTTTTTAAAGTTATTTTCTTAAATGTTTTAAAAATAGTTTCTTAGAGCTATTATATGATATTCATGTAACATCAGCGCTCCGTGAACACAGTTTAAGAAACACGGAGTCCTATAAAATTAGAAGTCTATAAATTATTTTAAAAATGGTCTGTAAACATTTTGGTGCCCAAAGTTGAAGAGCTGAAATGATGCTCCCACATTTCCGTGACCGGCGTATCTAGGATTTTTTTTCTGGAGTGGAGGCTGACACGTCAGTGACATATTTACTGAGTTTGAGTCTATATATACATTTGTATCTTTCCATGTACCTAACTGCTGAACTGCACAAGCGTTATATTATTATTCCTATGAATTGTACTTTTTTCTGACATTTTCAAGTGGTTGCGGCCATTGGTGATGGGACCATGGGCAGATAGGTTCTTCGAGAAGTCATGATTTTCCGGTAGGCCCGCATCAATATTATACTCAGAGGCCCCAATTCAAAAAAAAAAAAATTATTAATAATAATATAAAAGTAAATTGTTATAATACTGGCTAGCGCCCTGGCGCCATTAATACGTATTTGTAATATTTGTATACTCCATTAGGACCTATTGGCCTCTTTATAAACTCCTAGATACTCGTATATACATATTTATTTTGGGGCGCCCGGGAATTGGGCCACAATTAACCTTTTTTCAAAAAGGTATACGGTGATTGTGCCACTATTTTCAACTATTTTTTATTATTGCAATCGATAATTGGGCCACTGTTAAACTAATATGTCGTACCTTTATAAATATTACGTGCATACCAAACTTTAATCGAAGCCACAGTGTGTCTTATCTTGACATTTATATTAGTGACGATGCTATTTTCCCTTCGCTTATATGGGCGTTACGTTCTGAATCTGTAACTCGAACTACAAATGCCGTCGAGTCCTTTCATTTACATTTCAAAAACAATTTTTATGTCAGATCCAAATATTCATAATTTTGTAAATGTTTTATTGGGGTGTCAATCCGAAGTATATATTAAAATGAGAAGCATAGGAACGATAAAAGCAAGAAAACGAACTTTGATTCGAAAAAAATATATTTTTAATGACATTCAAAATTATGAAGAAGGGAAAAAGAACAGATTTAAATTTGTAAAATCAGCATCACATTATTTAAGAAAATAATTGTATTTTTATGTACTCATAAAAAAAAAAAATATTATTATATTATTATTTGACTAATTATTGTATTGGTAAATTTGTGAAATCTGCGTGTTATTATTTTAAAAGATTAGTGTATATTATAGAAAAAATATTTATAATTATTATTATTTGACTAATTTTATTGACCTTATATATTATATTAAATTTGTGAAATCTGCGTATGACATTATTAAAAAAAAAATCATTGTATTTCGTGCATTATAAAAATAATTATTAGTTAATAAACGTTATATATTTGTATATTTTTATGCTGTACATTTATTACATTTCCTGGCACACTTCAAAAATATAGATTTAATTTGTGGCCCAATATCCGAGTAGTAAAATGTAAACAATTATTATATACGAAGCAGGTAGATAAAATGTGACCCAATTACCAACCGCCCCAATTTTGTTGTATGAGCCATTGTGCTAAAACTAAATAATGCATAAAATCTAAAAATAAACAAATTTAGTTGATGCTCGTATAACTAAAATAAACAACCATAATAATAATTAATTTTTCGATTAACGATTGTTAAGTATGACGTATCTACAATCTACGTTTGTATACATATCTTCGTTTCGTAATAAATTCGATTTTTTCTATTTTTAAGCAATGCGTATTAATTTGAATGTCTAAAATATCATTTTCTCTTTCATCAACATTAATAAAAAGTATAAACTATAAAATTAGCAAGGACAATAATATAATTTACCTATTCTTACACTATGCCCTATGGTATTATTTAATATTTTATCTGGTGTTATTATTTTTATTTTACTTTTCCTTTTGACTATTGTGACTGTGGCTTTTTTCTAATTGTATTTTAATTTATTGAATTATATAAAATTATTATTAATTATGTCTAAATGAAATTTCGAAAGTGGGGCTTCAAAAAGAAAAATAATGGATCAAGATTTGTTTAGTAAATGTGCCAACGATAAAACTCAAAATAAATTACATTTTTTTATATACAATTTATAGATTATAGGCGTTAGGTATATGTGGCCCTAATAAATATGTCCCGGTAAAAAAAAGTACCTATCCGCCCATGGATGGGACGTCTGTAGAGACAACGGTGAGAAATTAAAGGAATGCAGTCGGGTTTTGTATTTAAAATTGCCGTCCTTACGACGGTAATAGGAAAGAGAAAATGTGTGTTGTAAAGTATATGTCTATACAATTACACAATACGAGGGTATTTTTATTTTTATTAGGGGTCGTGCTCTTTGCTCAGTTTCGGCACATTATGTAACTGTGGGGGTGCAATAGTGTAAAATATGAGGAAACATCGACAAGGGTTTATGGACCATTATTGGAAGCGCATATTATACGTACCATGCAACGTATGGTTTCCCATAAATATTTAAGACGATGTTAGCAGCCCTTGTTCGTACAAAATATGATTTAATATAAAAGAACGTTTATTTCATTTTTTTTTTTTTTTTTGTGACGCCGCGGTTGTTCAAAAGGTTTTTGTGTCGAATTGCATTATGTTCTGTCAGTATATAATATATTATGTGTTTTCGTTTGAAGATAAAAAAAAGCCGGTTTGACGTGGAGAAGGAAGACGGGAGCGGCAGGGGCCGTAATGAAAAATTGTTTTTTTTTCATTATATCTTATCGACCCTCCAAGGAATTGTTTGACTGCTTTAACCCGCCTGTAGGTTGTAGGACTTTCTTTTACACGCCACACTATTTTATTACATAATGTGTATGGTTTCCGTATAATACACAGTTCTTAACTACGAACTCTGAGATAAAGATAAAATGCACTTTACCACGGCACTCACGAATTTCGAAATTTTGTTACATTTTTTCAACGCTGATTTTGGAACTGTTGAATGAATTTTCTTGTAAAAATAATATTATTAAAGAAGTTAATATGATGAATATACTTATATACTCATGGTGATTGGTGTTTAGTGTATTTGTAAAATGAAATTTTGAGGTTCAATTCGTAATATCATACTTGTTTATGTTATTTTAAAGCTATTTTTTGAGATTCTCTCAGCGTGTTTTTCATAAATTGGGGGATTCTTTTGGTTTGCGAGGCGTATCCATGTTTATTGTTAGTACACTTCTAACACATGTACTAACACACGGTCTACTTTTTTTTTGAAAAATGTACTTTACCTTAGAGACCTTAAGCGAATAATGTTTTTTTGTGATAACTTCTTTAATAATGGTTTCCTCAAAAAAAATCAGAGAGTTTCAATATCAGAGTTGAAAAACACGACGTCTCTAAAAATTGTGTTTTGGAATTTGTGAATCGCGTCGTAAAGTGCATTTATTCATTATATTATTTTTTTATTTTTAGTTTATTCGATGGTCTGTTCCTAAAATGTGAAAATATATGATCGTGAACGTAACACATATCTACACGTACGTTATCATTTGAGATATTTATTATTGTCAAAATGTCGGTGGGTATACAGAAAAAACGAATTAAAAATAGGATGAGCGACACGGTTGGACGTGACATGAAAAAATGCCGTTCCTACAAAAACATCTGCCGTCAAAATCATAATGTGTGGTGGCTTGAATGTGATATTTATACACTTATAATGTAACTTTGTTTCCGTCACTGAAACAAGGAAGGCTCGAGTAGTAATATAATATTTTTATTTAAGATTTTACTTTTAGGTTCCACAAGTCTTCAAAATGCTAATATTAAAATAATTTTCTTCTTCTTTGCGTTTATATAGTATAATTAATTGATTGTTTACTTTATTATCGGCTGCTAAATCAATATTTAACACATCGCTGAAGTATAAACGATAATATTATTACCGATTAAACACGTGAATAAAGTCTATGTACAATGTACATAGCTTATCACATTTCAGTTAATGTTCATAATTTATCTTATTATTCTGGGTGGTTCAAATTTAATATTGATGTTAATTTTATAAGATTATAGGTTATTGTAATAAATCATTTTTTACAATATCTTAACAAAGTATATTATAGGTACAAAGTGTTATATTTTGGTTGGAATACAATTGAATATCCGGTGGCCTCATTTCATTACCAGACAATTTTCAGAGAACGCTAAGGTTTAAAAAATCTTTTATTGTATTTTATTGTTCTGTCGCACGTCTATAATATAATATATTATTATAGTGACGAACAAAAAAGAACAACGTTTTTTTTCGGAAATACGTATAATGCAGTATACAAACGAATGAATTGATACACGTTTGGTAGGCATTATGCTGCCGCCGACCACGATTCCAACGCGGTTGACTCAGTATTTGTACGGAGACGCATAATAATATTAATATAATAATAACATATTTAGAGTGGGGTGAGGCACGTGCGGACTAGTTACAGCTATAATGGCGCTAAACACATTACATTCCTTAACCGCCCGCCTGTGTGAAATGGTCCGTTCCCACGACGATAGGTGATTTTTAAAAATGTATAATAATATTATTATTGTTATAATTTATTTTTCACGATTTGTTTGAATAACACTTGTTGATACTACACGAGGTTAAAAACATATAATATACCTATTATGTACCTACTACAGCATTGGCGGCTGGTCCACAAACCTGCTGGACAAGCAGCACAAACTATATAGCTTATTATAATATGATATAATGTAATAACTAAACATAATAATATTGAGTTATTAAATGGTCAATAAATCCCCCCCTCCCCGAAGAACTTATAAAAATGCATTTATAACCGAAAAATTAATGAAAATCATGTCATAAACGCATAAAATGCACTTAAAATAAATCAAAGTTTAAGGAAGTGGATAATAAAAATGAATTTTATGACATGTTATTTGATGGTGACAATAATATGAGTTATTTTATTGATATTTATTTCATTTTATGATTTGTTATCGCTGATAAATGATAAGATTTTATGTATGATATTGCCTTGTTATAGTATATTAATATACATTTTATTTGAATAAAAATCGTTTTTTATTGATAGGTAAATATTCTCAGTTAGAATAATCATCGTCTAGATAAACGAAAAACTTAAAATGTATCCAAATCCGGCCTTGATTATTATTTACTTATTTTATAATTTTTTCACGACGACTTTATTATACCATTTATTATTTTATTACCTGCCAGATTTCCAATGGCTACCAAGAAAATATTTGCATACACTTAAAGAGTGTATTATTTATGTGCATTTTAAATGTTAGTCGGTAAAAATTACTTTAAATAATTCTGTTTTATCAAATATTCATCCTGCAGATGTAACATAATATTTTTTTTTGAACTATTGCAGCATTTACTCATATGAAATAAAATAAAATTTTGGTAATATTACAAATACGGGATGTGCAATCAAATATGTAAATGAAATTACCTATCATTTTGTAGTCAAAAGGGCTTACAAGTTACAACATTCTTATTGTATTATTGTAAGAGGCTGAAAAATGTTTTGTGCGTTCCGCAGTCGCATACGCAACGTAGGTTGTATATATATAGGTATTCATTTTTTTCTATTAAAAGTAAATATGTAGTAGTTAGCTTACAACGATTTATTTACTATTATTAGTCTATTACGTATTTACGAGTTTTTATTTGAATTTCGAAATAAAATTAAAAAAATTAAATTTTGGGTTAATTTTCGTTATAACACTTTGCCGTAAAGGCGTAGAACATGTTTTAGTTTTACATAGGAGTAAATTAGATGTTTTTTTAAAGTTTCCTGATAATTTGTGATTTTGAGTCATTTCTTTTTACCCTCGGCTCGCTCCATGCAAATAATTTATTTATGATTTAGCATAGCATACAATATGATTTTATTCAACTATTGATTGATTTCATGATACTATATAGCATTCTTAATTAAAACTTATGTTTTTTTCAATCTTTGTAATCGATTTGTCGGTACAAATTTGTACATTTTTTTTTATAAATTTATGTGATTTAAGAGAAATCCATTACAAGTATTTTTTTTGTTTTGTAAATGGACCCCTCTGTATTCGTATACACAAAATAATTATAATCTCCCCCACAGCGCAGTATAATAGTGCTCACTCTCTGCCGTCGACATCGACGAGGACCGTCTGTGCAAGGTCACTACCATAAACACGGTGCATATTTTTGTAGGCTGTAACGACCAATCGAAACTCTTTAAATCTTATCCTGCAGGTGTGTTTATAATTTATAACATAATATATATAATAGTATTATGAAACGCAGTCTCCCACATTCCAATGCACACATTCCCGCACGCGCACGCGCAACTATACGTTGCACCGTTGAGTGTTTAAAAGTATTTACAGATGTTGAGACATTAAATTTAATTTCGGGTGAAGAGATTCGAATCCATTATTATACATTTTATTTCATATTTATACAGCCATACAAATTTAACATATTATACCTATTCGGCTATACCCACCTAATAAATATTATAAAAACCAGATTTATACATTAATTTCGTTATAGGAGTCTTGAACAGTGTTTTATTTCTCTCCAATTAAATAGATGTAATGAATATGGTAAAATAGGTTTGTTATAAAGTACACTGTAAACAATCTTTATTCTTATCGCATGAAAATAAAAACATTTTGAATATTGTTTTATAAATTCCTAGTGAACGTAGAAAGTATTTGTTATGCAGATTCGTGTGTGTGTGTGTGTGTGTGTGTGTGTGTGTGTGTGTGTGTGTGTGTGTGTGTGTTCGTGTGTGTCAGAGAGCTGGGGGAATGTGGCAATCGCCTTCACCAACACTTAGTTTTTTTTTAACACATTTATTTAATATTTTTTAGAGTTTATTTAAAACCACCATGTATATATTGTATATATATATAATGTATATATTGGCACCACAGTGTTCGAAACTTTATAATTATTGTTGTATATTCACAAATGTAATGTTTGACCGGTTTATCACTAATAATGATCAACTTTAGCATATTATACAGTATAATTAATATTGGTCCTTTATAAAATATTACCAACATTTAATAATCTATAATTAATACGAACCAATTATTCAATATTAAAACTATTATCTATATACTCTTATAATCCGTTAATATGCTGTGATAAGTGTTAACCTTTAAGCGGTCTATTAGTTTTAAGCACTTTGTAAGCAGTTATAAACAAGTGAAACACAGAACTTTGGCTAAAACATGGGCATTGTAGGAATTGATGGATATGTTATAGTCCGTAGCCCCTATGTACCGATTATTGATCTAATGAAGCGTTAAGAATTCTAAAAACATTGTATCTGTCATAAATTCTACTATAGATATCAAATTTCCCTTTTTTAAAAAATTGAAATCAAAAAATTCATATTAAATAATTAAGCTACTTTCGTTTATAGTAGGTGTGGAGTGTTCCTTCCTCGTCATTGAGTAGGTAATTGTAATCGATGTGCTCATGGATACAAAAAACAATCCTGATTGGAGACAGTCTGTCAGACAATATATACTGTTATTGTATATTTTAAATTTTCATATTGCCATTGCTAATTTCTTTAACTACATTTCAATTAATATTATGATAGTTTGAACTACATTTTTCGAAAAATATCACAATTTTTACTTATATTATTATCTAATTTATTATTCTAATAGTTTATTTTTAAATTATATAATGATTTTACTAACTTACGAGTCAATACCGACTTACCTTATAATAAGTTCATGATATAAATATATTATACTATATTACTTTATGTATAGATTTATTTACTATGAGGAATATATATGGAAGGTTTAGTTTTTGCTAATAAAATCACATTTATTATTAATTATTATTTGTATTTGTGGTAGTGTAATTGTGTAATAAATAGAAAATAGCTTAAAATTAATCTGAATATTTTGAAAATGTCATCAATTACATAGAAAAATATAATAATGTTAGCTGTCCAGGCCAACGATTTGTATTTTTTATAAATATATTTGTAAACAAATGACGTATATGCCATAAAAAAAATTTATTTGTATGTAAACTGAAAAAATCATAAATGAGCTACAGAGCTAACCTTTAGCTACTTATAAAAGTCGAAAAAATAAGCTATAAAACACTATCCAAGTTGATTGATATAACTTTTATTCAAAACGTCCCAGTCGTTTTTTGAGGCTATATTAACTTCGGGTGAACCTGTATGAAATTTTAGTTGTATAACCCGACTTTGCCAGTGAAAAAATTAAAAAATACAAAATACCGGCTGATAGTTTTGGTGTAGCATCTTAGTTCACAGGCAAATTCGAGTAAATGTACATCGTTTTGCGAACTAATTAGACCAAGATAAACAATTTGCTTTTGACGGATTGGATATAGCACTTGGTATAAATTGAACATGGTTCAAACTACTCTTTAAACTTTAATGAAATCTCGAAAAAAAAATTCGAAATTTTCACAAAATCGGTTAAATAGTTTTTGAGAACGTATATAAGCTACAAATATACAATAAACTCTCATATTTGAGAGATGTAATTTCTTTATTTGAAACTATAAACGTAAGGATTTGATGCATGCTTTTACCTCATCTGCCCGAGTAGCTCATTTTATTAAAGCTATTCTGTCCAACGTTGTCCGACCAGAGATTTGTATTTTTAATACATATATTTGCAAAAAAAAATGTATATGCCGTATAAATTCGACCCAGATGGAAAACTCACTTAGTATATAAATAGCAGTTGATATAAATCGGACATGGTTCAACTACTTCTGTAGGTACTTTCCTGATTTCACCAAGAACAATTTGAAATTTCCAAATTACTCTATATAAACTAGAAACATACATGTCATTTCATATTTTTTTAAGATGAAATTATTTATTCGAAGTATATAATCATATTATATACTTTAAATAATATTCTAGTATTGAAATTGATAATTTAATTATTTTGTAAATATTTAATAATTTGCAGATTTTCGTGTTTATGATGACTTTGATTAAAATTTTAGTACTTACTTCAAATAATTAACAATTATTAAAAAACCTCAACTTTTTGAACCATGTGTTTTAAATATATTTAATTTATTATAAATAAAAATATGTATATCTTGTATTAAATATTTAAGTTTTTTTTACTGAATCTAAACATTTTGATCAACACTTTAACAAAAAGTCAAAAATTTAAAATGACTTTAAATAGCTCACAACTATTCTGATATTATCCTAAATATATTTTAATTTATAATTGAGTGTACGAGAATAGAATAGAAGAATAGATAATATTCGTAGAATATGATGATTTTGTAAATATATCAAGTTTCAACGATCAATATTTTTTAAATCATAACGAAATAAGAAAAAATAATCATTAAAAGATTAATCGTACATTTTCGATTAATTAGGGTTGAGTTTAATGTTTTAAATAATATTATGTCTAATTGTTGTTGCCGAATATGTTCGTTTTTGTGATTGACAAACTGTATACAGTAAAAATGGTTTTTATCATAAAAAGTTCATTGGCATTTTCAACAAATTGCATAAAATATATGCGTCCATATCATTCATTCCATCACATTATAATATGCCATTTTTGAGTTACCTATAAATATGACTATATTCATCAGTTCTCACTTTTAATAAGTAGCTCCAGTTCAGCTTCTGAAGTTAGAAATACCTACCGCCTATAAATTATGCTAAATGCAATGCAATAATAATGAACATTATTTGCTAAATTGAAGTATTCAAGACTATGTCTGTGATCGTGTATTAGCAAGGTACCATATTATTATATAAATAATATGAACGTAAATTATTTTGTGATTTTTTTTACGTTATATGCATCACCTTCAGTGCCGTAGAATAATTAATTAATTATATCGTATCATTGACTTTTGACTTTTGATACTGGTATATTTTTAAATCCAAGGCAAATAAAAAACAACTATTTATATTAGGTATAATGGGCATGTACACAAATATAACTAATGAACTTTGCCAGAATACGATTAAATAATGATTGAACACAGATTTTTTATCGGTTTAAACTATAAATTCTTAAGTTGCTCTATGCGTGCTAGGTAAATGTACTTTACTGCAGGTCCACGTAAAAATAATAGTCGGAGAGATTTTGGCATCAGATGTGTTTCAATCACTATTCGCACATTACCTATATTATGATGACTACATTATGTACATAGAATATTATAACTATACAGTTTACATCCTACTCAAATGATTAAAATATTATGATAATAACTATATGTTCTGTTTGTAACGTAAACACGTAGAAATATGAAATACCGTATTAATAAAATAAAATTATTAGTGTCAATATTGAAACTGTACCTAATTGATACAGGGCGGATCGGTGTGTAGAATTATCATATTCCCATCGAGGTAGTATTGTAAAATGGACAAACACACTGTGCTTCACACTGTACATTATAATATTAGACGACTACGTATAGCAAATAATTATAATATAATGGAATCGGTTTTATAAGATGTATAATTCCACCTTTATGCACTCATACACAAATAAAAAATTGTCCGATAATAATATTTATATACGCTTATACTATTGTTTGTGGGTGTTTCTTATAATTAATAATTAATTTACAGTTAGTCGCTTAATTTGTGTCGAATCATTCAGTTTATATTTTTGTCTTCGAATTACAGAATCATTTTTCAAGTGAACAGTACTATAGTCTCAAATTAATAATATGATTTATAAAAAAAATGTTGAAATTATACTTCTAGTATATTATTATATTTGGTTTTCGGCAATATTTATTCCGAACGTTTGGAGTGAAACTACATCTCATTCCAACAACAGCAGTAAGTATTTGTGATCAAAGTATAGCACTATACATATTTTTTTAAATTTCCAACTTACTAACTGACCTAAAAATGTTTTTAATACTATTAAATTATGATACAAAATGTGAATAGATATTAATTTTATACATTTTAAATTGCATATGTTACATAGGTACCAATTTATTATGAACATAAATATGCCTATAAACTTTAAGATGATATTTTGTTTATAACATTATCTCTATTATCTGTAAATTGTATTATTTTATTTATATTTTAACAAAATATTCTTAATACTCGGGATTTTTGGGTATTTTAATAGTTCCAATATTTTTATAAAGACCTATTTATTTATTAGAGATTGAGTCTATATTATTGTTTATAATAGTAGTGTTTATTTTTTGATTTAATTTTAAGTAGATGCTACCCATGCTTTGTTGTCTTCGTCTTACACACGTTTGACATAGAAAATGTTAGTTCACTAGTTTCAATAGTGTGCTGTTAGTTTTGATAAAAGAATGAATTGACCTATAATCACATTTTTAGGCATAAAAACATTATTTGTGCTTTTAATCGATATTTGATTTTTCAAGCAAGATATGCGAAATTTTTAATTTGTGATATTTATCATGCCTATATCTTGCTTGAAAATTAAAGTATAAAAAAATAGTTAACACTTGAGCACAGATAATGTTCTTACCTAAAAGTTTAATAATAGGTCAATTCACTCTAATATCAAAACTTAAAGCACACTATGAAAATAAGTAAACGAAAATTTACACGTCGTACATTTATAAGACGGACGCAACACATGCGGATACGACGCATAGCCGCATAGGCAGTATATTCTTAAGCTAATTTCTAACCACTGAAATAACTTTTTTCTTACCTTTACTAGAAATCGAATTATGTGAAAATAACATCTTATAAAAAAATAAAACTATTGAGATGATGAGTGTGCTACTGCATAGAAGCTTAATGAAACACTTTGTATAGAGAAGTCAACTTTCCACAAATATTAATGATATTTTAGCAAGCATTTTTTTAAATTTATGTCTTTCAAACTATATTACTGTATTTGTGAGTCATATGTTTTCTCCTTATTGGAAAACTAAATATTTGTATGAGCCTATTTAAAATCTTAGTTTTTCAAAAAAAAAAAAAAAAATGATGAAACATTATTATAAAATGTTTCTAGTTAATTATAATACTTTTCGAGAAACTCAAGAGCCCTAAAGATTAGTTATATTTAATGTAAATCTAGAAATAATTACATAGGTTTATGTATAAATACATAATATAAGAAGTTTGCTTTGTATCATTATTTAATTCTTATTTCAGCGATTCATAAAGATTATGACGTTACTACAATTTACAGAATGGTGAATGTGTTTACCAGACCCTCGCAAAGTATGTTAAAAATTATTATTATTATTAAATACTTATTTTTTTCTAAAAACTTGTAAATTAAAATTCAAAATAGAAGTAATATGATAATTTATTCAAAAATTTGAATGTATAAATATTTATATATTTGTTTTATTTTGTCTCTACTGAAAATATTATGAATATTTTTCGTTTGCTCGAATGCTCATTGTTCTTATTTAGACATAGAATATTTGAGTTTTGATCTTTAAATTATAGATTATGAATTATAATTGTTTTTTAAAAAGGTTAAATGAGCAAACACATAGGTACTAGATAATAGGTAGATACGGGATGTGAAAGTTAAAAAGTTAATCACACTCGAGATGCTTAAATATTTTGTTTTGTCCATAGGTATAATATTTTTATCACTAATCTCGATAGCAGAAATAAAAGGAACTGTATAGTGTAACTATTGAATGTGATTTAATCTCATTTGCGAATAGAATTTTTTTTAAGGAGTATTGGATAGGCAATTTTTTACAAAGTTCAGTCAAGTCATGTTATACTAATTTTTGAGTAAATCATCATTGGAGTGGGTTTTTATGCCCACTACTACTACTACTACGACTCGTGTTATATTCTATGTTTATATGGTAAATTGTTATAATGTTAATTACTAATTACTAATTACTGTGCCCAAGAACATATTACTATTATAATAGTAATAAATATTATACTTTATTGTAGACGCAATTGAATCGTACACAAATAATTTGTCAATATTCCCAACATGCAATTGTGTCTAGTTTATTATGTGATGCATATACACTATCGACACTATGCTATTGTATAATATCATTCGATTGCATTATAATAAAAATCCAAAGCAAGTATAGTTTAAAGCAGATAAGTGAAAAAAAGCGAAATACATCGATGATAATAAGTTCTAATGAATTTTGCATTTACACATTTCTAGCACAAAAAGAGCTAACATTTTTTGAAAATTACGTCATATCTAGTAAAGTCTATAATTGTTTTAGGTTTACGGTTTAGGTAACCTATACAGTTTTAGGGTATTGAAATAACTACCATGTCAACAACAAATACATTAAAACTGTCATATATGAGTACAAATATTTTATTTTTTACGAATTTTTAATTTCTGATTAACATTATTGTACTTATGCATCGTTTACCACAACAACAAAAAATAGGTAAAAAATAAAAATAGATATTGACTATGGTTTTTTAGGTTTTAATATTATTTTAATATTGAAAATAATTCTTACGAATGCATGACAAAGTGTATTATAGTATGCTATTTAACTGTAGAATGATTGATTGATCAAACCTCAATTATTATCGAAAGTTTCTAAGAATATATTTATGGTTATATGTATAATGTATATACACTTATTACTAATAAGTTTTCACTAATACAATATGTTCTTAAATTAATGAATTTCGTGTTTATGAGAGTATGACCGGGTAGGTGTTAAAGTGTTCCGCCTCTTCCCCTGGGAAATTAATTATATTCATATCTATTATCTTGAACTTATACTTGAACGAAAACAAAATATTGATGATACAAAAATATGTATATTTATAATTTTATCACACATTACTTTTATTACATATTGTTTATACTACCAATCTATACTTTCCAACGAACTATTTCATACGTAATAAATTGTGAACTTTTATTATCGCCGATGTACTCGAATTTCGATTTTTTTTCAACTGTAAATTATATTTGCTTTGGATTAGGCTTTTATTACTTTGATATTGTTACTTTCACGATTTTAGTTTTCACTTTTTTAATTTAAAAATATATTTATATATGTATATTGTATATGTATATTTCGAAGAATAAAATATTATAATCACGATTTTGATAAAGTAAATTATAAAATTTTGAATTGTGACGTTCATAAAATCGCTTCAAAGTATTATTTTAAATTTTTAAATCTTATTATACATAAGGGTGATTTAACTAAATCATGGCAATCATTAATTTATTTTTAGTTTAACATTTTATAGAGACTTAAAGATTATTCTTTTCAATTTTACATTAACACACGCCTTTACTCCCTCACCTCTAAATAAAATTGAAAATTGTTTAAAATCTATTATTGTTTTTTTACTAATACATTATTATGTTAAACACTACTATGATTCTACATAATTTTCTATATTAGTTGGATTCAACGACTCTGGTTTTTGTAAGATGCATTCAAAATATAGCTATTCAATTGAAATACATTCAAGAACAAATGCCATCGGATTACCAATTACTGCAGAAGTAAAGTCTCCACAAAAGACATTGTCGAATCAGTCAATTGTATTAATTAATAAATCAGTGTTCTTCAAATTTGGAATATCTCCGAACAATAGTCGTATAAAGGTTGATTATGTACCTAAATCTTGGAAATTAAAATATATTCCATTAACTGGTGTAAATGGTAAGATATTGAAAATGAATTTTATACTTTTAATTCTTATACCTATAGGTATATTTTAATACTATTACATGAGTACCTACCTAACTTTAATTTTATCTATTATTATAGGAACGTCAATAGATGGCTGTAGTAGTAATGAACACTACTTTTACGAAGGTAATTTTAGTCTGTAGAATTAAGTCCATAATTATATTTAGTCAGAATAATACAACATAATTAATGTTATATATAAATAAAAAATCGTCCTAAAAATTAACAATATTTTGATATCTACTGAACATTATTGAACTTGAATTTCGTGCTTGTTACAAAAAAATGGAAACTATACTTGCTTAATTATTATATACTTTTAATATTAACTTTGGAAAATAAATCATTCAACTTTTTTTTAAATTTTTGATGTAAAGTACATGTGATGTTACACTTCAAAAAAGGATATTGTATTATTAATGTTTATTTTTTATTTTTAGATAAATATCAATGTGTCAATGTTTCTGAATACAGATATGAAATTGACACTATACCTGTGCATAGAACTAATGATTTTAATACAATATTTTCGGTACTTTGGACGGCCAATCACGACCGAGCGGGTATATCAATCACATACATACACACACCGTCGTCCAAAATGGAAATATTCTTGAATATAGCCCATGCAAATAGTACATTAATAAGTTTCACCAAACTATTGAAATTTGTGAGTTTAATATTATACATTTAACTGTTTTATCTATTAGATTACTTGAGTAATTAATACATTATATTATGTAATAATTGTTATATATTATAAAAATCTATTCTATAGGATGATGTTAAGACGGTAATATTTAATGATATTCGTTTCACGAAAAATCAAGAATATATGTTATCGCTAAAAATGAAAATGAATAGTGATTATTACTACCGAGGACGCTATAATTATGGGTATAGTGGATTTTGGTTTGGACTCATACGGATTGCTGAATCTTCAAATTATGGTACTCATTTATATTATGTTTTAACATTTAATATATTATGACGAGTTTCAAGTTTATTACGAAAATGTGAAGATTAAAAACGAATCATATGAATCGATATGATATTATTTCTAAAAATGTTCATATTAATATAATCTTTACTAGAGCTCGAAATCAATGACCTAAAATTATTAAAAATATATAAAAATTCAAATTCGTTTTAATAAATGTTCAAAAATAAATCTAAAAATGCTTCAAACCGGATAATTTGATTATAATTACCATCATGAATTTATAGGGTCTTAAATTTAGATTAATTTATTAATTATAACACATCATATAAAGTTAGTTCAAATAAATGGGTTTTGGAAATTTCTTATTGTGAGTTGTAACTTACACATACTTTGAATGTGTTCAATATTTATTTCATATTTGGAGAAATGTAATCGTTAGTGTTATAAATGTGTAGGTATAAAATATTTTTATTTGATGATTGATTCATATTATAATATTGCCATAAGCTAGTTTAATGCATTAATTATGTAACATAAATAATTTCCGATTGTACGATCGTGCGATTATGATCGTAATACATACTATAAAGAATTTATTATCTACACAATGTATTGCATTATAAATATTTTTTAGTAAGTGCTAAAAATATATCACTTATGAATCTACTTAAAAGTTTTCATTATTGTTTTATAGATGAAGAAGATGTTCGAATTGTAAATGATTTTGAAGGCGAAACAAAATCATTCAACATTCTTGGAAACTATAAAAGTGGGTACCACCTATATACACAAATAACATAAAAAACTAATTTCTAGTTTCACGTGAGACTATTGACCTAGGTAATATGTATCTGCCTAGAATGCAAATTGCAGTTCAATAATTTAAAACTAATGTAGTATTAGTATTATACTCATTAGTCATTAATATGTACACATTAACATTTTCCTAGGAAAATATTAAATTATTAATAATTACAACTTCCTATTGTTTATTGGAAATTAATACCAAAAGTCATAAGAAATAAACATTTTCATAAAAATGTATTTCTTATTATTTGTTGAATTTTTATTTTGTAATTTGTCACACAATGTATTAGCTAAGAAGTTCTTTGATCTCATAAGTATAAATTGTAATTATTTCTTTAACAATTATATTAAAAAAAGGTACCTGTCTAAGCATTACTTAATAACTTATAACGACTGTTATTGAGCGATCTCCTTAATATTTTAATATAAAAAATTCAGAATAGGCACATAGTATTTGTAACGATATTTAACAGAACATGCATATAGATGATTGTGAGCAATTGATCACAAAGGTAATAAATTGCAGTAGTAATGTAATTGAATAATTAATCATCGGCTTATGTATAATCACTGTGAATCAATTTGTGTTGAATCTCTTGAGTTGGTATTCATATACCTATCTTATAACTCATAAGTATATAGCAGTTATACACAACATATAAATTATAAAATAAAATATATTGTTCATTGTTTTAATACATAGCATATAATGTAATCAAAAGTAACCAGACATCGGAATGTTTAAATGGCGGATACAGTGTACCACCAATGAATAATTGTATTTGCCCTCCTGGATTTATTGGAAATCTATGTGAAACAGGTAATTCAACTACCTACTATAGTATTCGAATCAAGTAAACATAATTTATGTAATATTATTAATATTAACCGAACTTAAGAATTAAGTCAAATAATTCCTGCGTTCTAAGTGAGTATTAATATATACTTAGGATAAAAATATAGAACACCAAATTAACATTAAACTCTGACATCATACGTAGGTACATGATTAGCTACTACATACAGAATAAATAATCGAATTGCTTTATTGTCGGAATGGACGTAAATAACACACTTGTATTTCAGCATGTGGACCGAATTCGTACGGATCCGATTGTAAAGGCGTTTGTTCTATGCACTCAGCAGAAATGTGTCGTGGTATGTACATGTGTACGAAATTTGGATGTACTTGTCCGCCGGGTTTGACGGGCCTGTTGTGTAATAAAGGTAGGCAAATTAAATAAACAAATCTTTGATTTGTCATAGTATTTAAAAGTTTTTTGGAACTGCTTAAATATCATGCTATAACTTATAAGGTTATAACACTTATAAATAACTGTTTTTGTAATTATTTTAATTTTTTTTTTAGACTGCGAAGCAGGTACATTTGGCGCTAATTGCAATCAAAATTGTTCGCCGAATTGTTACAACGGAAAGTGTGATCGATACACGGGCGTCTGTTCACACGGGTGTTTACCACGATATGTACTTCCCCGTTGTTTACAAAGTAAGATAATAAGAAAACCTAATTTTAGTGAACATTTAATGTAATATAACATTCTATTATTCTTTCTATAAAATTGGATTTAAATTAAAAGTTTATCCTGCAATATGTATAATAGGTATTTATAGACTTCGAAAATTAAATATTATTTATTGGTTGGGATAGCAGAGTTACTAGGCCATTAAAATAAGTTAAACTTCCCTACTCTGTATACTGTATGCTACATAAATAACAATAGTATTATTATGAATAATTGTGATCCGTAAATAACTGCTTATAAAAGTATATCGTCACAGAACACATTACATTATATCATTTTAAATAAAAAATATAAAAAATAAAAAATAAAACTATTATTGGCTTTATTATAATTTACCTTAAAATCGTAATCAATTCGAGGAACAAAGAGTTTAAAAATTATGATTACAAAATTATGACCTAAGAAATAAGGCTTTAGATTTTAATGATGGTAAACAGTGGACTAATATCTTTTCATATTTAGAATATCCTTACCTCATAAATCCACCTAAACTGGTATCAAGCGAATACGAGTCAATAGAAGTACAATGTGATTTCCAATCTTCTAATGTAATGGGAGAAGATAAAAGTATTAAGTTGAAATATTATCAAATAGTTTATAAGGTAAGATATTTTGAAAAAACGTTTATTAAAAGTATTTATTTAATTTCAATAAGCTTATTTACTGAATACTCATCAATCATATTTAATATTAGATTGAACGCATATACCTACGAATAACATACAATATTATTATAAATTATAATTTATAATATATTTTACCTACCGATTACCAGGTGACAAGTTGATGTAATATATTGAAGAATACAGAATAAAGATAATATATTACATTATTACTTATATGTAGCCAAAATAATAATTTGTTCAGCATTTAAAAATGCTTTATATTGGTTCTTAAAATCATAATATTTACATTTTTAACTTAATTTCCAGTTTCTTTAAATACCTACCATAGTTTTTTTTTATTTACAAAATAATATTGTATTCATTCTATAGTCTATATAGTATAAATACATTCTTTGTATCCACATTCCTATTTATATAGTAAAGTATATGTGTAAATGGTATTAATTATTATTTATAAATTACAAGTATTTCAATTTAGGGGGGATGGGGGTCTGAGGTCAGACTCTGTGCTTATTATCTTAGAATTATTTCTCTACCTTTCTACTATTCCGGGTTTTTAAATCTATTAAACCGCATAGAAATAAATATGAATAGAATGAAAATAGAATTTTTGATTCCGATGTTTCATGATGAAAGTGCTAGTTTGGACAGACTTGTATGCAGCACGGTTATATGGTATTGCCTACATTGTCCATCAAAATCGGGCATTACTTATCTGCAAGTTCGAAAGTGATCTAAAATTATATGGTAAATCTAATTATGTGTTCTATTATCAATATTTTTAGACTTTAAAAGAAGAGCCATTTATTAGCACTGGTATCAAACCTATTATTGAAAATAGTAATGAAACCAATGAAACTTTAAGTGATTTAAATCCGGATACTGTATATTTAATTGGCATTCTGTTTATAACAGATGATGGTAATTTTAATGATCAAGATATAGTATACGGCGAATTTAAGACGTCGTGCATACGTAAGTATTTTCAACAAACCATTAAATTAAAATTAAGAAAATGTTAATCAATTTTTTATAGTATTGAGTAAGTTTTACAATTTCATATTTTAGCACCAAACATTGATGATTTTAATATAACACTTAAAAGTGGAATACAAAGCATCAACGTGTCATGGAACAAAGTAATATTAAAAATGCTGCTATTATTAATCAATCATTTTCCATTAAAATCATTAAATAAATTATTTAATATTCTACATGATATTTTCTGTCTAAAATAAAATATTGTGTAGATACATATTTTAACGGTGTTCTAACCTTTTGCAAATCATTATAGATAAATACTACTATTAACCGATTAGAATGCAATGTTATTGAATATTTATTGATGTTGTCCTACAATCAATCACAGAACCAAATATCTGGTGTACAGAAAATAATATCATATTCAATTAGTGGTCACTTTATCTACGACCTTATACCTGGTTATCAGTATAACATACAATTAATTCTAAATACAACTCAAGGGAAATTATTTCCATCGCCTATTTATTCAGCCACTCCACTTTCAGGTACATTTTATATTATATACATTATAATATATAACTGTATAGGTGCATATAGACTGTCAATGTGTCAACTAATAATTCTTATGCCATACTTGATGAAGGAATTGAATTCAAAGTGAAAGATATTTTCACAGTCAGTGAAAATGGAAAGATCAAAGTATCCTGGAAATTAGGATACATGTATGAACGTTATAATGTTACGGTAAAATCTGTGGTAAATGAACCAGTCACGTGCACTTTAAAATACAAAGTAATTATTTATTTTATACTTCTCGTGATAAACTTTCTTAAATAATCGAATCATAAATTCATAACACAAATGTCAACCTAACCGTCCTAACCTAATATAATTTATATTATATCATATGTATTTCCTTATATTACCTAGACTTGAAAAAAAATTAAATCGGGTGGATTATAGACGTATTACATAGGTATATTAATAGATACAATAAAGATGAATTTACGATATTTTAGATTAACAGAATTCTCAGCTGTTCTTTGAAGGAATTGGAAAACGGTTGGACGTCGGTTATAATTTCTAATCAAACTAACTACGAAATATTAGACGTTGTGCCTAATTCACAATACTTAATACAAGTTCTGACCGGCGACAACAGTCAAACGATATACACATTAACGCCGACGTCAAGTAAGAATTATTTCAAACTTAAAATTAAGAAACTTGTGTCTTTTTGAAATGATTTCTACTTTTATTAAATGATTAAATTTAGAGCCGACAATAGCCCCGGTCATTGATCTCGAGAACCCACTATACATAACAAATAGTTCCGTATTTGTTCAATGGAAATTTGATTTTAGTAACTGCTCTAAACTGAATGGTTTTTTTTCTAAATACTTCGTGGAATTAAAGGTATCAATGTAATATAATAATCACGTATAAAGCAGAGTTAATTATTTTGTAAATTTAATACATTTTTTTTTATAGGAGAAGAATAATAACAAATTACAAGTGAAAGAAACGAAACGAAATAATATTTTGTTTGAAAACCTCAAACCGAACACTACGTATGAATTAAAAGCATTTATAAAAACACACATGGGGTATAGTCCTGAATATTTTCTATTCACCAATTTCACGACTAGATTTGGGAGTAAGTACTAAGTAAAATTGATATATATATAAGTTGATCCTTTGCACTTAGTTGTCTGTTAAAAATACAATTGGATTGAAGATAGCACTTGATAAATAAATCGTACGTTGTTCAAATTATACTCTCTATATTTTTTTAATATCTCCAAGAACGATTTGAAATTTTTACAAAATCGGTTTGATAGTTTTTGAGTACCTATATAAGCTACACACATTCATTCAACTATCATTTTTGTTTTTTTTTTAAATTTGTTTATTCGAAACCATAAACTTGACGATTTAGTATCATCTACCTTATCTGCTCGAGTAGACAATGACGGCAAACAATAATGTTTCCAATTACTATTATAGTATATAATCTGTAAGCTATAACCAATAGCAACCATTTATAAACAAAAATTTCCATCGTAAATCTTAAGTTCCTTTCTTATAAGTTCAATAAAAAACTTAAGGGCCACTTATCGAGGTAACAACTATCCTATATTTAAGTTGGACAAAATCACAAACATTGAGCATAATCTTATTAAAATTGGTTGAGTTGTTTTGGAGTGCATTTCTCGTTAAATCGTTATATACATTATTTTGTATGTATCTATATTTATATATACATATATACTTACGTATATATCTATATTTATATATACATATATACTTACGTATATATATTACCAGTAATGTGAATAACCCAAACATAGAAGTAGCTAACCCACAATCAACAGGTGCAATAAAAGGTTTTTTAAATGAATTTATCAGAAAATAATTTGAAATGTAATTATTATTTATAAGTTTCATTCGTCACTTGTTTGTATTAATAAACAATAATTATAAACAATAGATAATTAATTTTAGTAAATAATGCATTTCGAATAATATAGTTTATCTTACATAATATATACTATAATATGTAGGTATTTTACATAAAAATGGTCATCTTACGTAACGCTTAGTCAATATAAGAGTAAAATAAAAAGTTAATGTTTGTATGACGTATTAATATATTTGCTTAAACTCACATGACGTCATTAAGGATAATGCTTATATTATTCTCATTTCTCGTAATGCATATTATATTATATACCTTTACAACTATACATGGCTATATATCACTATAACATGCAAACTGACTTAATATGACATATTGAAGGTTTAAATTGTAAATATTGATAGTTTGATAACTATTCATTTCCCTGTGATTTATTATTAGGAAGTATACCTCAAATATTGATAACTGTGTTCAGGCTCAAGTCTTACAAAAAAAGATAAACTATAACTATGTATATTGAACAACTTTATAACAAAATAAGCCTATAGAAAGCATTAAAAAAAATCTTTAAAATCTTTTTCATCATAATGGATGATTACATTTAAATTCAATGATAAATAATTGCATATCAACGAAAAACGATTCTGAGAGGAGATAACCTGTCAGCCTAAGATTACTACCTAAGTATATTTTTTTCCATAAATTTATATTGCTGGTTGAATTAATTTTTTCCGAAAACATAGCAATTATTATAATAGTAGGTATATATTTATCCCTATTACCTATAATAGTATATTATTATTTGAATGAACTTTAGAGTCAATACTGCAGACTTATCGTAGAACGGTGTGAACAGAGATATAAATAGACAACAGATAAAATATTAATATACATTTTTGAAAAAATTGTATTGAATATAATAGTAAAATAAAATAAAATTATAAACTTGAAACCTGCAAGTCCCCGTGGATATTTTTGAATACTAATCAAAAAATTTAAAACCTTACCTATTTTCTGTTTAAATATCTAATTTTATTAAATGTTAAATCGCTTATAAAAAATGCGTGTGGCTTTACGGTTAAACTTTTTTTTCTAAATTTTTAGTTTATATGAGGAATCTTATATTAAGCTTTAGGCGTTAAAATTAAAAAAATATGAACGTCTACTTACAAAATAATTTTAAAATATTCTTGATTTTGATGAATTTCGTAAATATGTGAACTAAAATGTTATCAGTAAATGTTGTTGAGTATACATTTTTAATATTTTTTATTTGAGGTATAAAAAACTTTAGAGTCACATTTTATTACATTTTCAATCTTTATATCAAAAAACAAAAACTTTATCATATATATGTCGAAATAAAATTTAAAAAGTCAACAATTTCAAATTAACGGCACAAAAAGACCCAAAATATTTTGAAAATTAAATCATATCTAGTTACTATAGTTAATGACATTTAAATGTTTGGTTAATATTTCAAGTCTCGATAGCTATTCATTTTTGAATTACTACAAAGAAATAAAACAAAATAAATTTTCTCAGAGAAAAGATTTTGCGTAAAAATGTCTATTTTTATTACTTAAGAATTTTCTGCTTTTCACTTCCTGAAGTACCAACACATATGTTATTGTAAGACTATTAAATTCATCTCTCAACTCGGAATCTAAAATAATATGCTATATTATTTTTTACAATTTTAAAATTATTTTAACATTATTATAATATTTTGTATGTTTACATACGAGTCATTATTTAGGATTATGCATATATTTAGCTAAAGAGACAACTGCGGGCAATTTACAATTTCTAACAATTTTTAAAGTAGTAGAAGTTAATTGCTTATAAATTATCATTCCACTAATACTTATTTTAAACTTTTACATCGATAGTTTTAGGAGAAGTGAAAGATTTAACGGTGTACAAAAAAAATATAAAGAATAAAGTAGTTGGACTTCGTTGGCATTATCCAGATGATTCAAATTTAGATGGATTTATAATTTCATTTGAATCATTTGATGATGGCTCTTATATCACACACGAAAAAAATGTTACTATTGTTTCACCAAGGAAGTGCTCAGCTTGGCCAGAATATTTCTGTCATACATTTTATGATTTGAGTCCTAGTAAAAATTCTACGTTTAAAGTAAGAATATTGGATGACAAAATAGAAAAATTCTGATAAATAAATAAATGTATTGCATGTCTAGTATTATATTTTTATTTTACAACTTGTGTGCTGCAGGTTCAGGCTAAGTCACTAGATTATCCAGAAGGTGGTTTATCTTCGTCTATAACTTTCACCAACATTGATGGGTGTAAGTTAGAATTATGTTGACACTTAAAGTATACCTAATTCACATATCACGCAATAATATGTCATTTTTTTTTTTTGCAGTACCTGATCCTCCAAGTAACGTACAAATTATCGATATTGGAAAAACAACTATTACTCTTCAGTGGGATATTCCATGGATATTCAACGGTGTATTGAAAATGTTTGTAATTAATATAGAAGAAATATCAAAAGTGGATATAAGCCAGTGTTGTGTTAACATTCAGCCTATAGAAATCCCATTCGAGGAAGAAGTGCCTTCTTATAACTATACGGTAATAAACTCATTTTTTAAACGGAATTGGTAAATTGGGTTCTAAAGACCTTTTCTCGGTTAATTGGTTCCCTGAAAGAAAATAATGTTGAGCCCAGAAAAAAAGTAGTAGGTAAGTGGAGTCCCGGAAAAAGGTTAGTCCCTCCATCCCATTTTGTTTTAATATTTAATAATGTTGTCTAAAAGTCAAAATTGTGGGTTTGAAGCCAGAACCCAAATTACCTACTATTTTTTTTTCTTCGGCACTTAATTTACGGCTTCCAAAATGTACACAAATAAATTATTGACAGACATAATTTACCTATACAGCCCCTTGTTAAATTATCTAATCACTTACAGATTTATAGCACGCGGTTGCGTTCTTTTCATTTTTTCTGCAATGATTTATCCTTAATACTTACAACCAGGTGATTCATTTGTCTAAAAATTATTTTTGGAAACAATTATTTTTGTGTAAATATCTTAACCCGCTCTCTTCTAAAAATGTATAACTGTGATAATTTTGTACAATCGAACAAAAACGTGTACCGTATAACGAACGTAAGTTACCGACTGCGAATCTCAGCAAAAACTTTACCTACTTCAATAAAAGTTACCTATATGAATAGTTTCCTTGAGACTCAGCAGGTGTCTTAGCCTCTACAACCCCTATGATATACTACTATAGACTTGCTCACACAAGAATTTCGTTTTGGTTCAAAAAAATCGAATATATATTTGTTTTTATAATTGGTGTTACCATTAGTTACTGATTATAATATTTACTATTATAGTTATTAGGAATATGGCATATTTTTCAACTTTTGTCATTGTCTACAACCGATAAACTTGTTAGTACAGTTGCTGCAATTTACAATCGGTTCCCTTGATTAATTTTATTGACACCAATCAAGTATCAACTATATTACATATATACATAATTATAGAGAGTTTATAACTAGGTACCTTTATTAATATCTGATATAGTCAAATAATAATAATAATAATAATAATAATAAAAACTGGGTAGAACATACAACTCGGTAGTATTTATACTTGTAATATTTTAACCATATTTTATTTTTTAATAAAAAAAATGTATTTTTTTAAATCTCAATGTGATTTGTGAATATAATATATAAACAGTAAATAATTACCTATTAGTAAGTACACACATGATAGTTTGTAATCGTAGTTAATGCTTAATCGAGCTGTCTAATCAAATAATACAAAATAAATTTAAACTAAAAGAGAAATATATTTGTAGAATTCGGTTTAATATCAACAAGAAAATCGAAGTAAAAATGGCTTTCTTGAATAACTCATTAAGATTAGAAGTAGGTAACAGTAACTTGATATGGTTGAATTGTATGGACGATATAAAAATGCTCGAGAGAGAACGATGCAGAATTATAGGCTAAAAAACGACAGTTGTACCGTAGGCCTGACGACCTTCGACGAAACGATATAGTACATAGCTAACTGTTTCTTATTGCGGAGTACCAATATGTTAATGTTATTGAACTGTTGAATGTTAATAAATTAATGCTTACGTATAGGTACCGTTTCCGGTTTTTATCCATAAAAAAATCGAAAGAGAATAAAATGTATAGGCTTGTTAAAATAATAGTTAAACCGACAGGCTGCCCAGAGTCCAGACTGACAAAGGAAAACGTTATTATATTATGTTACTGTATTATTATTATAAGTGAAATGGTCTATATAAAAGTTGTGGATACCTACTCTTTGAAAAAATGTATGAAAATGTTGTTTAGAGTGTTTAGACCCAAACACACTATATAATCCTGATCGCTGTATACATATGACATTATACGCTATCTTTCGAGCAGTTAGAAGATAATCATACACAATTAAATAATTATAATAAATAGTTAAGTAGATAATGTGACCTATTTTTATCAGTTAGTACAAAATCAGTAAACGTTTAGTTACTATATTAATATTATAGGTACGCACAGTATAATAGTATTGCTGTATTCTGTATTCTAGCAATAACTAATATTATGCAGTTGGCCAAAAACAGGTGTCAATAATGAATAAATATTATAACGAAACAGTTTTTTTTAGTCTAAAAAAAATAATATTAAGCTCTGCTCGTGTTTCGTTTTACAAATATTATGTATAATGTGAACATTTTTTTTTTTTGTCTAACTAATAACATTTCTATTCCCATTCCTACTTAGGCGTGGCTAATAAAAAAAGGTTAACACGATAGGCATAATATTTTGTAGGTACAAAGTTGTTAGTTTTTAATAATAGAGTGTGAGTGTGTTTTTATTATTATTATTATTCAATTTAATCACAAATGTGTTGCACAGAAAAAATATATATGTGCATTTTGTTTTACAGCTAACGGGGCTTCAACCAGGCTCAACATATTCACTTGGTGTGTTATCCGTATCAAAATCATTGTGGCATAGTTCTCCAGCAAAAACTAATGATGTTAAGACACTTTTAGATGCATAAATGAATAACACCACATGTATTGTTAATCTATGTTGAATTATTTCAAAATACTATACTTATTCTATACACTTATAAAACATAAATAATTTATAAATAATATATAAAATATATTACGTATTATATAAAACGAAACATTATATATTGAAATAATGTGCATTAAGACAACAAAATATTAGTGTCAATATTAAAAAAAACCTTTAAATATAAGAAAATCAATCAATTTATTTATTTGAAAATTAATAATAAAATATTTTTTGAAAAATTATCTTTTTTTTTTTATTTTACATGACAAAAAAATCCGTTACCTACAGGATGATTGCCAATTTGTACCAAATAAAAACTTAATACAATAGAGCACAATATTATCAAATCATTGGGAATTTTTCATTTTTACAAGAAACTTGAACGAAATGCAACATGTGATTAAGTACTCAGAAATATCAGAATTGAAAAAAAATGAGGAAAGTAGATTTGCTTTGATTTGCAATTGGAGTCGAGTGTAACTAGTCATTGAGTAAATCACTTTAATGGAAGTGTTAAATTTGAATTTAACAATAAAACACTACATATAAACAACAATTTTGAGTGGAGACGTTCTGTCAGCATATTATCAAACAGATGTTATTAATTTTTGTATTTTTTAATTTTTTTTCATACATTTTTAATTATAATAAGGAAGTAAAAAAATTGATTGGGTTTTTCCCAATTATTTTGAAAAGTATTTTCAATTTTGAGCTCTTTAAAGCTCCATCTAAATTCAGTATCTGGAAGCCATTCTCAAAGTTGAAGACCGTGCTTTTTTTCTGCTATTTATCGTGCATTGATGGACACACATAAAAAAACACTTATTGTAAATTCAATACAATATTCATCGCTCCGCTCACCATACAACATTTTTTTTTTAAGTTTACAATTTTTTAAATATTTTTCAAACTTCTGGAGCTCTAAACTATGTAGCAAGGTTGGTATTATACTACTACTATTGCATAGTACTATACGATTCAACAACAATTAGTAATGTAATATATTTAAAAGGTTCTATATTTTGTTGTGCCTACATATTTATTTTCAAAAAAAATTATATTTAAACCAAATTATACTGATTAATGAAACTTACCTACCTGTACAACACATACATAATATATTACTATACGTAGGTAGTACTTTGTATAGTTAGTTATAAATAAGGTATAATCACGTAAGTTGTATAGACCTAAGCTACTTCTGGTGATTAGAAAAGTTGTAAATTATTTGTTTGGCCTGTTAAAGATTTCTAACATTGGTGAGCAATCGTTTAGCACTTTTCAAATGAAAAATTGCTCAGTTGTGTTCCCAATGAAATTGAAGAACTAGTCTCGTTTGAGGCCGAATTGGTATCCGTTTTGACATTCAGTATTCAAAAGTTAAAAACGCATCTCGCTGAAGTCAAGTTGATTGCCGCGTAAGATTGTCAAGTACTGATATTTCAGTTAAATGTTTACAGGCTTTGGAATTCGAGTAAACTATAGTAACATATATTGAGAAAAGTACAATCAAATAATTTAAAACTTAAAAAATCTATCATTTTAACCTTGAAGCAGATTTTCTTAAAATAGGCTAATATTGTAAGTCTCTCTTTAACGTATTAGTTATTGGTTTCTCGTGGACTCATACAGTTGTGCAGGTATTATTGATTCATTTTTCCTTGGTGTACAATATATTTAATATCGCAGTGAATAATATAGCATTATAGCTTAAAATGAAACGAGAATTAATTCAGCTCATGGGTGAATGGCATGCTGTTGGCTGCAGCATACTACTATTGAGTCTTTAAAAAGCGAAAATTATGCAGGTAGGTACCTAGCAATACTGAATTCAATTTGAAATTTGGTCGCCGCTGGTTGGATGCAAATCGAATAGGTGTAGCATATAATGTAACAAAAATGATTGACATCGATTGTGTCTCAAAAACCGAAACATAATATTATACCTAATCGTTATGTTATATGGATTACACTCTGCAGAAATATAAAATCTATATGAGCACAATTATTTTTGTGCATTGCTCATATAATATTGTTGTTACATTTAAGAAAATATTTTTTAAAGAAACAAATAGAATTGTGAAGATAAAAAAAAATGTTCAGCCTTATGTAGTATTTATTTAAATTATTTCTGAAAATAAATTTCAGCCGGTATAACACCTAAAACAATTAATTATAATTAAGAATTACCTATGATAAAAAAAAATTAATTTGTACATCTATTTATTAGGTACTTTATGTGATACATGTGGCATAAATGTGGCGAGGAGAAAAGGTATGTGCCCAATATTGACCTATTATTTGCCCTATCTTCGATATGCCAACAGTTGTAGAAATTTAAAAATATTTAAAAATAAAGAAATAATACAATACTTACATTTAATTTAGATGTATAAAATAAAAATAAAATTGTCTTCAAATTATTCATGTAAGTACTTATTTTATTACGTTTTTCCAGTTATATAATATTATATTGACGCATTTGTTATAAAAATAAGCCGATAAATTTATTTCAAGAATTATGATTACCGAATTATCATCACATTAGTCTTTCCAAAATAGTTATAGCCCTTTTTTATGAACTTGTACGTACTTAACGTTATTTAACGATGTTTTGATTCTCAACCATAAAATGAGTTTTAAGACTTGTGTAAGTATAAACTATAAGGTTGTAGTTTCGATTTTATTGTATAAACTATTTTTCTCCCTAGTTTTTTTTTTTATCAAATTACATAACTGGATAAACCAATTATGTATGAACTTACAAACAAGAGTTTTTGTGTAGGTACCTACATTTTTTTTATGATTAATGGTAACAACTTAAGTATTTATTATTTTTATGCACGTTTTTGGAATTATAATAAAAAGAAGTACAAATTACTATTATTATGTTTGTTAAATTTAATCAATGATATTTTTGGCATTCTTTTGACTGACGAATCAATATATATGGATATAGGGAATAAAACTATAGGTTTAAATAATGTAAACTGGTACGAAAATTAAGTATCTATATATTTATAACTTTTTGCATTTTTTTTATTCTGATACAATGCATCCAATGATTACAATTTTTGATACAAGTATAGAGTATGCGAAGTGAAATTAGAAGCGATATGGCAAGGATCACCAATTGATATTTATGTAGAGTTATAATTAGCCAATTAAGAAATTTTCGGTGGCCATCAAAATATAATGAGCATCTCAAGGAAGTAAAGGCAAAATAAAATGAAAATTAATGAAAACCTCAAACATTGTCAAAAAAGTAATTAAATAGAATTCTGGTCCGCGGGGCACATAAAGTTTTTTGCTGGCCGCTATTTGGTAACCCCTGCGATATGGGACCTTTATCACATGTAAGGCGTTTGGGTGTAATTCACAATCGTCTTTATAAATATATAGACGGAAACGACATCGATCGTCGACGTGAACTCGATAAAAGTAAAGTACTGAAACCACGCCTAATAATGGTTCATAAATTATACCTGTCTACGGTACCCATTATAAATACGATCTATTAATTACCTTTGGGGTGTTGGTATAGTTCACAAAAAAGAGCTTCAATTTCTTCGTTGTATTCTATCTTACATTCGTACGGAATACGGTTACCGTGAAAATTCGAAACGGATTACCCACTTATTATATTATATTATGTGCTTGACGGTAATAATCAACATTTTCGAATTGTGCACTGGTTCAAAAAGGTAATGTTCTAATATTGCGCTATAGACACGATCATTATGTATAGAACTAATAAATATTAATTTTAGATGACAATTATTTGCATATTATTTGTATGTGTGATTTAGTATTTATAACGACATCATTCCACAACGTTTATAAACAAACGTAAGTAATACATACTTTTATTTTAGTGTTATTATTTTTTTAAGGTGATTAAGTAATATTTAAATTGCAGCTTTTTATTAATGTTGAGAAAATTTACTCATTTTTATAACATATTGTTAATTAATTTTGCAAAATTAACATATTTTTAAATTGTTGCAATGTATAACACATTTTCGATATTAAAAATACAAATTATTCTTCTGACTGTTGGACTGATATTTGTTAATAAATGTGTTTAATGAAATGATCTGAACGAGTGTAACTTGAACTTTTTTGGAGCCCTAGTGCAATTCGACCTTATCCCCGCCTAACCACTTGGTGGTACAGACGAACAGTCCATATCGATCGCGGGACCACGAGATACACCTGATTTTCTACAGTGCTACTGATAGTGTAGGTCATCTATAGAATATTACACAATAATAATAGAATGTGTCGTTTGTCAATGGCAATTTAAAATTATTGAATAAAAGATTCATTTAGTGGTTTATTTATATATAATAAATTCTGACCGGTTGGAAACAGACGAGTTTATTTTTACACATTTCAAAGACAACAAAGATTTGCACAATACTGAACAATACTTGTACATTGACACATTATACAATAATCATAAATCGACAATAATGGATTGGTGGATTTTGGAATTTTTCAGAGGCAAGTCTAATAACATCCAACCACAACAAAAAAACCATATACTGGTATTTGTTGTCATATTTTTCTAGGTTAATAAATACTAAAACATTAGTACATTTTAAATTGTTATCCTCATTGGCCATTACCAGACACGTACCTACCCTTAAAAAACTCAGCTTGTAGTAATTAATGAAAAATTATCTTTAGGCTACTACCAAATGGCAATCCATACATTTAAACTTAAAACGATATAAACATTGTATTTATATTGTAATAGATTAGTGTATGATTGTTTTACGTGCTTACATTACCAGATCATCCAAATTATAGAACACCGGGCTAGAAGAAAATGAGTGACCTCAATTAGTTAAATAACTTCAGCTGTCATCAAAATGTTAAAAGTTGAAAAATGTATTTATTTATTATAATATTTAAATAGGTAGGTACTAAATAGTTTTACATTTTGAATTTTTTCTTTAAATTATATTTCGTAATAAAAGTGTAATCTACGTAATTTTTATTTAACAATAATCATTGTTAAATTTTACAAAAAAAAATTTAAAAAAAAATCTATAGTTGTTGAAAAATAATTTCTTACAATTGAATAAACTGTGTATAAATAATGAATAATTTACTTGATTATTACAATAACCAATTAAACCTAAAGACTAGGTATAATAATTAATAATAATAAAAATTGTCAATATCATGCTTAATACGAATTTTGCTGATATATAGTTAATAATTAATGTTCAAGTCCTAGTTCATGTTTTCACACCCATCGCCTCCGTACAACCATTTTAAGATCAATGGATTGTTTAACATGTAGAAGTCACCATCGTAGATGTTGAACAAAAATTTGCTTATTACTAATTAAAGCTTTTATACCGAAGTCCATAAAAATTAATAAATTTTCAAAAAAAAACACAAATGTTTTATAGTATTAACTATCTTATTTTCCTAGTAACAATTACTAAGTTGTTGCATATGCATAAATTGATTATTAACAAAAACCGGAAAATTAAAGAGTTATTATTTTTAACTGTAGCTTAATATCTTAGAAAATACACTAAATTTATAACTCTTAAATTAAATAATTATATTTTGTACTATAAAAATGAGTTGTATCATAAAACTAAAATATTGGATATTATAACTCCAATTATATGTTTAACAAGTGATTATATGAAGTTGAATCGCTGTAGGTAATTGTTCCAGCCAACATGTAATTATTAGTAATTTCCCAATGTTAACAATTTCAGCCGCGGAAAAATATTAATTAAAAAATTAATGAGTTTTGGAATGTAGTACTATAAATTAAATGATAAATTATTAGATTATTAAAATTATTTCATAGACTTCAAACTTAATAAACTTACATTAAGCCATCCAAACCAATAGATGAAAACAAATCGACAGAAAAATTGGAATGGTTCTTATTATTACCGAAAAAAATTCCTTCAAATGCATCTTTCAATGATCTGTAACACCAATTTTGTAATTATTATTTTTAAATTTCGTTTAACATATACAATGTTGTCTACCAAGTATCCTACTTTCCATTTTTTTAAATAGCTTATTTAAATTCTGATTTTTAAATTTTCAAGCAGTTTTTCATATACTTCGGACCCCCACATGAGGTGAGACCATTATGAAACTGCCCTCCCTCAAGTTGGCATTACTTCCCCTTACATTTTTAAATAGTTAATTATTCACCACATTTTAAAGAATTTCGATTTTTTATGCTATTTATGGAATTTCTTGTGTTCTTAAATTCTTCTCTTTTTTTAATTACAACCATTTTTTTTAATATAAATTATTTATCAGATAATTTTTTTTAATTTTCATGTATAAAAGTCAAAACTCAAATAAGTGGTTTTTGAATTGATATGATAATATTATATACTATGATAATACGTTTAAAAAGAATGGAGGCTTTGATGATTAAACAATATTAAAGTAATTTTTATAATTCACATATTTTCCGAGTTTATTAAGTGCCAGGTAGATCAAAAATCTTTTATGGCGGCGTCGCGGCAGTAATGCGAAAGCAACTCGCGGCGCCGTCGGTTCAAACAGGGGTAAAAAAAAAAGATCAAAAATCTACTAGATCTACTTTATTTTGTTTGATGAATAAACATTATAAGGTATTATTATTTTTAGTACATAAAGTTAAATATTTCAAAAACTATTAATTCGATTTAGTCCCATCAACATTTTAAAATATAGTAACCGTTTAAAAATTCACTCTAAGGAGGATCTCCTTAAATGGAATAAAATATCCAAGTATTCAAAAATACCGTTTTCAAGTATTCTTTCGATTTCTAAAATTCAGAGTTTTAATAATTCTATACTAAAGAATAAAATGTAATTTACTACACTCAGTGAACCACCCCCATATAGTCTGAAAACATAACGATTATAATAAGTTAAATAATTTTACTTACGGATCCTTAATGTAACAATTCAAATTTTCTTCTCCCATATGTTTGACTAACTCATGAAACAAATGCTTGACAAAATTTCCAGTAGATCTTGTTGTTTGAATTTTATCCAGGCGTATTGTTGACAAAACCATCCAAGAAATTGTATCAGTATATAGTAATTGAGCAAAATATTTCGCAACGTTCTGTAATGTTACTCTGTCGTAACTATTGACAATAGCATATGTGTCAATAAACATTTTCTGCAATGGTCCAATTAGCAATCTGTTCATCTGACAAAATATCTAAAAGGAAAACATTACACTTACACAATTAAACATAGTTGATACGTGAAAGGTCAACAATTCTTTTCAACAAATGTATCTGTATAATTTCATTTTACTCTTATTTCTTTGTGTGCTATAATTAAATTGTTCAAATAAAACAATTATTTACAATCGATTATGAAATTAATTAAATATTTTACAAAAATGATTTTAAATAATTTTTATATTCAGAATGATGAAATCTTTGAAATTAATACTGTGGGTTGTGCTGATTAATTTTTAATAATTCAAACCGATAATGTTACATTAATTTTAAACTAGATTATTATTTGAACACGAAGCAATCAATCATAAAAAACACTGTTATTTCTTAGTATGTGGGCATGGATAGAGTAGGTAAAATAATCGATATAAATGGATACTGAATCTTACTTGTGTCATGTGTCCAAGATTCTCAGTATACACATCATTCTCACAGCAAAGCTCCAAAAATATGTAGCAAATTTCCTTTTCTTGGCCAGGATTCAATTTTATTTTCATTAATTGTGAAGCACAATTTTCATACTTAAAAGATGATGATTCCATTAAGATTTCTAATACATCTTTTAAGCTTTTCGATTTTCTGATAGCTTTTCGACTTCCTGTGTGCTTAACCACCAATGTCTGTTGTAGTGACTCTATAAAATAGTAATTTTAATTTATCTCGGGTCAATATATGAGAAATTTAGTGCATTCAGTGAATTTAGTGTAATATTTTAGTGGTAACAAATAGTAACATTATAGACGTATTTACTATTATAACTAAACATACACTATACGATTTACCAATTCAAAATACACACACTCAACCTGTCCAAATTATTACTTATTATTCAAATGACACACGGCAGTTCGTTTGTCGGTAACCATAAACACTGATACACTGTTCATTAACAGCCATTTTTTAAGACAGTTGTACTATTTTAATTAAAATAATTATTTTTGATTTATAAGCTAAACGAGTCTTATTATTGATAAAAAACCTCATGCACAATGCTCTAACCCCCGTTACGGAAAACTTATCCATAAGGAATAGAAAACCTTCTCTGGACAACTAGTATCGGAACAAATTTCCTCCGATCACATTGCAGTAGTAAAAAAATTATAGGTAGTAGTTGAAGATGTGGGGTTACTAATTGTTATTAATAAATACTTACTACTTTCTGCATCATAGGTATTATGATCGTACATTATTATGTATTCATCTTTAATATCATTTTCCAATATTTGATCACGAAATAATGAATAAATCTCTTCATTAGCTTCATAATCTGGATCGTAACTGTAAGAATCTGTAAGACAAATTTTTAATTTTAAGTATAAAAACTTAAGAACAAGGTAGGTATCCAACTCATACCCAAACTATAATTTGGATTGATTTTTTTTGCCGAAAATATAGTCAAAGGGGGTCTGGATATGACAGGACCCTTCACTTTTGATGGACTTTTAAGTGAAATAGTTCTCATTATTATTTGTATCATACGGCGAATCTAAAATACAATACATTATTAGTATAAAATGTTGTTACTAGTTATAAGTCATAAGCATAACACACATAACTAGGACAGAGAATTGATTGCACTAAATGATACTTAAGAATAGATTGACATAATTAACTATATATATGTTACGGGCAAAGTGGAAAATTCGGACAATGTATACAATGCCCGGGCATTGTATACAGTGACCGGGCATTGTATACAATGTCCGAGTTATATTGGGCAATGTAAATTGTGAAGTATTTAGACAAATAATCTGCATAATATTATTATACCTAATCAATGATATTATATAATAATTTAATTATACTCGTTTATATGGTTATTTATATAAGAGTAATACAATTTTTTTTTTAATTAATTAAATTTTAAATGTATTTAAAGGTAATGAAATAAAATATTATGTGCATAATGTTCAGTTATATGATATTATACATGAAGTTCATTTGTCAATTGGACATGGAGTTAGAAATATAATGGAACACGAGATTAATAAAAAGTACAAAAATATAACTAGAGATGTAACAATGTTATACTTAAATAATTGCGAATCGTGTAAAAATAAGGGAAGTACAGCTAAAAAAGGTTGGTTGTAAAACCAATCATATCTTCTGAAATGAATTCTCGCTGTCAAATTGACTTGATCGATATGTAAGCACAATCAGATGGTGATTATAAGTTTATATTTGTTTATCAGGATCATCTAACAAAATATATTATGCAGATTATTTGTCTAAATACTTCACAATTTACATTGCAAAATATAACTCGGACATTGTATACAATGCCCGGTCACTGTATACAATGCCCGGGCATTGTATACATTGTCCGAATTTTCCACTTTGCCCGTAACATATATATTATTAATATATATTAGAATTTTAAGTGATACTTTTCAGCCGTATATAAACTAATTATTTTTTAATAAAAAAGTTATAATTTATGTTGTATACATTTACTTATTATTTAAATTCACAAGTTATAATAAAAATATCTTAAATCGGAGCTGTTCAAGTTGACATTATAACGGCTATTATATTATATGCGTAATATTATACTATACAGTGATATATTATATCAATATTAAAATACTATTATATCAAGATTAATAATGCAAATTCAATTATAGCTAACCATGAATAAAATATTTCGAAAATTAGATTCATGGAAATTCGAAATTTAATATTAAGTAACAAAATATAACATCTTTTTTTAAATTTAACCAGTGCCAACATAAGCCATTGGGTGATTGTTATTACTTTATTAGTCTGTTTTTTTTACTGTAGGGATATTATAGTTGGTTCAGAACACGTGTATGCGGGGTGAATATCAATGTCACTAAAAAATTCGGTGGTCACCCATCCGGGAACTAGAGACGGCGACCGAATAAGATAGCTGGCCGGCTACGTTAGGTTAGGAATATCCAAAATTGAACAATATAAATAAACAACTATCATAATACCATTTACCTTTTTGGCAAATCTCATATTGTATACCGATTTATTATGCACATTATGTACAATCTTATTGAGGTCCTTTTTATTTTGCTCATTCAATTTATATCCACATGTATTTAGGAGCACAAAAGTTGCGTCAACTGAATCCTGGGAGGGTATCTTGATGAAAATCTTTAATAGTTTAACTACCACAAGTGGTGAAACCTGTATTGATTAATATATTATGTAAGAGTGAATATTTACAAAATATTATAACTGAATGATTTGAAACTCACTACATCGTAAATAATTAAGTACGAAATAAATAGAACTGATGCCAAATATACACATTTTTCTTTGGTCTTACTTGCATTCCTAAATTGCTTAAGACAACGTACCAAGATTAACTCTCCTATTGTTGAAATCTAAAAGTGCCAAAATAAACATATTAAAAACCTTGTTTTACCGAACAAAATAAACCTACCTACCTCATCGTAGATAAGGGCAATAAACAAAGCATAGATGTGAGTATTAGTGGTTGAAGCTAATTGAGCTTCCATAACACTTTTGCAAAGTATACCTCTACCACGCACAATATTTAAACGTACAATCTTTTTTTTAATTTCTCTGGCTTTGGATTCTGAATTCACTTGCTTAACTAAATTAGAAATAGAGTTTTCTAATATTTTCCAGGAAGTTGTCTGATACTCTTCACTAAAATAAGCAAATAATTAATATGATAAAAAATATAGTGTACCTATATTTTCTATTAATGCCAGTAGTCTTAACAAAAAGTATAAGTATAAGTATTTACAAAGGTATTTTATTATACTAATAAGAAATAATTAAGTGATTATTATATTCGTAACAGTGGCGTACACATGGTTTGGGGAGGAGTTTAACCAGGGGTCACCCCCTTGCTATTATTTTTACTATATTTATAGATATATAAAAATATTTATTCAAGATACTATTTAATTAATATATAATTAATACTTTAAATAATCATTTAAAAATATTTACATGTATACATAATTTTTAAATGTAATGCCTCCCATTAAAAATATAAGTGTACGGCATACGCCACTGATTCGGACTTCGTACACACCGTTCAATATTAATCACTAGAAATGGTTTCAAAATGTGTACTTTTCTAAATTCTTATTTCTTAAGTGAATTTTAAACATGTAATTTCGATATAAATTTTTTTTTTAAATGTTTATATTTAATTTAATTTATACAAAACGATATTGTATCTGTATATTTTTAATATTGTTGAAACTATTACCACCTTAATAATACATATTTGTATATTATATAATATATAGGTACCTTAGGTTAGATTTGGATGATAATTATATTACAGATACCTACATAACTTTTCAAAATGTGTATCCACCTTATAATAGGTATTATATTTGTTTCAAATACATAATAATTAAGAAGTTGCAGACTCAACTTAATAAATAAATATTGTCAAGAAGACTTCGTACCCTCATGTGTTGTATCCGTCTTACACATATACGACATATCAAATTTTCGTTCACTAGTTTCAATAGTCTGATGTTAGTTTTGATATTAGAGTGAATTAACCTATTATCAAACTTTCGTCTTTTAAGTAAGAACATAGTCTGTGATCTCTCTTTGGGTTTTTATGATATTTTAGTTTTTATGTGAGTTATGATCATTTTCAAATAGTAATACTGTACATGCTTATAACTCACTAAAAAACTAAAATATCGTACAAAAAGTTAAACAGATACTGTTTTTAACTTGAAGTTTGGTAATGGGTCAATGTCAATTTACTCTAATATCAAAACCAACAGCACGTTACTGAAATTGGCAAAATTGTCTATACCATACGTGTGTAAGACGAAGACCTCAAATACGGATGCGACTTTCTATTAATTGTTATGTACCTATATATGGGCTAAATAATCATATTTTTAAGTTTTTTTTTAAAGTTTATGTCATAAATAAAAAATCGTAAATGTTACCTCAACTTGGTGACAGTGTACTCCGGTATAGCCGTCAATACACTTATTCCCTTTTTTGCTCCTGTAATACAGTATATTATATTTATTAAAACAATTAACAGTTTAATTTCACATCTATATTTTACAAAATCTATAATCTGTTGCCAACACATAATATCCTATAACATAATGTCCTGCTAAATGTATTTAATTCTTACATCGAATATCGAAAACGATAGGTATTGAATATTAAAATATAATGGTCTTTTAGTCATTTTCAAAATTATACTCGAAATACTAACAATAAATAATTACTCGGTGACAATTTTGTACTTTGTGGTACTCATCAACAAACAAGGATAAAGATTTAAACTATAGACCCTCTCTTAAGTTGTGTCTATTGTGTTAACATTATTATGGTTTATAGTTAGAAAACTCATTTAGTGTAAATCATAAAAGAAATGTGAAATATCAGTAAATTAACAGCATGCGTATAAAGTGTAGTTTCTATAATAATATGGAAAAAAGAAACAAATATATTATAATCGTTATAATTGTTTATGTTGTACATATTTATTATACATGGACCCATACCTATATTCGAAATCAGAAATAGATGCATATATTTTATACACGAAAACAATTTTTAAGGAATTTGCAAAGAATGTTGAGAATTTGAGTTAATCGCCGTGCAATTAAGACATAATCACTTGTGATGGAACGCAGCAGGAAGTTTTCGGAGATTAACATCTGATTAGCATTTCTATTAAGTGTCTATATCTCTTTAACGATTTAGTTGATTGGAAGTTGTAGTTTTTGACTCTATGATGTGCGTGATGATTAACGTGTTCTATTTTCAACTTAGGTACAGGAACATGGCCACGGTGGCCATTGCCCCCCCTCCCAAATATAAAATGTATGCGTATAAAGGTGTGTTATGTTTAAGTATACATTTTTTGACCCCCTCCCCTAAAATTTAGTTCACCCAACCTAAAGATTTATTCTGGCTACCGGCCTGTACAGGTACTGAGGTACCTTATTCATCATATGATACGATAAACATTTTGAAAACAGATTTGAATTTTTCGATAAATCTATTTAAGAACAACATTTCCATTCTTTGAAGTTTTATCCCTATGAGTCACACCAAAGTAAACAAGAAATATTAGAATTCTAAAACTGTCATATGAAATTTGTTTGCGAACTTACTTCAGAATTCTTGTGAATTAATCGGTAAGTTACAAGTATAAAATGTAAATCAAGTATTATATTCCTTGTGGAAATATAGTGGTATACAAAGACCAACAAACACAGCTCTCAAATCTCATCAGTATCATTTTTATAATAAGAAATATGAGTTTAACAATAAATAGTTACATCAAGCTATAGCACAATAATTGGTATATTACATTTCATGTTAAATATAATTATCTTCGAAGTGTTTCATACAATATTTTAGACTGTCGCGATGAGCATCCACATAGAAGACTGCTTTTACACTAAATTTATAATCTTTGATGTTTCAATTAAAAATACTAATATATATTCTTTACTCTACTATGTAGAGTCTACATCATACAAAAATACGTCGTTGAAGATATGTGTATAATTATAATGATCTAAGTTTTATATTTTTAGCCAATTGCTGAAGCGAGCTGTTATCTCTGTCACGTCTAGTTAAATGACAAGTAAAGTTAAATGATTTTATGAGAAAGACCCCATTTAGTATATATTTAAAAAATACGACCTGGTCAAATAATTATTTTAATAGATATAATAACACACCCACACCATTCAAAGTCGAAATCTTAATATAGAATTTGTGACAGAAAAGCGCATGTGCGACTTTAATCGTGATTAGTATATGAATACTACCTATAATAAACTACTTATAAATACCATATAAAATGTTTTGATGATCTTCACATGCTTTTATAATAGTCAGTAAATAAGTACCTAACATAAATTGAAATTAAAGTGAAATAGTATTTCACTTTAAAAAAAACTTCCATTGATTTTTTGAATAGACGAAATTTAAGAAAATTATAAATAAACATTGTTAATTTCATCAATTTCAATGTTATTCATGTTTTAAATATTTTTTGTTATTTCCCCTCGAGATTTCTTTCATAGTATGATTCAAACATTTCCACGTAATATCTGTTGAAGGTATGCAATACTAGGTAATAATACTCACGCACTTAAAATCATGCGTGTGTTGTACATGAATATACTTAAAATAATAAAGTGTCATTTTATTAAGTGACATTTAATATTTCAGCTTATGAACAAATATGTTTTACGATTTTTTCATTAAAATAAATTGTTTGAAAAAATGTGATAAGGTATTCAGAAAACCAAATCGGCTTACATAATTAGTATATTAGGCAGTGTTTAAATGCTTGTAAGGCAATAAGTAAGATAAATAGTTGGTATCACAATTATAATAATATGTAATGGATAGTTCACGCGAGCATTGAAAGCAATTATACAATAATAATAATAATAATAATAATATGTACAACAAATTCGTATCAATCGAGGCACGGGGTCAACGTCGATAATGACCAACGAGAAATAGTTATTGTTTATTATTATATAAAGCAGAACACCTATGCATATCTAAGTACTATTATTCAGGATTTTTCAAACAGAACGATCGTGTTCGGCACTCTACGGCTGTGTTGGGCGGGAAAATCCGGAAAGCGGCAGCGCGGGAATGTAGGAGAACAGGGGGGCCAGGCACCGGTTCGCGCCAAGAGACGCCTGGATCGAGGACGCAGGCAATAACGCGGCGAAACGTCAACTACGGTACACTTACCTGCACTCGGACAGTAGCGGTATGTTACGGAGCGGCGGCGTGTGCTGTTGTAGAGCAAGTGCGAAGGGTACCGCGGCGGTGGCGGCAACTTGTTCATGGCTAAGAATCGCGGACTCGACGCACGTGAGACGGACAAGACGATACACTCGGTCGAGTGTGCAGCGGTACTGATGGAACGGCGCGTTGGGACGTGCGGATGTCGATGGCGCGGTGGAACGAATGATGGCGGGCGAGCCGCGTGTGTCGTCGTCGTCGTCCGCTGTGTGTATGCCGCCGCCGTCACCGCCGCCGCCGAACGCCGAACGCTGCGCCTATCGTTCGAGCGAAGCGGGTCGCGGGCGGCCGTTTGTCCTCACTCCTTGTCGGTTGCGTCGGTTGCGTCGGTTGCGTCGGCGGCGGCGGCGGCGGCCGTAAGCACAGTTCGTTCGTGGCGGGGGGAAGGGATGTTGGAAAACGACACGTGGCATCCGTGACTCATCGCCGCTGTGGCCAATAACCTTGAAACGGGCCAAGTAAGATTATTATTATTATTATTATTATTATTATTATTATTGTTGTTGTTGTTCTTGTTGTTGTTGTGCCTGTGTGCTGCGGAATAATGTTTAGGGAGCGCGGTGTGCAGGGAGTAGGGGACGCGACGGAAAGAACCCGTGTGCTCCGGCCCGCACTTAACAGAGTATAGATGCGCAGGCAGCTGCAACTGCTCCCCTGGCCACCCATGATTGGGGGACTATTGCAGCTGTGTAACTTGCACTGCAGACATTTTATTCCTATCGTTAATACACGTCGCGATATCGGCCGATGAATTATTATTGTTTATACATCACGGGTTTTGGTCTCCTGTGTTGCTATGTATATAATATATCTTAGATAAGATATATGGTTCGTGATGGCCCCGGTGGGTTGGGTGGGTCCCAATGCGCGAAAACTTTTCCGAGTACTACACACCGAAATTGCGAAATAGGTCCATGTTAATTCCACGGGTGGTCAATTTTAGGGCCGGGTTTATAGAAATGTCGCTGTAAATTTCATTTTTTCGACCTATAAAAATAAAATTTTAGTACCTATGCTTTACCGATACCAAATCATGTAAGACCAACCGATTTTAAATAAAAAAAACTAAACATTTATGCATTGAAAATAATAATCTTTCACTTTTAATAAGTTGCGAAATTAACTTAAGCCTTAAGAGGACGCTACATTACCTTTTGATCTCTCCTTTTTACAAGTGCGTAACATAGCAAATTTACGCTCAACAGATCACGTTTAGCTCAGTTAGTTTCAAAATTAGAGTGAATTTATCTTTTGTGAAACTTGATGGAAGAACATTATCTGTATTTAAGTGTGGATTTTTCACGATGGCTCAATTTTTTAGCAAGTTATGCGTATATAATATTGGGTAAATTAAAACGCTCATAATTCACATAAAAACTTAATCATCGTAAAAAACTCGTAAATAAGATTATTTACTAATTCTTTTTGGAGGGGGAAAGTTGTCACATTTGCTTTTAAATTTATCTCATTATAAATCTATGATAGTACTAGATTATATCGTAATTTGTAAGCAACCACAGTTTTACTATACATTTCTATAAGTTGATTATTGAAATTATTAATTAGTTAGTAAAATTGTTCAATTTTCTTCAATGAATTAGCAGTTTCCTTTTAATTATCCGATGCGTATTATCACAGTTTTATTGTCAACAATCGACATTAAATACTATAAGGAGTGTGTGACCGAAATAGTCTCGGTACGATACAATTCTGAATATAGGTATGCGCACCGTTATAAATGGGGATTAGTGACGGTCAAATGGCCAGGTGTAGACGGTATTCGTTATTTGTCCCGTCTCAAATACAAATTAATATTCATTGCGTCGGGTTCAATCAGCTGTGGTTCATGAGATTTAGACTTAGACCTTAAACCACTAGGATATTAGTGAGTTTATAGAAAAAGGCAAAATATAGAGAGCGCTTTTCTGTTACTCAGTTACTCATAGGTATACAGGGGAAAGAAGATAAGATACATAGATATATAGATTATTATATTTTGTCGTCAAGACAGCCTATGTCCCTCCGAGATGTTTTACCACCGCCTGTATAATGTTTTTGTTCATTTATGTATATATTATAAAAAGGGCCATGGTGACAGTCATTTTATGGGTACACACCTCTACTCCTCGACTACCCACTAGACGGGTGTTCACGCACCAAAGAATAATATTATAGCCACACTGCGTTCCTGCGTCGAACTTATTTACGAGGTTTCGACAACCCCTCTCGACACACCTTGTACGCATTATATTTAGAGATTGCTATACAGAGTTCGTACAGACGAAATAGTATATTATATGCTCTCTTGCAGCAGGCACTTTGGTGTAGCATATCAAGATGATATTATAATTATTATGGTGGCAGTGAATTATACATAATATGTATGGCGTAACAGTATTCTTAAAAAACATTTCTCTCATAAATGTTCATCAAAACGTCTTTATTGCCATAACAAATTTAGTACCAAATGGCTAGTACCCATACGCCTTGTGTTTTACTTAAGATTCATTGTTCTTAATTTATCCAATGCAGTGAAGCAATTGAACCAACGACTTAAAGTAATATATAACACTTCAACTGTATATAAGAACGTTTTATTTTTTATGTGAATTCAAAAATACTATATGAAACATTTTTATTTTGTACATTTTGTGTAAAAGATCGAAATAACGGCCCCTTTTTAAAAAAATAATTAATAACAATAAACTGTAATGTTCCATTACAGTATTATAAATATTATTTTATAATAAAAACATGATCGCGTCGCCGTGAGAAAAAAACAGATTTTTGGGACTATATAATGTCAACATTTATTTTATAAATTATAATTGTTTGATGTTGCGTACGAACGTAATTGTTTAACAACCAGATTATATTTTTATTGTGTTCATACCACAAAGTATTATAGTTATCGTTGACAATAAACTCGAACTACAAGAAAACCTTATACTGATTTTCATATTATTATGTGAAATAATTTTATAATTTTATTAAATAATGCTATACAACTATGTGAAATGTGTTTGAACATGGAATCTATACATCTCAAATAATTAACCTTTGAAGAGTTTATATTAGGTATATGTATTTATTTTGAAATTTTAATAAAACTGCAAATAAGTAAATTTACACATATTACCTAGTATTACATATATTACACATATTACCTTAATTGAAGTAATGGTGAAGTTTTCCATTTTGAAAATATGTACATTAATAATAAAAATTATAAATTATGATTTACAAAAATTACAGATTGTAGTATTTATGACTATATTGTTAATAAATAATAATAATATTAATATTTGTATTATTAAAAAAAAAGAAATTATCAATTAGGAGATCCCATCGCCAAAAGTGATTCCGCTAAGTTGATTTGGAACTACAAAAATATGACTTTGTCAGATTAATGAATTAATTATTCAACTGGACTTTTGATAGATCATTATAAAAGTTAGCTTACGTGATCTCTCGAGAACACTAACAAATATGTACATATAAAAAAAATCAAACATATGTAATACCCACATCCGGTGCGATGGTCATTTACGGCACGTAGTTCTAATATTCGAAGTCATTAGTTACAAAACATGACTATAAATTTATTTTAATTATTTCAATATTCTTTTATCTCTGTTTTATTGTAATTACTCTGTAAGGAGTTTAGGACGTAAACTAATATATTTGAATGACATATTTAACTATAATTTTTTTTTTATATTATTATTATCTAACAAACCAACTATTTACTACAATTTAAATCTTTGTTGGTTAAAAAAAGACGATGTCTATCCGTAGTCGTTGAATAAATACTATCTACTAGACAACAAAAGAATAATATATAGTCAGAACAATAGACAATACAGTCCACAATCCACTGCTATCTAAAGATGAAGAAAATACTATTTAATAAAAAATAAATGTTATATTAATAGAATCATTCGATTACTATTATCAAGTGAATTATTGCCTTAAATTTTAATGACTAATAAGTAATAACTATAGTAAAACCAAAAAAATCAATACCGATTAGATAATATGGTCAATCATAGTAAGCAATAGCGCTTTGAACAATTTTCTACTAACATTGTTGACGCGTGGCGTATAAATGTGCTAATTATACATAAATATATAATATAACCTCACTTTAAAACCAGTTCCGAGTATTACGATTTCGCGCGCCAAATTCGATCTTGAATTTTCAACATAGCAGTTCTATTGTAGCTATCGGTTGACAGCTTGACGAACATGTTGTGTTCATTTAGTCATCAACGTATGACCAATTATTATCCTGACACAATTCGTGTCGTTTGTCCATTTTACTATATTTTTGTTATTCAGAGACTCTTTTTTATTGCTATTGCAGATGATCAAATCAAATTATAAAGAATCGTTTGCATTTCGGGAATTATTTGGTTTGATAGTTAAACTTATTTAATATTATATATTTAAATTACTATACTATACACATATATACCTACCAGGTATAAATACAATACTAAAAACTACTCATGGTTTGCCCCTATTACTACAGCAAAAATATGTCGATTTATCTATATCAATATGGTGTGTTCATCCGGTTAATCGATTTTATTTTACAGCTCATTAAGAAAGTCGTAATCAACGAACAAATAGCTGTTTTTCGTATCGATATCAACTTATTTAATTCGTTGTTAACTTACAACATATTACAGTTATTACAGTACGAAAATAAAAATAAAATATGATTTAAAAAAATATTGTTTGTATAGTCAGTTAAAACATAATACGTACGACTTACGTATAATACATTATAATATACCTACATACTATGATACTATAATAGTATATTGTAATAGAGATTTTTAATACATAAAATGAATTAAAAATAATAATGAAATAATTTATTCGAATATTATTCACTGTGTTAAATATGTTTACGGTTTATAATAAATATGTTCTGTATTATAAGTTAAAACGACCTAATTTAAAGCGTTTTACAATGTCATAGAATAAACTGTTTCGATTTTATAGCATTCGTATTATATGTATAGGTATTGTGTATTGGAAATGATTATAATAAGACATAATCAAAATATCGGCTTGTTTGAGATCATTCATAATTGTTGAGATTATTGTGAAGTAACTTTGGTTAATCATTATGATGATTAACATACTCAATGAAATTCACATAATTATATAAAGAAGTATATTATCAATGTAATTTACCAATTATCCTAATTATGCAATATAATAAATTATATCGATAAAAACTTAAAAGAAAACTAAAGCTATTATCTTTTTTTTTATAAATACGTCATACATACAATGTACATGTATAAATATAATATAGTACAGGGGCGGCGAACCTTTTTTGAGTCAAGTGCTAAAACTTAAAATCAAGTATTTTGAAATATGCTCGCGTGCCAAAAAAAAAATGAATTTTACTAGGTAAGATGAAAATAAAAAGCATGCAATAATTACACATATTTTATTACCTAATAAATAATATATATATATAAGGTAATATATGGTATAATATATGGTACACATTTATTTGTAAACTTTTATTTCATATATTAATGTGATGCGTGCCACTGAAATTTGGTCAACGTGCCACTTCTGGCACACGTGCTATAGGTTCGCCACCCCTGATATAGTACATAATAGTTTCGTAAATAATTTCAAGAAGGTTTTTGTAAATTTCCAATCCTACCTATCTTGAAGTTGTTGTAATGATAAATTGATAAATAATTAATAAATATGTGTAACAAACATTTTATTTGGAATTCATTTTTTCATCAGCATTATAATATATAGTATTATAGTTGGTGATTACTATTACAGTTTATTAATTTTAAATAAAATACGAGTTTATAGGACTAAATTCTTTTTATCTGAAACACATGGTTAGTTATAGGTAGGTAGGTAAAAGTAGGTATAGAAGCAAGTCCAAAAACATAATTTTACATAAAAATATAATAATATACAGTTTTAGTTTACAACTAATGGTTTTTATGGTTATATCAAATTAAAAACCCATGTAGATTTTCCAAATACTAACCAATATACAAGTTGTAATCAATAAAATAATTTGTGGCCTGTGGTAATACTTAAATTAAATTAAGTTAAACCTGCAGTTAAGCAATTGAGTAGTTGTGTGGTTAAAATATTCAAATACCACAACCCCTGCTGGACTGAAAATAACTTTGACTTCATTTTTGATTGTTGTCCATAAAAGAGGAACTAGCGGATGTGCGTTATTGGTGGAAATCCATATAAATGCAAAGGGTGTAATAGACTCAACCATCCCTAAAAAAAAAGGTCCAAATGAAAATAACTCTAGGCATGGAAAAGTTGTTATTCTTTTTTAAAATGAAATCTTGTATTTTTATATGGTTTATTGAGTCAGAGCCTAAAACATGTTCAAATTCTCTTCTTCTGAGTTCACTGTACTTTTTATTAGTTCAATATTGGCGGAGTTGACAGATTTCCATATAGCAAGAATCTATTTATAAGGACATTGCTCCCATTTTCCCTTTACTACAACTTTCAACTTATATATTTATATTTATCATAAGAATTTTTAACTAAAAATTAACAAAATAATAAATATAATCAAAAGCTTAAAACAAATGTTTCAATTAAGAGCGCACTCACGCATAATATGTATTCTCTCCCTGTTTTACAAACATGCATATGTGTTTATTACTACCAACATTGACACATCGTGCTTTTATTTTTATTATATTTAAGCGGAAAGAATTTTGTCCACAACATGTGTATTTACATTTTAATTTTAATGAGAGTTGTGACCGTTTAAAAGGTACAATATCTTACTTTCTTATAATACTAATTTTAAAATTAAAATATTATAGCTTAAATTCATTAACTAATTACTATAATTACTTATTTTTAATACCTATAATTTAAAACGTTGAAATTTGAAATTCCTTAAAATAATAAAAACTCAATAATGCAAAAATAAACTAAATTCTTATCACTATATATTATATACGGTCTACAAAACCTTACAAGAAAAAATGTTTCTGGTGAACACGAATTTGGCTTTGTATAGCAGTTATGATTGTAATACCGAACGGAGATAACATACCTACGTCATGCCCGCGCGCATATGTGGCGTTGTCTTAACATAAAACTATTTAAAATTAATATTAATAATATTTAACATTTATTTGTAAGATAATTAGTTGATTATATGTGCTATTCTACTAATAATTAGTACCATAAATTAGCACATCGCAGAATCCTTATCGTATTATAAGTTATTATACAGGGCTTGTGATATTTGTACAAAATATCACAAGCATAAATAATTATTAAAATGAGATTAAAAAAAAAAATGATAATATGTTTGTATTTAAATTATTGTTAATTATAAAATTTATTCAAATTCACGTTGTAAAACTTGATACACTCATATTTAGTAATTCAGATTGTACACTTTGATTTTTAGGGCGGTACACACTTTGTGTAAGGTTCCTACACAGTGTGTATACACTCATGATGGGCTGGTTGGCACATTATTCCAGGGGTGTAATTTGGTGGGGGGGGGGAGGCAGAGTAGGCATTTGCCCCTTCCTTGTCATTAGCTGGTGTTTGAATAATTTTGAGCCCCCCCCCCCATGCCCGTTAACATGACTCATGTCATAACTAAATACAATTTAATCATGATTCGTGGTCCGTGCTAATGTGTAAGTAATTATAGGATATCTCTATAATATGTAGTTCTAATTGATCTATATTATTTGATAATAAAAGAATAATATTCTATGGCACGGTCGTAGATAGTTTATCTACTTGTTTAGATTAGCCATTATTTGACGTTTCAATTTTATACATCAGAAGAAGGCTATTTGTATATTGAGACAAAAATGTAAATGTAATCATAAATCTTAATGTTATGTAATTGGTAGCAGACGGTTTTTTTCAGTTTTATTACGGCCGGTCAAAATGTTTATCCCCCCTCCCCTAAAACTGAAATGACGGTTCTGTATTATTCTCAGATAAACCGTTATGCCTCAGATCCGATTCATAATATTATTGATTGACAATCTTTGGAACTATTCTTTTACAAGACTCTAGCTGATCCCGTGTCCTTCATTGTTCGTTGAAAATGCCAACTCCATATGAAACTAGCTTGTGATAATGTGAGCAGTATATTATCAGATATTCAATCCACCTGTGGTGGAATGCGGACCCCACTATAGGTGCATAATCTATGTGAATAATATGTTTTATTTTTTATTTTGATTGTGTACATGCCGATGAGCGGCTGTAAGTATAACTCTGTCACCTTGGTAGGCAATGTGCTAAAATTCGATTCAATGCATGGTTAAACCTCATCTGCCCGATTGACCAATGTCAACCAAAAAATACTAAGTTCTACTAAAAAATTAAGAAAATTGTACGAAAAATTAGATATCAACTAAAATAAACGTGCAAATTGTGTACCTATATACACATTGTATGATAGGGCGGCCAGCGGGTTTCCAGCTACCTACAGCTTGACCTTTTTGTCCGTCAAATTATGTGTTTGACTTGCTCTTGTATATGTTACGGGCAAAAGTCGAAATCGGGCAAACCTCAGAAATGCCAGGGTAAAACCCGAATTGACCACAATCCTTGGGCAAAATGTCATATTTCGGCTTTTGACCGGCCAAACCTCATTTGGGCAAAAACCGTGTACCGACTTTATCGTAAGGGCAAAACCGTTGTGTCTTAAATACGTTCGTTAATATTAAATATAAATAGTGATTTTTATCGTACGATTTTATTATGATTCTAAATGACCATGCGAATCTTGTTAATTTATAGAAAATCAATTTCCACCTCTCACAGTCGAAACAATAGTGAAAATTCCAGTGCCCTGTGTTGGTAGAGGAAAAGTCGATACAAATGATATGTTAGGTGTTATATATTAAGTATAATTGACAATGGATTCTATAAGATAGGAACCAAAAATGAAATTTTGTCATCACTTTATGCCAGAAACCAAATATTTTATTGCAATTAACAATTTATTACTAGCAATGATGTATGTATTATGTATTATATTTTATTATATATTATGTGCCGAATATCGAAATACTATTTAGGACTGCTAGTATTCAAAATGCATTAATTGGAGAACAAGGATTTTTTTTTGTTTTTGCAAAACTAATAGCATTACGAGAAGATGCAAATGGAAACAATAAAATATTTTGTGTAGTTCTAAATGCCATGCAGAGTATATGTGTAAGGAACAAATAAACAAAAAAATTATATTTTTATTATTATTTATGTGTATTTGATATTACTGAAGTTATTTAAGACTCTACGGTTTTGCCCAAATGAGGTATAAATGTATTAATTATTTTAGTTTTTTATTTTAACATTACGAGATTACCTAATTTTATTATTTTAATATTATATAAGTACCTAATATTATTATCTTTTTATTTTTACATAAGTTCTTAATATAATTATATTTTTTTGTTTAAGTGTATTCAACTAGGTACATTTGTACAATAATATTTATTTTATGATTATTTGTATTTAATATTAGCGAATGTCTTTAAGACATTACGGTTTTGCCCTTACAATAAAAATTCAGTTCACGGTTTTTCCCAAATGAGGTTGGTCATAACTAGGTTTGCCCGATCAAAAGCCGAATTATGATATTTTGCCCAAGGATTGTGGGCAGTTCGAGTTTTACCCTGCCATTTCTGAAGTTTGTCCGATCTCGACTTTTGCCCATAACATATGTATTTGACTGGTAGCATTGCGAATTCTGTGACTGTAGTTTGTTTAAAATTTTAAGCGTGATTGCTTAAATTAACCATGATGAACAAACACTTATCAAATAACTCATTGTAAAATGTTTCATTAATTTTCCGATTGAATCGACTGTGAAATTTGCACTAAGAAATTATAAATTAAATATTTTATATCACAGATGGATTTGTTTTAAACGATAAGCGATACGCGTGATGCCTCGACCAAGGAAAATAGGTAGATTGTAGAATTTTACTTCTTGAAACAATTCATATCTACGCGCTGGTCAAACACATAATTAGACGGACAAAAAATTATGGTTGCATGTCGCAATGAAACCCCGAGGGGCCGCCGTGCTGTGAAATATGTACTTAGACATACAATGTATACGTGGTATTCATTTATAAAATAGTAAAAGCATAAAATACCGAGACACTTTTGAATGTGTATAAAGTCCATGTTGTATTATATAATGTACCTACCGGATAATAATACTGATATAAATATTAGAAACATAGTAAAATCTAATTATTAGTCGAATATATTATTTATCTACCACAAAAGTTGTTGTTTATATTATGATGCTTATTATGTAAGTATGGCATGGTGTTATTTCTAATATTGAGTTTTTAGTAATGAAATTAAGTAGGTATACGTATGAATATTTGGTAGGTATAATCAGTTGGTTACCTGAAAATGCTGTTATCATTAAAAAGTGCGCACAACAAAATAACCGAATATTTTATTTTTTATTTCTTATAAAAATTTTTCCATCTCTTCCTATACCTTATAGTATAAGAATTGTTGGGAATGTTCATCTAAATGCTACAACTTTTTATTATAAATATTATTTTTTAGTACATTTTAAGCGTTTTTGATCGATCATTATAGGTATTTAAAAATTTTAAATATCTATCATATTATACTGGCAGTTCCTAAAATGTGTGTAGGTAGTACCTATCTAGTAAATGCATTAATAATTTTTTTTTTTTGAGAATTTCATACAAATTAAATAGATCACAAAAATATAGGTATTTCTTTTAGTAAGTTATACAAATAATTATTACTGAACACTGAAGTAGTGAAGTATGAAATTACAATTTTTGAGACATTGTACATACAACGCTACAGTAACAACGCATATAATAAATATTACTTTAATAAATATACAGTTACCGTGAAAATATTATTATATTTCTAATTTCTATATAAGCCAATTATTGAAATGGACTAAAGTAGTTTTATTAGTGCATAAACTAGAAAAATATTGATTTCAAGGCTTCCATTTTTATGGACAACTATCGATTCCATGATTACTTTAGTATTTGGTAAGTACATAATATATACCATCGTTTTTTGAACAACTTTCCTAAATTATTTTCTCATTTCCTTTTTGTATAATTGAATAATAAGTTACATGTTGTATTTTTTGTAAAGTTGTATCTACTTACATGAATTAATTTCAATCAACAATATAAATCAATATGGCCATCTCTACAATAAACTTACTCTTTGAGCATTAGCCAGTTATCGAAACACAACAATACTTTAATACACTTTTAAATTTTATCAAAGAATTTGTTTATAAAATCTTATTTCAACAAAAAATAAATAAAGAAAAATAATTAATTCAAATAATAATCTAACTCAGTAACATCAACCAAATAAAATCAAATATTAAAACACAATACCATGAAGTTTTTTTTCTGTTTGCGATCTTTTATACCGATGTTTCCTAGTATGAGACAAAGTAATGAAAATCGTGTGAGGTGCCGACTTGACCTAGATATGGAGAAAAGCGAATTGAGGACACAAATATTTCCTACGTCGCAGTTTTTCACGACTTACGACAATCTACCGAGTAATTACATTTGTAATGATAACTCTGAATTGATAGGTTTGATAAAAAATATTCCTGTTGGGCGTAAACCTCAATGTAAGCCATAAGGAAGTAAATGGTTATTTAACAAAATACTTATATTAAATTTTTATAGGTATTTACCTACTTATACAAAAATGTTTTTATTTAATTAATTGATAATTAAAGCTACATGGCAAATAGTTCGGAAGAGTAAGTCTGAATAAATTGTTCATAAAAAACATAAATAATAAAATAACCGATATTGACTTCACTTCACTATAATAATATGCGTCGAATCTATAATGAAGTAATCTTAAATTTGTATTTATAAATCTAAATAATATATAAAACGGAATAAACGGATGTTTGTCCACCTGTTTGTTTATTAGAGACTTGACAACTACAAAATCGTTTAATAAAAAAAATTTTAAAAAAAAATAGTATATAAAAATTATATAAATAGATTCCTTAAGACTCCGAGTATGTTTATAATGTATTTTTCAGCCCCCTCGTAATTGAAATTTAGCTCAAACTGACATTCACCTCCCAAAAAAGGAGTATTATATTTATTTATAGGGTAACCATTGATTACACATTATATTATATTTCTATTTTGATTATTAAAAAAGCGGAGAAGTGGATGTCACTCTGCTGTACATTAGAGGTCTAGAAGATCGTTGTAAATTATGATGAATTGTATTAAATTTGAATTAAATAATATATAATATCATTTTATTCGAAAAATGATTTTGAGCGGAGACGGTATGTCAGTCTGGGATATTTTATACTGTTAATACTTATTATTAACACGGAAGCCAGCAAGTTAGCTACTATTCATATTATTATTTTCAAATTATTAGTGATGCTGGAAAAAATATTAACTATACTAATGTAAGATTCGGCTGTTTTGGAACCGAATTACAACAAAATGACTAAAATCGTTATTCTTTGTGTTAATATGTAATTTCGTCTAAATTTGAACTTAAAATAACTATTAAAAAGCTGTATTTAAATATTTTTTTTTACGGAAAAAACTGCTTAAGGGAACCTTGTTTTAAATTTTCAATCCTTAGCTATACAAATTGAACATTTTCTACATTTTTAGCTACAAAATCATTTTTTCGATTTTCAATTTGATAAATGTTGTCAAATGCTTTGAGTGCTAATAAAAACATCGTGAATATGTATTATTAATTATTTTCAACTGCTATTGTAGCAACGAATCAAGATTCAAGACTTTTGTGTTCAATTTTCAATTATTTAGACCCAATCAATATAAAATGTTATTGACATTTATAGAAAAAAAATGAAAATTGAAAATGTCCGTCATCAGTTCAAAACGAGTCAAAATATTTTGAAAATGTTATCAAGTATACGAATTGATGAAATAAACATATGATGTGAATTTCAAATGTTTACAGTAATTCGTTTTTGAATTACAAAAAAATAAGAAAATCACTACATGAGATATCGAGTGAATATAAAATGTAGTAAAAGTTTCAACTTCAAACGCTCATAATTTATTTGACTTTCCGGTAGAAATTTTTTTTTCGATTAAGGTAGACAAACTTTTAAGAAATCTTGTATTAAATTTCCAAATCTTAGATATCAAAAGAAAATATTTTTCGAATTTCTAACTCAAAATAATTTGCTAATTGTCTTGATTTTTACAAATTTTATCAAAATTCTAAATTCAAACTCTCGTAAAAATGTATTGTGTATTTACGCCAAACCTTTTTTTTAATGTCCACTAACAACAACTTAAGAAAAACCTTGTATTACATTTACAAGTTGTTTGACCTACTGAAAATTTTTTTATTGTCAGAGGTTTGAAAAAAAAACAAATAATAATCGAAAATTTCATATGCCTATAAATAGTTCAACATTAGTCCAAATATTTTGAAAATGGTGTGGTGTATTGAGAATACCAACACAAACATTCAATGAAAAATTCATGTATCTATGTAATTTTTTTTTTAGTTACACTAAAATTCAAAATTGATTTTTTCGAAAACTGGTTTAGCGTGAACATTAACGTTTTCCCTTAATTTTTTGTTTGTTTTTTCTGTCACGTTTAAAAACTATTGGGAATTTTAAATTTTGACCTCCCGAACGCACCAGCTAAATTCAAACTAGTAAAGTAACTGTTGAAGAAAATCGAAGCACTTTTTGTGCACCCAAACTGTGATGACACAAAAATAAAAAAATAAAAAAACACACATTATTGTAAAATCAATACATTCATCTCTCTGCTCGAATCTAAAATATTAGATATACATTTGTTTACGAATATATTTTTAAAAAAAAATGAACCTGGGGCGCCAGATTGCCATTGTTTACACTCAGCCATATAGGTAATACACATTATTTTTTAGCTCACGAGAAAAAATACATTTTATTTTGTTTGTCAATTTTTTATGCATAGTTATAATTAGACTTATATGACATTATTCAAAGAGTAAGTCTACTCGTATTATTATTTTTATATTTTTCAAAGCATATATAATATACACTACCTAGTCAAACATCAATAAAAATAAAAACAATTTAAAAGATTAAAATCTTTAAAAAATGAGTGGGTACCGCTCTGCTGTAGTGCTGTGTGGGTCACTGGGTTAAATTTGAATTCAATGACATAAAATGATTGAATACGAAAACAATTCCGGGCGAAAACGAACCGTATAATAAGTATATGTTATGATATTATTGCTATTAAAGTATTTTATTTTACTATATTAGTAATAGATTAAGTATGATTAAATTTTGCCGAAAACATTTCGTTTGAAGTGCCCTCGAATACTATTTTTAATTACGACAAAATAACTGAAATTGTTATTCTTTGTTTAAATATTTAATTTCGTCCAAATAATTTGAACTATTGGAGCTGTTGAAAGCGTCCCTTTTTTAAGGGTTCAAATTTAGACAATAATAATATAATATTATATACAATAATATGCGTCAGTGCTGTATGCCTGTGTGACTGTGTGTGTGTAAATTACTGATTTTTAATGCATATTAATCTTATTATTATTGTGCGTGAGTTCCAAAGTTCCAAGAACGCTTTATATAATTTATTAAAGATAAGCTACAGCTATAGCTAAGATTCTTGGAAAACAGTAGCGTACTAGCGTGCAGTCACTATATATCTATATTTTGCGGTAAAAAAAATGGCAACTCCTAAAGGTTTATGAAAGTCTCAACAAGTGAAAGAAAAATTTCCCGGTAGGTACCGGAAGTCTGACTTTAATTTTGAAAACATATTTGAATTTTTTATTCTTTTTTCTAAGTATTGTAGGAAATTGATTTTTATTTGTTGTATTGTTTAATTGTTATTCCCTTCCAAACTAATTTTGTTTTTTTTTTTTCAAAATGTACGTTTACAATGGTAGTAACAAAATAAAAATAAAAATTGATTTCCTACAGAACACAGACAAAAAACGAACAAATTTAAATATTTTTTCAAAATTAAAATTTTAATTTTTGAGAGCATGTTTTTTCTTTTGCTTATTTGCCTACATACAAAAAAATACTTTCAACAGCCTTAAAATATCTATAAAAAATATGTGTTTGTATATTTTTTAAACATATTTTGGCTACAGTATTAACTATTTATGTAAAGCCTTGTTTTAAATTTTCAATTCTTAGTTTGAAAATTGAACGTTTATTTTATACATTTTTAACCACAAAATAATTTCAAATTTTTTGTAATCTTGATAAATGTTGTTTACATTTTAACCTTAAATGTTTATAAAAATAATCTTGCCCGTGTGCTTTTAATATTTTTAACTGCTATTATACTACGTTATAAGTAACTAACCTTGTATTACCTACATTTTCAAACCTTTTGACATAACGAAAAATTATTTAATTACATTTATAGAAAAAAAACTTTAAAAAATCTAAAATGTCTAGTGCCTATAAATACTGCTCAAAAAGAGCTAAAATATTTTTAAAATATAATCAGGTATAGAAGCTGACAATATAAATATTTGGTGAAAATGGCATGTATATCTATAGTTATTCGTTTTTTAATTACTTTTTAAAATACAAAAATCGTTTTATGATTATTCGTTATTTTACTGTTAAATATCCAATGTAAACATTTTAATTCAAGATGTACTTATGTTACTTTTTGGTGAACTTTTGTTTTTTGTAAAAGGTGGAAAGAAAATAATGAATCTTTTATTAAACTTTCAAATGTTTCAATTTAAAAACAGCGAGAAAAATGTTCGAGATTTTGATGAATTTTGTCAAACTTATAATTTTTTTAGATTTACCTAATCTCAAATTTTTTCTTTGTTAATTATTTCGTCTTTGAGAATTAATATGTTGTCTTCGTCAACAACTCCGTCCGATGAATCCTGGTAGTTGGTAGCTTATTTTATAGGTAGTAAGTTATCTATTGTAGTTTTTGTATAAGTTTAAAAGTCAAATTGATTCTATTTATTTGATTATTAGCCAGTAATCAGTACAATACTTACATTGAAACACCGGTGTATTAAATCATATCTAAATAAATGTATAGTTTGTAATGTATTTATTTTGTTTTACTGATAACAATAAATGTATTTTAATGACGTAATCGAGAAATTGATTTTAATGTATAAAACATGGTTTTAAGAGACTCTAGAGTATACCACCGTCATGAACATCTATAGATACATTAATGTCATATAACATACTTACATATTAATATACTATAGGTACCTTTACATTAATATTCTTTAATTAGTGTCATTGATACATTTTTCAACTAAAGTCCAAGTGCAATAGTATTGGTGGAAAATTAAACCTTAAAAATGATATAGGTGTTATATTCGCAGGCCTATAATAGTTTAGGTAGGCAATAGGTACATCGTATATTCATATATAGTAGGTAACAATAAGTTATATTATATAGATGCCCTTTATTGACGATCAGTGGGTAACAACAATGACCATTGTATAATCCTTACATCATATACTGTGGATGGATCTAGAGAGCCTTAACAATTAAGGCTCTCCAGATGGATGCTTGTCCCAATATTTGAAGCACATAGTATGAGCGAACAGTCTCTCGTTGAGACGTGTTATCTGCGCACGAGTGTGTATGCTCGCTGCAAAATTATTCTAATAGCTACATTCTTCCTGGGGTTCATAAGTGACAATAACTAGTGATACCGAGTAATAAATAATATGTGACGATCAAACTTGCGGATGCGCAGATAACGCATCTCAATGAGCATGCCAGCATGTGCTTCAAATTGTTTACATGGGCGAGATAAACTATGGTTCCATCCAAAGCACGGACTAAGATATATACAATGTACTTATATATATATATATTAGTCCGTGACCCAAAGTATAAGATGTAAGGTATAACCCGTAGGGCCGTAGAGTACCTAAGTATAGTAAGTATTACTCTTTGGTACAACCTGACGGTGGTGATAACCGCGATGATATGTTTTAGTATATCGTCATGGTGATAACTAAGTCCGTGATAATAACATTGTATTATGTTAATGTGTTCATATATGACTATAAAGTCATTACTACTGATCAGTGGTCAGTGGTCAGTACAGTATCATTTGACATTTAAACATATTTTGAGCTATTAGTAAAGTAATAATTAGTAGATTTTAGTTTTTTACTACATAATAAGTAATGATTATTGTTAACTTATTACATTGTTCAATGACTTCAATGGTCTCTACTCTCGAATAGTCTATTACTTTGATCCGTTATTCACCGTCAAGTGCCAATAAATGGGTACACAATAATATTATTATGCTCTGTAGTCAATCTTATAACGATTATGCTTTAAAGTTTATAAATTAAAAAATTGATGAATATTATGTTTTTAATTTTCTCTGTTAGCATCTAAAGGTAAACTCGTGTAGAACATATTATTTTGTTCAAAAAGTTGGATGTAACATATATACATATTGGAAATATATATATATGAAACAGTGAGATGGCACCGCATAATAAAGAGGTAATTTTTCTACAGTCTCAATACTCAGTAGTTATTTTAGTCACGTTGAAAACTTACAAGTTTTTAGTTAAAGATATATAGTAAGGGTTTTTTAATGATTTATCATTGTTTTCAAATCTAAAACCTTAGCACTTGATATCTCTGTAGGTATCTTATAAGCATGTGCACAAGGTATGCATACCATTCCTTACTTTGAGACTACAAGTTAAATGCCTTACTCAATTGATTACCCAATGTTAATAATTTAAAATGACCTCAGAAATATTTATTGAATAAGGGAATAAATATATATATATATTATATAAACATCTACCAAAACACAGTATCAACCAGCAACCTTATAGTAGTAATGCCCTCATTGTCTAGAATTATTTGAAATCAGAATATTCATTTTGTAACTGTCTTGCACTCTTACCTTACACCAGAACTCGTGCTATTGGACATATTATATTCTATGTACGGAAAATATTATGTGGTATGGACACTTCATTAATTTAAGCTAATTATTCAACCAAAGTATTCATCTTTTATAAAATATTTCACTTAGCTTGTGAAAACTTACATTTATAGTCATATGCTAAAAATGTATGTATGCTATAATTTATAATTTATTGTAACTAATTAGATATATATATTTATTTAACATTGGTAATTTTATTATTATAAAACACACATTTTTATTTCTATTCCATCATTTATTACAATAATTGTACATACAAACAATTGTTTAGAATTATTAGTATTCTATAAAAATAGTTACTATGTATCAAAATTATTCAACAAATTGATTGCATGAAACATTGTAGACTATAAAAGACTTTCTTTAAGCTATTTTTGAACGTGGTACACAATCACTTATATGCTAAATAATTCAAAATTTGTATTACCAAGTTATTTAGCGAGATTGAGATTGTTAACGTGTTACATATTTGATGGCTGTCTTGTATTTAATGACATTGTTTTAATTTCAAGTTGCCTACGATTAATACGAATTTGTATACCTATAATAACAAAGAATTTTGTAACAGTTGAAAATATTCAAGGATGGCTTACAGCATTACTTGTTTCTTTTTCCTTAGCTCGGTCTTCTTTTAAATTCTTGTGTGCCAATTTAATTTCATTTGGCATCAGCTCCATTCTTTTTTCAATAAAATTATCCATATTCAAACAGTGTGTATAATTGAGTACCATAACCCGACATGTTGGACAATGATTATATTTCTCCAACCATTTGTCAATGCACCATTCACAAAACATGTGTCCACAACCCACCAATACTGGCTAAATCAAAATAAAGTAAAATAATTAAGTTATAAGTTATATTCTTAAAATAATGCGGTTTTCTCAGATGAATTTTATTATTAATTGTATCATTAATTGGTATATTATATTTCCTAAAAAATTATTTAAAGTTGTACCTTTATCAATACTTCTTTACAAACAGGGCACTGATATTCCTCATCTTGGAACAGACCTTCATGCAATACCTCAACAATCTTAGAATTCTTATCCGTTTCATCTTTCAACCTTCTCTGTAGTGATAACGAGTATTTCTTAAGAATATTTAATTGTGAATTCAGTTCAGTATTCTCATCTCTAAGTAATGTTAAATCTTTGAACAAAATTAAAAATATTATCTATACAATTAAGTGGTCAATAGATACTATGGCAAAATAGATAGGTTTCATCACAGTTGCAATAATTTTTTCAGTATTCGCATCTCCTTCACCTCCGTTCCATGTCATAGTTCTCCCCTTTGGATTGGTTGATTTATTTCTTGTTTTGAATGTATATGATTGATAGCCAATAAGATGTGAAGAACTACAATACATGTGAAGTAAAGAGTGGAAGAAAAATGTGTGATGATACCTATCTATTTTGCCATAATTGATACCATGTTTTAATTGTTGTTTTTATTGATTTTGTTTTTTAAAATTTATTCAATTTCGAACCTGTGTGTAATTGATGGAACTTGTCATCAGCTGTAGTCTGGCTGAAAATAAATTTAAAATAAATTATAACTATTATGGTTATAATTTCATTTTGTGAAAAACTTACTCGATGACATCGTTGATTTCAGGCTTTATAGTGGGTGTCTTCTGATTGTCTTGATTGCTGGTAGATGCAACATCCAGTTCCGCTAAGGAAAAAATTGATTATATAATCATCAGATATTCAAATTATGCTATTATATTTGAAAATGTATAGTAGGTATTTTATTCTTTTAAATAATTCATTAAACATGTAGTTCATTTATGTAATCATAATATTTATTTTACAACCTTTCATTGAACAATTTTATATTTCAGAAATGTCAATATTTTTTTTGCTATGATTATTTTGATCTTATTAATAAAAAAAAAATACATCTATAATCATACTCATATACTATTTGTATCTAGTTTATAATCAATTTATTTTGATTGGAATCATGAAAATTTAATTATGTTCAATATATTACTATTTAGTCACAGCCAATTTCTTAGTACTTGAAATAAAATTATCTTTGAATACATGATACTCACATGACGGCTTTTCGTGTTTATTGATACATTTTATTCCTAACTGACAGAACCCACTCATGTGAAATGTGCAAATGGGATTCATATTGCTTGTCTTGTCAACAGTTACTGGAAACAGATTTAAATGTAAGTTATTAGTAACTCAGAAAGAAAATTTTAGATTTTCATAGATTCAAAATGTACACAATTACTAAAAAAACATTACTAGCAAAAGTGACTACCAATTTGATAGTAGATAATATTATTTAGTTTTTATTTTTTTATTGTGAGTTGTTTTACATAGCTGAAATATTGAGCTGTAGATAGATCATAATAATGTAGTGACACACTAGTACGATACACTCAAGAATCCTAGAATGTCTAATGATGTTATACAATTTAAAACTAGTTGTTTAATTACACTAATAAGTAATTACAGACCATATGCTTTAGAATTATTTGACTTTTTGTCGTATAAAATATATGATAAAGCAATACCAGTATATGTATCGCTATGTAAACGTCTTCTGAGAATAATAATAAATGTCATATCTCATTCATTTTCAATAAATCTGAGCACATAATCTGAGCACTAATCTAAGTACACACATTTAGCTGTTTATACCTGAAACGTTTCCTGTTAAGCACGGATGTAGCTGTCGGTGATTACTAGACGCCGAATTGCTGGTGGCATGCGTGAGACTGCAGCAGTTTGGGCGCTGAGAAAAAAAAATGCCATTAGTGGTTTATTTGCATGATTTTAAACACAATACTCTGTCTTAAAATAGAATACACCAGTTTCGTGCATCACGACTGACGACCACGGATGGTTAGATTAACCGAACCTGATTTTCCCCCGCTATGCGGCGAAATCGACAGCTCACAACTACCAAAACCGGTATCACACACAATGTTATTATTATCTATAGAAAATTAATAATCTATAGATGTTGGCCTGCATACATAGGAGTTCAACAATTAATTTCAATTTTTTAAATTTCTATCCGTTTTTTGATGACTTAAATACACCTATAAAATTATATTATGTTCAATGTAATACTTGTGGGAGGGGGAGGGGAGAGGGGGTCTGTACAACGCGGGGTGATAAACGGTCTCGTCGAGCTCTCTAGTACAAACACCTGGTGCAGTTATAGAGCAGATGCGTTGCGCTGAACGAAAACTTGTCGGTCGGCTGGAGTATTTACTTTGAGACAGAGTATAATATATATTAGTTATAGTCGTAATAATAATATATTCACTCATACGACGACACAAGACACGTGAAAGTATTGAATACAACCACTGTTTATACTACCATAGAATATATTATATGTATACACACCTGTGGAATGATGTCGGCGGAGCGTTATTGATAGTACGACCACCGAGGGTTGGTCGCGGCAACGGATCAGCGAGTGTTCAGTAGCAAGACACCGACAAGACGAGTGTGCTGTGACCGACTGCCGAATGCTCGAACGTCGGAGCGCGCCGGTTGTGATTACAGTCGAAAACTGGTCCTCTTGACCCCTCCCACCAACCAGGATTATCTATATCGTCGCAGGACTGAGACGCGCTAAATCGTTACTTCCATGACAAAGTAAAAGTACCTATTATTCCTTATACCGTGAATCTCGATTATCCGTCTTCCGATTGACCGTCTTTTAGGTTCACCGTCACACTTCCGTTCTAACATGATGCGAATTATTCGCAGTGATCATACTCATCAACCATCATGTAACATGATGCAGTAGCATCTTATATTCTTATCAGTGTACTCGGGACTGTTCGGCAATATCTACTAGATAGGTGATATAATATACGTTTTATGGATAAGATAATTTAAAATATTATAAGTTAAAAAATATATATGATTGAATATATATCGACATTTAGTAAATTAATAATATAGTAAATTTTTAAAAAATAATGAATAATGAACCAATGTATAAGTATTTATGTAAATACGTCGTAATTATTAAAAAAAAACAGTAAATAATGTGTTCATAGGGTGTAACAAGGAGACTCGACAAATTAAATAACTTTGTTCTAAATAAAAAAAACAATGTTTAATAAATTTAATCGAGTACCTACCATGCTGTACTATGGTTATTATGGCAACAATATTATAATATCGGTTCCACTTTATTAATTCTAAAAAATATGTTTTTATTTTTTTTTAAGGATTTTAAATCTTTTCAGGAGGATTAATAATTGTTTGTGATTCTGTGAAAACAATTTTCTCCTGAAAAAAAGTTATTTCAATTGAAAAACAAAAATAATTGATTTTAAAACAAAATTAACTTTTTTTGTATTACCAATATCAAAAAAATAACGATAGGACAGATGAAAATATGTTGTCTTCCCTATGGTACATAATTTTATGTCTCAACTACACTGTAGTAGAGCGTTATATTTTCGCGCGAATCTGTTTTCTTTTTTATTTCCTAATTACGTAACAACTAAAAACATGCACGCTTAAAAGCTATTACCAATCCTTAACAAAATAGTACTGAGAAATTGTATTAATAAATAATATATATACCAGCTAATACCGTGCACTTCGTTGCCCATTGAAAGTGCCAACTATAATATTAGATATGTTTTATTTTACATAATGAATAACTCGACGTTGCCCGCCGACCAGTAACGATGCATTCCTTCGTAATTCGTATTGCATATCCTTTGTCTGCTCAGGATTATGTCTGCGTAGTTTACATTAGAGCGACGTATAAAAGAACTAACATTATTATGTGACTAAAATTATCACATGAATAATTTTTAAGTCACGTTCGAAAAATATAACAGCCTGAAGTTAAAGTCGCACTATAATAAAGTAATAAAATTGTCAACATAAGAAATACGGTAACCAAGCACTCCACAGCCCTAATCATAGGCCTATAATAGGTAGCTACTGCGGTATGCTCTTATAAACATGTAGATTTTTCGGTTTGGAAACACATGAGCAAGCCACATAGAGCTAACCATGAGAAAAACATGGCGTGTCCAAATGTATGCCTGCTACCTTCAAGGTTTGACCCTGCAATTTGTTCATCGTCATTGAAAATGCGACTTTTAATGGGAACTGCAGGCGTTTAAAATTTAATGGCAAGTTGTTGGGTGTGATTGGTTTGCTCGGTGTAAGAACATTGGCTCAATTGGCGATTCTAATTTACTAAATAGAAAACAAAATCAAGCTTCCGTGATTGATTAATTTTTGTTTTTGGTAAACTAATAGTTATAATAATTGTTTATTATTCCACGTCGATACCGACCTGCCTAGAAGCATCTGTGCTTGTCGAGTTTGAATGTTATTTATTTTCAGCCAACTACTATTTCTTACTAAAAGATATACAATTTACACATTTTTTAAAATTAAAATTGAAATAAAAAAATTCACACAATATTTATAAATTGTAGCCTATGTGTTATTCTGATGTATAAGCTATATTATTGTATAGTTTCATTAAAATAAATTCGGTAGTTTTTAAGTGAAACATACTTACAAACTTTCAGGTTTATAATATTAGTAGGATATATAATATAAATATATCTGAGTCTCTAAATTTAATTAATATTTCTTTTCATTCCGATTAATGCACACAATATGTAGGTACACTAAAAATTGTGTTTCAAAATAATGCGATACAGATTTTACAAATTGAAATCTGGTATTTTGTCTTTCTTCGTTTTTAAATTTAATTCAAAACATAATTCTTAATATAATTATTATGGTATGGTATAGTTTCACTGACAAATGTGTAAAAAGTCAACATGTATTATTATTTCCCCAAGGCCCAAAGTGTAAGATTTTTCTTTTTAGACAAAATTATAAAATTACAATTTATTTAATATTATTATTATAATTACTTATATTATGTTTTACAAGTATATATTGTAGTTATATGACATATGTTTTTTCTATTTGTCAATAAGTATAACTATATTTATGTTAAAGCAAATTAGTAGAAAATATTATTACTTATCTCTAAAATCAGTAATCAGTAATAAAATATACAATATTATTAGACACTCTTCAACTTTCGCATAATTGTCTTTTATTATAGATAATAAAAATATTTAAATAATTCACAATAACAATGCTTAAAAAATATAATGAACTTTAAAATTAAAATTAAATGCATTTTAATTTGTTTATTAATCATGTTTAAATAACCATAGTTATTAGCCCCCGTCAAAAATGATTATAGAATATACAGTGGTGATTACATTAGAACTGGTTCTTACAAGCTCTACTAACTTTTAGACTCACTCACAAATAAAATAATTATTCATAATAATATAAACCTTTAGACTCATTATTCAAAAATCTAAACAATATATATATTTGGAAAACTGATTGATATCAACCCAAGTATACTATACTCAGACAGAAAAATTTTGAAAAAATCATTGAATAAATACGTTCTGATTACTGACAAGTGTATGTATACACAATACACTATTTAACTTTCGACACATCATATTACTACCTATATGTTGTAATTTTACGTGTTCAAAATATGATGTCAGACACAATAAGCAAAAATTAAACACATCACATTATTGTAAAACTGATATCACATTCTTCGCTCGGCGAAAAACTAAAATTATTAAAATGTAGTTGGCAAAGTTAAACTAATTTTCAAATGCTACAAAGTTAAATTAAGGAGATTGCATCAATGCAAATAGTTTATTTTCAAGGAGATGACTATAGGCAACATGAGATTACTTTTGTAATAAATATTGAGTGGTTGTTGCGCATAGTAGATTATCATTAATGCGAGTAGACCTCAAAAGAGCAATTAATGTTTTAAGTTGCAGTTTGTAATTTAAATGGATGATTTTCAAAAGTTAGATTTCGGGATCTATCGCAATATTTAAATAATAATATGTAATGTATAAATTATTATTATCAATATCACTTAAAGTTGTGTAGAATATATTCACATACATAAAAAGTAATGAGTTCGTAAATTATGAATTCGATAGTAAAATAATAAAGAAGTTCGGAACACCAACGCTAGATATTTATTAAAAAATGTATTTCTCAAGCTATTTATCGTTAGCGAAACTGTGCATATTAAATTTTTGGACTCTTAGGATTCTGTGAGAACAATTTATTAAAAGGCTGCTTGTGTTAAATGTTAAAGTTTTTAAAATTCAAGTTTGACAAGGCGCCTGTAAGTCGTGTAGATACTACATAAAGTGCTAAACATTAAAATACTGCAGCACTATACAATACTATATATTACATATATAACATAATAATAATACATACACATAATTTAGACAAGTGCACTTAATCCGTATATTTCTATACATGTATTTTATTTAATTATTATAAAATGAGCCGGGTTGTGAAGGGGGGGGGGGCGATATATTATTATTGTTTTCGATTGAAGTCTTATCTTGAAGTCTTATATTGAAGTCCAATCTTACCAAACATACTTTGCGAAGAGTAAATCTATTAAAACGACTGGATAATAATATTATCGTTATATATTTTATACAGCAGCTACAGCTGTGACCGTGCGTGGTCGCAGTTCTGCAAAACGGTCGGTTTGGTGATGAGGAGTTCGCGGTACACATACGAACACAATACACAAAGCCTCCCTCTACCACCATTACAGTTTAGGGCTTGTTAAACCTTTGCGTGAGTAAAACGAATTTTGGCCGCCACCTCGGCGCCGTACTGTCACCGTATTCGCACGCCATTATCGAATGTTGCGTTTCATGTAACAATAATAGAAGGATAATAATAAAAATCTGACGGCGAAAACCCAGTAGTCAGGTTGTTGGGAACGTGTCCAGATAATAATATTCATATATTGGCGCGCTATAGTTCAATCATTTTGCACCCTTTATAATTATTAAGTTCACGTCGGTGCGAGTTAAAATATTATACAGTTGATGTATTTTGATGGGACGTCGAAATGCAAACAGAGTAAAGAGTTATTCGCATGGGCACCTATTATAACTATTATTACCAAGCGTTTGCTTTTAGCTTATAAATTATTATATTATTATATTCAACGGACTATTATTAATCCGATTATACATCGACAGTCTACACGTCAATTTTGTTTTGTTATTTTCTCCACCCCCTTTGTTTTAATAATAATTATTTATAATATGCGTCATTCTCGACATTAAAATAATATTGTGTCATATTACGAGTACGAAACCGATCATTCATTGTGTTATTGACATGTGCATATGCGAACAAGAATAGGATTTGTCAGTAGGTACCCGCATCGAACCCCACTAGCACTAATAATCATTTACAAGTACGACCAATTCAATATAATATTTTAGATCTCGTGATGGCAACGACGTGATTAGAAACTGTCTAATATTCTTGTCCCTTAAATAAAAAAACCTAGCGAGGCCACTTCAACGCTGTGGCAAAAACGCAGTGTAAAGCCCCCGCGCCTTGTCCAATAGTTTTTTTTAAGTAGTGAGTGTTTTTTGATAAAATAATCACCCTATACAAAGACACCAGTGCTTGGAACTTTGATTAAAAATACAGGTCTTAGAACCGGAAATGATTCCAGAACATTCTGAAAACCTGGGGAACACGATCCATACTTGTTATTTATATTTATAATCAAAAGTTAGTGGAATTCAGATTATAATTAAATATTGGCACAAATTGGCAATCACTGTATTTTAAGTTTAATATTGCGAATTGTGTCACTTATTTTATTATCCTAACTACCTGAGTTTAATTTATACACTTATGGAACAATATTATATTATAATAAAAAATGTTGGTGCCTATCTTTAAATACTGGTTAGTATTCATTATGATAAAATTATAACCAGAAACCAACAATAACAATTATATTTTTTAAAAGTCTAAACCAGAACTAAAACTGTACAAGTTCAAAGCACTGGAGATATTATACGAAAATCAATACATTGACATTAATATTTAGATAACTACAATTTTATATTTTGTTACTTGTTAGATGTATTTAATACACAAATGTTACCATTAGATTTATACTAAATATTTAGGCGTATATAGTCAGCGGTAAATTAGGTAATTTATGTAAATGACAAATTTCTTAGTTATTGTTATATATTGTTTAGTATTTACTTATTTAACACGTAGATATGTAAATAGGTAATTAAAATACCTAATACGTCATGTAATGTTATGCGTTTAATATTTTTTATAATAATGACCACGATATCATCGTATACAGCACAAAATGTTTGTGTGTGTTTAAAAAAAATAATTTACACAATATATATTAATCTTTCATATTTAATGAGTCAAGTAGAAGGTATTGCTAATGCAGAACGATGAGCCGTTTTACTGACTTAATTTTACGTTAAAGGTTATTTTGTACAATTATAACTTAAGAATTTATTTGAAACATATTTATAGCATTATTGTCATAGTATACTAATCAGTAGATACTTTTTTTCGATAAAATTAGATATGTGGCGCTGTCTTCTTAATATATTATATCCCTCTGGTTAGTGGTTATTGGTGATCAATGACTACCACTAATATCCGAAAAAATTAGCTTCGTAACTGTTCAGGTATTTCGATGAAGCCATAAACTATTAATGTTTCGAAAAAAAATATAATTTTTAACCATACCTGCATTCAATAATGAATTACCTATTTGGGACTAGTTAAATCAGTATTTTGTACGTCCCTCCCCCTCTCACTATAAAAAATATACTGGGGCCGAGTTCTTATAACCGGTTAAATATGTATTGGCGAAATCTAGATGAATGGAAAACCTTGAGCAATAGCAGTTTTATAAGGGAAGACAATACCATGATACCTTCAATCGCCCTCCCTCCTCCAATACTTGGGACATGGGAACTCAATTTTAAATTTAAATTTTAAATAAAAATTGTAAATATTAAAAAGTAATATTATTCCTGCCAATTATGATTAACAGTAAATATTATAAGTGTTTTAAAAATGACAGGAATAAAACGTAATCACAAGAGGCAATGGAATAAAATAAAAATGTTTGGGCCACAGGTTCAAAATTCAGCATTTTACCATTTATCTTTTGTTGAAACTGCTATTAAAGCAAGGCTGGTGGAAGGTATACATTGGCACGAACACAGGTGATCTTTCAAAAAAGGGTAGATCAATTCAAAAGAGAGGTTCTCGTGTTATTTATTATTGAACATATTGTAATCCAGAATAAAGTAGAAGATACGAGAATAAAATATTTTTATTTTATAGCCAGTTGTAAATATACATGTGTATAATGTGTTATTGGCACGTACATGCACTAGCTCTCCGCTATTTCTTTTATACACCTTCACTAACACTAATTATCACATACCACACATTCATTTACACAGTTCACATGCACTCGCATAATAAGCTGCCCAAATTGAACTCCTTATAAAAACAGTCGGTATCGCATCCAGTTGATAATTTATAAATCTTTACATAAATATTCATAATTATATTATTTAAATATAGTGTGTGAATAATTGTTCCCAATTACAGTAGTGTTAAATATAGTAGGTATTTAGAACTATACATAATATATACATTGCAATCATCTCAACCGCATCGTAATTAAAAATTATTGTTACACGCAGCTGCCTGGCGCTTGTTTATGTACCTACTACCTTTAACGTCGACTTAACAATCATAATGCTTATGATAATTTTTTAAGTAGATACACCTAAGCAGTTAAACGACTTGTTAAACATGTATAAGCATCTGTTCCGTTTCAAAGGTGTGTTATGGAGTGTTTTTATACACGTCATATATTATGATTTAAAAAAAAGAGCGCATTGATAGTGAAATTTGAAAAAATAGAACAAATATTATACAATATATAATATATAAATTTACAATAATTGCTACTATTATTACTTACCATAATAATAGTATAATGGCAGGTATGAGAACACAAACAATTATATAGGTACCTACTATACAATATTAAAATTTTTCTGATAGTCATAATATGATGGTTTAAAACCATTAATTCAAACTAATTTATTGTGTAATATATGGATCGTACAGTAATTTTTTTCTTTAAAACAGTGTTAGTTTATGAAGATAATAATTTTATTTTATATGACAGTTCATACATAATTAAAATATTTTATGTATATTGCACAATTTATATGCATGTACCTATGTTTATAATATAATTTAAATAACAAATTTCATGTAATTCAAAATTGTATGGAATCGGGATGGAAAGCTTATACGCATTTTGATATTTTTATTAAGCCGTCTAATTGCCTGCAGCAATAATTAGCTAGTAGCTACACATTTCAATCATATTTTCCAACTAATTGGATACATTATTAGATTATTATTATACAGTTTATTTTACTAATTGTATCGCTTTTCGATAGAACCGGCACACAATGTGCATGTTTCATCACATTGTTTGTAAGTAGGTATTGACTAATGAATAAAATAAAAATATTACGCAGTTTACGTGTGTTATCAAAGGAAGACACGAATATACATAGAACATAAACTAAATAATTCTATATTTCTATCTACATAAATTATTATTACTATTTACTATAACAGTATAAAGGCAGATGTAGGAATACAAATAATTATTTAGGTACTCGTTCAGTTGTATATACTATTATAGAAATACTTTAATATATTGTATTATATTATAGTAGGTACATATTTATTACATGGTATTAAATGCCAGACACTTTAGCACTATTAAATAATTTAAATTCATGATTTAATTTTGAGTATTGATTAATGCTTAAATAGATAACAAATAAATAATAAAATGATGTGAATTACTTTTCATAAAAATTTTAATATTTTAAACTATGAGAGATAAACCAATCTGTTGGTTTAACAACGATGTGTGACGTTTTTTGGGTTTTTCATAATTTATGTTAACCCCCCTTTGTACGCTGACTTGTTTGTTTTTTTATATTCTGGCATAACATTTATTTTAACCAAAATAAAATAATACCTATAGACTATAGAGCATATCTATTCTTATCTCATTTATATTTAAACTGCAATCCGCCTATCCAGTAACCACACACAACAAAACCAAATGTACACAATAGTGTTAAATGTTATAGGTACAATAATATGTACTTTATGCTCTTCAGTCTTCATTGTACATTTAAAGAGACATCATCGAAGTTAACATTTGACACGTTGAATAAATTGCATTTTGTGTAAAGTAGAAAAAAAGAAAAAATATTTTGATGAATTACTAATATTTTAGAACAATTGTATAAAATTTAATAATAGTTTCAACCACACATAAATTCAGTTATTAATGGGTTAAATTCAGTTAATTTGATAATAAACTTATACAATGTATTAGTATAGGTAATTTACCTTATCGCAAAAAAAAAATAATAAATTGCAAATGAACATCTGTTGTTGTGTATTATCTGTCAAGATATATTATGCATTATTGTAATATTTTTTTCTTTTATTCAAGAAGAAGCCTCAATAGCGTGACCATTGGGTTGTTTTTTACATGATAATAATATGTTCTTAAATAATTATTATAATAATAAATCATATTATAGTTAAAATAAATATTTCACTATACACAGTTATTTTATATTACTGTTTACGGCCTATCAAGTATTGATAAACGTGCAAATAAAAATCGACATTTCATATTATTTTTAAGTCAGGGTCATAATGTCAAATTTAGATAAAAATATATAATATGTAATAACGAATAAGAAATTTAAAGAACCCAATCAAAAATTATTATGAATAAAATATATGATAAAGTTCTCAATTGATTATAATATGTACAATTTAAAATATAATATAATTAACAATTTCTATATCAGTTTTAATCATAAGAAAGTGAATAAGTATTAACATACCATCTGCATTATAATATAATATTATTAAGCTATTACATTTTTTGATAACAACCACATCAAAAACAAATAACATATTAAGGTTTAAAAATTGAAGTACTACTTATCTAAACTATATTATCAGTGACTAGTGACTATTATAAGTTTAGCTCATTACTATTAACTACTTCTTTAAAATTAGAGTATAACTTCAAAGTTAGTTGTAATCATTTACACTCGATACTGTTGGACTACTGGCCACTGTACATTTCGGCCTAAATATTTTTTATTTGTATGTATACTATTTATAGGGAAATTGTTGGAAAATCGATATTTTTCAGATTTAGGACTGGCAATATAACTGTATTAAAATTGGTTTGGATAAAAATATTGGTTTTCTTGTTTGTGCTGCTTATGACTGAACATTGTACCTAGTCCTAAAAACTCGTAACTATTTACGTAACTGGTAAAAATACGTAATAATTTCCGTACAACATCTAAATGAATAATTTTTTTTCTACGCAATTCTTTCATTTTTTCAGTATAAAATTGATATATCTCTTGCCATAATTTTTTTTTTGCAGTTTGTGCTCTGGCGTTTTAAACTTATATAATAAGTATTTTTAATTTTTAAGTGTCCTGAAAAAAATATTAGTACAGCAATTTATGCAGTATATTACAATTGTAACTTTTTTCCAGGGGCACAATTTACTGTTTTGTTACTACATTTTGTATAATATAATTATACAATAGTTTTTACTGCGACCTTGATTTATTTGTGATGTGTTAAATAGTTTCGTTATTTTTGTAACACAAAAAATATCAATGTAAATAAAATAATTTTAAATTCTGAGAGGGTAGTTTTTTTTAAATTTTAACAGGTTAAAACGCTTCAATGTTTCAACCTTTCAAACGGTTTCAAGGTTTTTAACAACATATTTGCATTGTAATATAATACATAATTTGATATATACGAGTAAACAGCTGTTACAAATAATTATAATATACCTATAATTCGTATCGCCTTAATTGTACACAATTTATTTTTGTCATTAAATTTTAATATTATTGAGAATTTCAATTATTAGCGTTCTAAATTGTCAATAATTTACTCAGAGGTCGTCATAACCACACACATTCCAAAAAGCAAGGTAATCAATCGAATCCGCACATTTTTATACATCAATTCGGCACAGATTTCCCTGTATCAAACCCTTGAATATACCACACATATTTATCTAAAATTGCATTATCGTTTAGAAGTTTGGAACCACACACCGGCCAGTTAATCATATTTAATTAAAATTACTTGAAATAAAAGTTTATATAACCGTGAAAACAAAGAAATTATGGGGCATCGCTACTGCTGTTAATTTTAATACATATTTTAAAAAAAATCGATATGACTTTAAACGTAAATCACAATGGTATTAGGTATACATTTCTACTGCCTTAAATTTATATGATAATCATTAATCAGCAATGAAATAAGTTTAATAGAATGTTTGAAAATACTAGGATGTAAATTTATTTCAATATGAGTAATATCTATGCTACAATATTACACTATTTTATCTTATTACCTAACAATATTTTAATTATTTTTGAATACAATTATTTTCAATTAATGTTAAAATTATAAAATGTCATACCTATTAGTAAATTTATCATTTTTAATAAGATTTATTTTATGACAATAATCAAATAATGTTTAATTTTTAACTGTCAGTCAAATGTGTAAGGTTTTGAATTATCAACCTTCTATATTTTCATTTTTAGCAATAGAAAAAATCTGAATTTTATTGAACAACGCTTAATTTACTATATCTACGAGTATTCTATTTATGCCTTCTTAAGTTTTTTGTCGATTGACGATTACTAAGATATTAGAGAAATATCCGGTGCTTGAATTAGTATTTTTCTGTAACGTAAAAATAATGCATTTAGTAGAGGACCTCTACATTTTTCATTTTTATTACTGCATAATTAGGGCCCAGGAATCATGCATTAGCATGTCATAATATCTTAATAATTATAAAAGTTTTGAATCGAACCCTCAGAACTTTCAATATAAAATGTAACAGTGCTTATTTCCATTTATACAACAGTGTTATTTTTGGAATGCAAATAATTTGTATTGTTAAAAATTGTAGTTATAATAAATAATCAAATGATTTGTAGCATTACATGTTATATTGTTTAAGGACTTGATACTGAATAAGTTAATCATAAATGGTTCACAAATGCTTTGACACCAATTCTGTTAAATTAATTTAATTTAATATATTTTACATAATTATATAATATAGATGTTTCTTTTAAAATAATATTCATTGTAACTGACTATCATAATATATCAATAATAAAAACATAATATAGACTCGTATTAAGATATAAATAAAATTTAATCGCATTATACATTCACATTAATTTGTACGAGTATTAAATATTATTAATAGTACTTAAAGACCAAAGCAGGAATATAATTTTAACCCAATTATATTATAATATGATGGTTTAAGAGTATAATCAAACACATGAGTTAAAAAATACGAATGATTTTTTTTTCATTATCTGCTGTAATGCAATAATTTATTTTTCTTAGATGGGTAATTTTAACAGGGAATAATATTCTAATTAATCCTTGTCGAATTATATTACTCTTAACTGACGTCGGATTCTTTATCTCAACTATTAAAAACACTTAAAATATTGTGTTAAAAATAAAAACAGTATGAAGACATTCATATATAGATGCGTGCATCACAGCTTTCCTTATCAAAATACATAACGTTATAATATTGTTATTGTGTTTGAGTATTCCATTCGAACCAAAAATACTGGTACAGTGGTACGTGTATATCATACTCACGTTTGTGTGTGTAATTGAATATGTGTATACGTTCATATATGTATAGGTGCATGTGCGTGCGTGTGTGTGTGTGTGTGTGTGTGTGTGTGTGTGTGCGTGCGTGCGGTAATGTTCAAATACTGTTAGGTAATAAGCCACAGTCTTAAAATTGATTTTCACAAGAACCTTATTTTCCAATCTTCAGCGTCAGTAGAGTGAACAATTTCGGTGAGTGGGTGGGTGAGTATGAAAAGAATACGGATGTTTCGATTAGCCGCCTCAGTGACGCCACTATAAAAGTACGAAGCACTCTGAATTTTCTACGTATATCTAAGGATGTTGTATCTTTTTCTTCTTTCAGCTTCTCTCAAAGGTATTTAAATTATAAATTATTCATAAAAAATCATATCGTTTAAAAAATAATGCGATTTTATTGACGAAGAATTTTGAATGTAGAGCATATCTCAAAATAAAATGCTTGTGTTCCTAACATTAGTACGCAATAGTCAGCTCCGCATCAAATAAACTAATAAGTATCCAGGTGCAAGTTCAAAATACGCCTACTATAAGAATCCTACAATATTTAATATTTAATAAAAAACAAATCAATGATTTTATGGTAACCAGGCATTAATATTATAAATAAACCATGTTTTAAAAACATTTTTTACTTGATTTTATTGTTTGGTAAGGAATTATTATTTTAAATCCTTATACATATAATATATTTGATTAAAAATGTGTCCATAAGAAATTTTCCAATACAATTTACACATACATAAAACATCACGAGTGTTTAAAACTCATTAACTACCTAGGTGCCTAGAATAAAACTTATTCTGCATGATAAATATGGACGATGCTGGCATATTTGATGTATTGACAGTAAATAATGCTAATTATTATTATTATCACCGTATTTTTTCGTCGTAGTTATGAGTGTACGTGACATTTTCTAGAATGGAATGATGTTCAGATTGAAAATCTTTCAGAAAAGATTTCTTTATTTACATATCTAAATGTAAACACAGGATGAAAGGCTGTGGTTAGAATGCCGAAGATTCAGAGTAAGTAATATTGTTGTAAATATATTGATTATATCCATTTTTTTCTAAAAATCAAATACTGTATTCTACGATTGTTTATTTTCCTCCACTGTCTATTTTTCTAAGTTATAAGAGAGTAAGTAATTGTTATCCTTATATTATTTTGATTAGTTACATATTATTGTTCTAAATATTTGTACATATATTAAACATTAAATATGAAACAAATTCGATTTAAAAATCATAGTTTTAACATTTAGTAAAATATTAATTTTTTAGAATATTTTAGAACTAAATTACAACATACAAGTCATCATCAATTATTTTAATGACGTATGTGATTATGTGTTACTAATATCCATACCTAATATTATTTAAGTTTAACTAATTAAATAATTTGTCATAATTCCATACCTAAAACAAATAAATAAATAGTTTAATAATTATATAAATATTTTTTTTATTCTGTAAAATGTATACCTATTTAAAACAAATACCATAATAATAGAATTTGATTATTACATATCACTGCAAATATAAATTATTAGTCGACGTATAAATAATCCTTATCATGGTATCAAACCGTCGTGGTGTAAATACATATTTTCTATGACTTTCTATTTCCATGACCCAACCTGTATTAGAAATTTAAAATCTTAAGTATTTTTTGCACGTTAATATTATATTGTAATGTGCACAGAAAATTTAGACAGTCTTTTGTCATCAATCTAGATTTTTTCTTAAATTTCTCGTGAACAATATACATTGTGCAGTTGTTTTGTAAATATTATAATCGAACAATAATTCTATTTCTTGGTTAAATAATATTGCACTGCACTACATGTAAGAAATCATATTTAACCTTTGGTGGAGGTATAACACATTACATCATGTGTTACTGTATTTGTTTTCTATAAAACCATCGCTATAGTAGGTACCTGTAGCGGTGGCGGCGCGAGGCGAGCACATGTACGTGTAGGGCGTGCGGGGTGGAACGGGGAACAACCCTCGACGCGATCAATACAGGCTTTGTGTTGTGGGAACGGCAGAGACCACGAGGCGCGCTACTCTAGAAAGGCTTTCACTAGTCGCAGCGGCCAATTAATGAAAACTATTAAAGTATTAAAATTCGCAACTTGCAATTATGCTAATAATTGGTATTCTTGATTATTAGCGTACTGGCTCACGTCACAATTGGCAATGTGCAAACATTTACAATATACATATTATTTTGCAAAAAATGTAATAACTGTTTCGAAACTTTCTATCATTGTGTTTGTGATTGAAAATGAACAACATAAATATAATGGCCGTACATATTTTATGAATGGTGAATAGAGATAATTCAATTCCAAAGAATATAATTAGTATAGCTCAAATCAGTATTGAATAGAAAATTGACGATTACGACTTACGAGTATGATTAATTATTTTTTATCACCAATTATGTTCACTATCGTATATTCGTAATAGTTACTGTTATCGGTTTGTCGGATGTCTGTTTCATCGTGTCAATTTACTCTTGTTGCAAACTAATACCTATTGTAAATATTACGTCATTCTTTAAATACGATAAAATTTCTATTTTGTACCTAGGTTGAAAAAAAACAATTAATTTCATTAAGCAATGCCACGTGTAACAAAATGAACAGACAATTAATTTTTGAAACCGGTTGTTTAGTACAACTCTTATGTTTGTGTGGTATGGACCGGGAGTGAGCCATTTCAGTAATATACCAAGACTGAAACAACCTGTGTTACAAAAACTAATTAACAGTTAAATGTCAATATTCGGTATTACATGTTCATTCGGTTCATTAATTTTCTTCATTTTGTCAATATTTTTTTTTCATATACATCACATTCACTTAATATAGTATAATTCTTGTTTGATTTATTTATGACCATGTGTTAATAAAGAAACAAATATTTATAACTAATTTTAATTTTGTCGTCATTTGTTGTCATTAAACCAAACTACGATTTTATACTAATGTATTATATTATATTACGATATTTTGTGTGTCAGAATAAATATGTACAACGAAATCTTCCGAAATATTTAAGATAATAATCATATTATGATTTTTAATATTATGCAATACGCTAGTGGAGTTAAAAAAATTTCAAAAATATAGTTTAAACAATATTTATTTTTTATTTATTTATTAAATTATTAAGGAGTAAATTAGGTCAAATATAGGCACAATATTTTCAGGGGAAGGAGAGCCCGCAAGAGCGACGTATCTCCTCGTAACTCCGTGATACAATATTAAAAAAAAAAAATACAATATTATTAATAGCAATTATAAATTATAATCGATCAACAGAATCATACATTTTCAAGTTCTACTCTAATAATTACATTATTATATAGAATAAAAAATATTGTAGAAGGAGGAAAACTTCAAAAAAATTATTTTTTCAAACAATACTCATAAGTAATAACATATATTTTATAATTAAAAACTAGATTATTGCCAGGATACATAAATATATTAATGCTGTGATTTATAGTGATGCAGTATTGAGAAATACGAGGAATATAAAATAAAATATATATTATTATATGGATCACGAGAACAAACAACAATTTATTACTGTGCCAGGCATAACGTACATAATATTATTATCGTACTGGTTTAATAATATTATGTACCGATAACGGTGGACGGACGGAGAAGGTCAAACATTCGTGCATTAGTTCGGGCGTTGCCAACATCGTATAAATGAAACCCGATATAATATACACACACACATGCGACCGCTGTAATATTATCGTTTTATTCCATTAATATTATTCGTTAACCTTTCCCATTCGGTCGCCGACACGACCGTACCCAATGTGCCTACTTAATTTATTGTTATATACAGATGGGATAAGGCCTGCAGCGTCGTAAATACATTATATTATGTTGTATTGGTGCCCCGACCTACGTTATTCGTCTATATACATGGCCTAATAATATATTAAACCGAAATCCTCTTTGGTAGCATCGAACAAAAAAATAACGTTCCATTATATTATTATTATTATTATTATTATTGTTACTAAGCCTACTAAAGTTAAAATACGACGACAACGGCGTCGGCGAGGCGGCGACGTTCCTCTGCACACCATCAGTCAGGCCTCCGGCGCGGCGGGGAGTAACCGGTTTTTTTTCCCCCAAAAAATGTATATTCCTTACTTGCTATTTTACAAGAGCACAAGAGCATTATATTTTTGTATTTAACAACAACGAAAACTGTGAAGTGCATTATTTATGATAACTGATAGTATCGATAGCCGACTCCAGTCACGTTTTCGTCGCCGTCGTCGGTGTCGTGTGCATCGAACAATATAACAATTTATATCCTGGTAGAATGACGCACAACCCAATATGTGTATATATATATATATACATAATACACATATATATTTATATATATACATATAGATATACATAATACATAACATAGTCGATTACCTGCAGACAAAATGTCGTTGGCGGCGCCTCTCGTCCAGTCCTATAGTTCTACGAAAACAGACAACGGTACATCTTGGGTGAAGACTAGTTGTTTGTTCCGATAACGTCGCGTCGTTGAATACTTATATCGTTTGACCTTAAATATTATAATGGTTTCAAGTCACAGAGAATAAAAAAAAACTCTGTGTAGAAAAAATATTTACAACACTGACAACCTCAACAACAACTACGTTGGTAGGCACGGATAATAATAATAATAATATACGTATGGAAAACGGAGTGTAGAATAATATTATAACAAATAGTTACAAACAACCTTAGTATGGGGAGTTCTGTAAATGTATCTATTTACATTGTACCGGTGTACATGACAGTTATTGCTATTGTGTCCCTAATTACAATAAATACAAATATGCTAATAATATTATACATTATACAATATTGTGCTCATAGTGCATTTAATTTTAATAATGATTCACTACTCACTTCATGCCTTTATGTACAGCTGTAATAATGTATCTACCCGCGCACGTTCATCTTATAATATATTATGGGCATCCAAAAAAAAGTGTAAATTTGATTTTAAATTGTATTGGTTCTTAATAGAGTTTTCTATTTTACTTTTTTATTCAACCATTATTGGTGTCCAGCGTGAGTGTGGCATTTTACTATTTTGGTCTGCTGAAGAAAAAAACGTTTGGGCATCACTGAACTAGTAAACAATAACCTGTATGACCTGCAGCTGTCCTGCTCAGTCCACAAGCTCGAGTCGGTGCACGTACAGTTATACTCTTAGACAGTGTTTAAAGTATTTTCAATATTTGAGTGTGTCTGTGTTTGTGTTAATTATATAATAATATTATTAATACAATTATTTCAGCTGTCAGTCTATACAATCGCATGTAAAGTTGTCCAAATAGAATTTATTCGTGGGAGCTACATCAAGCTACTGGTAATAATGTACATTAATTATATCATTTTTACATACCATTTTATAATCAGATACCTGTTTATGAAATAGGTAAACAAATAAGAATAAGGTTTTAAATACCCACATTTATCACAACGATTTCCAACAACCAATAGAAATAGCATAAATTTATAAAATTATATTTTAAGAGGGACATACATGGTTTTGATCAAAATTAAACATCAGAATGTATAATACGTTTTAATAAATATTATAATTATAATTTTATATGTTCATTATCCGTAATCAGTATAAGTACATATAACAAGCACGCATCGCTAAAAATCTTGTCTTTGTATAGGAATGTAAATTTAAAAAAAATACCTATAGTTGTATTTACAATTCAGGATCATTCAATTATAATTTAATTAAATTAATATTTTTTAAATGTTGTTTAACATGACGTTAGATCGATTTGTAACTGAAAATGTATTTAGAATACCGGGAGATGCCATTACATGCCTAAATACCATTATAAACTAAGACAAAAAATACAATTAAATAAAATGTACAACACTATTATAATTAATTTCCTCTTTCGATGAAAATAACTGTTCAGTGTGGCGTTATCTGGTGGCCATTTAATGTAGTGACTCGACAGCTGTAAAAAGTCGTTTCAGACGTGCCTACCTGTTATTACATTTTTATTTTTTTAAATTTAAATAATACCCAACTTAATGTTTTAAGAGTGGCGTCACTGTGCTCCTTAAAACATCAATAATTATATATTGTGTATGGCAATCAGTTATTAGTCTTCTCTTGAATTCTGTGAATACAATACATATTATGACTCTATATTAGATTTAAAATTGATATTTGTACTTATCGGTAATACTTAAGTCATCTTAGCTTACCACAATAGAAATTAATTTGAAATAGTTGTTTACAATTTTGTTAAAAACTAATGATTATAAAAACCAAAAAGAAAATTAAAATTCCGTATAAACTAACATTGTAGATAATTTTAGCAATCTTCCTACATTTAATTGTAATACATATAACCGTGTTTTAATAGGATTTCGAAGTTCTTAAGGAGTTAAAGATAGGCAAATTTTAAATTGTATGCATTCAGGTCTTGTAAATGTGTGTGTGGTCTCCCGCACGCACTCACGCACGTACTTCGTCTCAGCGTTAGGTTAGGTTAAACAATGTAATATGCTCATTTTTACCTACTTATTGTACTTTGTACATACGTACTCTACATCAATCGTCTTAAGGTAAAATGTTAAAGGTTATTCGACTTAAAGATATTATGTTAATATGTAGGTACCTACGGGCGCATGTAAACTCCACCACAAGTACCTTTTTTTAGTGCGAACTCCACCAGTGAAAAAAATCAAGTAAAATTATGTTCATGTACATTTTGTCAGTGAAGAAAATCAAGTCACAGTATAAAATGAATATATAGGATAAATATCATGTACATTATTTTAATATCTCAAAAAATATACAAAAATTATTAAAAATAATAATTGTCAGAACAAATCATCCAAATTGTCATATGTAGGTATTAATGTATTATCATAGTAAATAATTGTCATAATTATAAAATATGTATCTAGAAACCTAGGTATGTTTTGTTATAACATGTGGAACTGTGAGTTAAAACAATGTCAGACAATTAGTAGATATTCTGACATTTCAGTCTAATATAAATCCATTGTCATAAATCATAACTATTTATAACGTTCTCTAACATTATAATTTTGGATTTTTGAGCTTCATTAGTTGAGATATATTATTAAGTTTTACATAAGTACTGGCGGGGTTTCCATATAACCATTTCAGGTAAGAAAATAAAAACGGTGGAGTTTACATTAGACCTTTTCATTACCTTTTTATCTAAGTTGTATTCTGGCATAGTTTACAATCGCCCGTACCTACATTGGTTTTATACGATATTTTAGTTTATAATAAGCAAATTATGACTATGCTATGAAATAATAATATTTTACATATTTTTAATCGTGGTTATAGTAGCTTAAAAATGTAATTATTTTAATATTTAAAACCACAAACTTACAAAAACAGATAATATTTGTATAATTCAGTACATATTATTATCCCAATATATAGGCCAATTCTTATATTAAAGCTAAGTTCACAAAGTCGATTCTAGAAAAATGTGTTTATACTTATACTTTACTTATAAGTACGGAGAATACACATGTGGGTATGACATGTTATGTAGGCATGAACAGTTTAATGAATATTGAACAGTATAATATTTTATTCTACGGTGTAAGGAAAAAAATCCAATGTATCAATATTTGTATAATGAATATATTTCTGAATAATAATAGGTAATAATTTCAAAAATAAAATAAAATATCTTAGATAATTATACTGTGGATTTTTTTTCCAGTGCCATCTAAGTGGATTGTTTCCACAATTCGTACTACATTCTATATTAACTAAATACAGTGTACGCTCAAATAGTAAAACACACACACACACGCACACACACACACACACACACACACACACACACACACCNATTCAACTTGTGTTAGGTATTAATTGGATTTATTAATTTTTTTTATAGGTGAGAAGAATAGTTAGTTTCGTACATATTAAATTTACCTATAGTAATGGATTTCGTGTTTATGTACGTAATACAAAACAAAATAATTGATAATATGCAGTTCGTTTAATGAAAAATGTAGGTATCTGATTAATAATTACTTATAACTCATTTCCGTATTACATTAAGTGCAACATAATATAATATATATATATATATATATTAGTAATATATATATTTAATTAGAACTTTGTGTTCTCTATACCCACATCCTATATTATGTCCTTTCGAAATGAAAAAGTAATTTAGTTGGCCCAAAATCATTATTTTAAGTATTCAACTAATGGGAAACACATTTAGATTTAATTACCTATCTATAAGCTATAACTATAAGCTCTTTACTCGTGTGCACATTGAATTGATAAATTTATTTTGAGATAATCATTTTGACCAGGAACTGAAACACTAGAAGTCTAGAAGTTATACCGTGAAACACCATTACATCAATAATCTACTATTGGGCCATAAAATGTCAAATTATTTTTATATCATTCACCCGATAACCACGTGTCGTCTTAAATATTAATTTTATTCTGTTCCCGGGACTGCATATAGTGCATATGCGTGGCGGTGTCAACATCGTAAAAGTGACCGTAGCTAAAAAATATAATAACCGATGATCGATGCGTTTAAATAGGATTGAATATAGTAAGCCCAAGTACCTAAGTAAGCATGAGATTCTTTTATTTAAAATATTGTAAGCCGAACGTGGCACTACTTGCTTTAAGTGGATTCGTATTAAGCAAGGTTTTTGATTAATATTACGTATCAATATAGAATTAAATTACTATAAAATATACAAATTAAATTTATTTTATTTTACTCATTTATCGATGACCCGGTTGTAAGGAAGTACATATAATATATAAACGAGGAAAATATTCTTATATAGAGCCGTTATATTTTCCCCAAAAATAATTTCTAGACTAGAATGTAGAAAAAAAAGATATTTCAAATGAATGATTTATAAAGGAATGGTATTGTCCAGGAACAAAATTTTTATTTAATTATATATTTCAAAACAGTATTAACTTGAAAAGTATAGAATAATGACCACGGATCGTATTTTCCAGCAACTGGACATCGCTCAGGACATTATAAATCGAGATAATTTTTGAAACTATTAGTTATACATTGTACAGGATTCTCGTTAAACTAAAATCAAATTAATCTAAAAAATAAAGAGCACAGGACTAATAAATAGATCAGTTACTTGTAGGAGTATTTAGGTACGCTAGGGATATCATAAACAAAGAAATTAAGATGGATAGTATTATAAAGCATACAACTCAGTATTTTATTGTTAAAAACGAACAACAACTATCATAATATATTAAAATAGGTATGTTGAAATAATGAGATACATCGAATTGAAATACATGACCGTATATAAATCCCACACCCGACAGAACCGTGCCACCGTGGTATAAATACCTTCCTGAATTATAAACAGGAATTTTATTTAACACGGAATTTGATATAATCTGGTATATATAATATAGGGCCCAATGCACAGTGTTTCATCAGATGACTAAACGAGATGTCCACACGAAATTATTATAAAATAACGGAAGATAATCTGAGTAGTTTTGAATGTTGTTTGCATGTTTAGTGTAGGACAAGGACAATAATATTATTCAATGCGATGGGATTTCGTGTTTATGTACGTAATACAAAACAAAATAATTGATAATATGCAGCCATATATTATAATATTTTAAATATGGCTCAATACAAAATGTACATACTTAATGCATATAATGGTTGTCTATATTGTGTATTGTGTGTACAAATGTGGTTTGTTTTTTTCAATTTCAATTTCTCTCGTCCATATCAGAAAAATAAACATGTTTGTCTTTCAATTTTTATAAATAAACAAATCATAAGTTTTTATTAAATTAATAGGTATGAGGTACTTGTCAGTGTGTTATGTTAAGAGCATATTTAAAGAAATTTAAGGACATTCAAAACGTAATAATATATTATTTTATGTCTTAGGCACTTTGTGAAATCGATCATGTTTTCATGAAACTTCGTCCATTTCGTTACGTACCCATTTAAAGCTTATCCAGTGTACACAACACACGTACGACAAATAATTAAAGTTTTTTAGACAGCCGATGCTATAATTAACTATTTTGACACTGTTAAACATAGTATCTATATAGTCTTTATTGTGTTATGCCTATTTGATGTATGGTAATCGTATCATATTATTACGTATTTCATATTACGCAGTAGGTACACACTAAATACTAAATAGTAATACTTACATTAATTATACGTTAAGGTATAGGAATCGCGGGCACTGTTTTAGTGTTTTCCCTTGGTACTTATTAAGCATATGTAGGTACAATGCATATGTATAATTTTTAATTTATTTTCTGTTACATAAAATGTATAAGTTTATTAACAATAATTATACAATTTATATAATATATTTGTTTATAAACATTAAATATTTAGTTCTCATACAATTGTATTGTATGCGACAATGTATCTATACTGTTTTTTTTCTAAATACAATGTTTAACAAAACGATATCATACATCGTACATCTATATACGTATATATTATTGTAGTATAATTGTAATATAATTATTTGTACTATGCAACAGAAAAAATATAATTAATAGTTTATTAACCAATAATTTTATTTTTGAAAAAAAAACAAAAATTATATCATTTAAAAAAATGAATTAAAAAATTATTCAACTTGTGTTAGGTATTAATTGGATTTATTAATTTTTTTTATAGGTGAGAAGAATAGTTAGTTTCGTACATATTAAATTTACCTATAGTAATTATGTTTTCCATTTCAATGTGTCATATCATATTTTTTTCGACATTTTAAGATGATATATTTTTATAGAAATATCTAATATACCACTACTGTCAATAAATTATCATCTATTTTCCACTCCACTTCCTGAACAGTGTTGTTTATCAACATTTTTGGAAAAATAAATCGGCGAGTTATCCGCAAGATACGACGTAGCGCTATCGTCAATAATATCTTAACAATATCGCCCGTCACCAGATGTCGTGAAGTTGTGTAAAAACACGTAGTCCACCGTGCACCATGTGGCATCGTCTGCTGCAGTACGTATCACAGACAAAATAATATATCATATTATGATCACGCTACACTGTTACAATAATATAATACTGGTGTTTGTATCCCCTGCAGCTAAATAAACCGTGACCTCGGTCGTTCGTCGATCGCCGCACATTCGTGTGTTTTTGTTCATACGGTACTCTAGATAAGTGGGCACATAATATTATATCAAAATGTCGGAAAATGGCGATGACAGTTCGGACTTCGACGTGGCAATGGGCGCAGAATTTTCAGACGAGTCAGATCGCTCAGATTATGGTCGTCAAGACATGTATTCGGATTACAATAGATTATTTTTCAGACCAATAATGTATTGTGTCCCTCCTGAAATGCGACCATATGTACAGAAGCTCTCCGCAGATTCCGGTAAGGAAAATTATAAATATAATACATACATTATATGTATGTGTTTGACACAATAAATAGTTTTTAAGTGGGGAGTCTCGTGAACACTGTTAATTTTAGTTCAAATTTGACAAAATTAAAAAAGGTAGTTATTACGTTGTCTGATTTTAATGCTGACAAAAGATTTCAATTCAGCAGAAAAATGTCTTTATATCGTTTGAAACACTTTGAAAAAATGCAATCTCATTTAATTTTGGACTGTAATCGAAAACACGAATACACAGATTTTATCAAATCTAAACCAAAAATGATCTATTGACATTTTTCTGCTGAATTCAAATCTTTTTGCAACTTTAAAATTAGACTACGTTAATCAAATTTTATTTTATCAAAACAAACAGTAAGTTGCCATTAAACTCGTATGATAAATTGGTGTTGATATCGAGTTATATTGTCATGTACATGCGTGTACGAGAGTGGCATTCATCGGTACCCGTATTGATCCATAGCCTCACTAATAAATAATAATATTTATGGCTAACACTTCATAGATACCAGACAGCGACAAGATTAGAAATTGTCTAATTGGTGTCCCTTGAATAAAAGTCATAGTGAGGTCCCTTCAATCATAATTACACAAAACGCCAACTATTTATTGAATTGAGTGTTATATATCCCCGTAAGTCTTATCATGATTTTTTATTTATTAATATGAATAGGAATACAAATATAGTTAACTATATGAACCTAGTGCATTACTTAAGACTTACGTAGTATATTAAGCTCACGAACATTTAATGTATACTACAAACATAGTAGAAAACAAAATACTAGTACGGATAACTTTATAAATACTATAAATAAGGTTTACATATTTGTTACAATTTCCGAGCATTATGATTTATAATGTTAGCGCTAACATGAATATGTCAGTGTGGTGACGCGTAGTGTATGGTGTGAGGAGTAAAATATAAGGACAAACTAAAATCAGTAAAAACGTTTAGGAAAATAATAATAAGTCATAAGTCAAAGCTATCTACAGTCTAAACGTGTTCACTTAAAATTATACTGCGGTGTTTACCTCAGTACATCTTACATTCTTATAATAATAATAAATATATAAAAAAAACTGTTTTTACCATAGTAAATATTTTATAATATCATACATATTGTATTATTTTTATTCTTATAGCTCGCATATTCAAAGACAAAGAAGTAGTTATAAGAAGAGTTCCACACCATCCTACATTCCAGGAACAAACGGAAACCTGTATGGATTATAGATGTAATAAATTGACATCCATAAAATGCAGCACATGTCATGTTTTTGTATGTATAGAATGTTTTGATAACTTTCATGACATTGATAATTGAACAAAAATGTAATATTGTATTACTTTTATGAATTAAATCTTTCAAAAAATAAACAAATATAATTAAATACAGTTTTTTTTACATTTTGTCAACAAATTTAGATCATATATTTGTTTTCTAATGATGTCATCTTAAATATTATATAGTAAATGTGCAAACATATTTTACGTTAAGCGTATTATGCACTGTCTTTCGGAAATATGAAAAATTATGTCTCTTCTAGATTTTTTTCCTACGATTCAACTTAAAAAAAACAAGGAACACGGAGCATTTTTATAAATTATAGTTTATCATAAAAATCGATTCTAAGACCGTGTTACCTGCTATAAGTGTGCTAACTTATATTTTCGAGGATATTTCATATTTTATTCATATCGTATTATTAAAAGTAATTAATTTTTCTATTCAGTATAGTTATAGAAACACAGTAGTAATTGTAGTTATTTTTGACGAAAACATCACATAATATTTTACTAATTATTTATATTAATAACAGTGAATCGAAGGGATCACAATTAATCCCCGCTATTTAGAGGCGTTACGATCCATAGAACCATAAAGGTGACCGTTGGCAGAATTATAAATTACTTCTAGAATACTATTACACGATAGAGTACCCTACACGTACTTATAATCCATGTAAAAAATATGTTCTTATCGAGCAGCACAAAACCATTCATATCATACAATATCATTGACATTCTCTGATTATAGGTTAGGTTACATTTAATATTACTCAACCGTAAAACGGCATAAAATAATAGCACCAATAAAATTGTCCATCTGTTTTATAATACCGAATAACCGTTCTTATCAAGTTATTAAATGGTATAATTAAAAAATAATATAATATATGTATGGAACTTTTCCAGAAGTTATCCAATTATGATAAAATTAATTAAAAATGTAAAACTGTAAAATAAGGGTTTTCAATATTTTCAATTTTATGAAATAGCTTAAATAGATGCCTATTTCACGAACCAAAGTTATAAACTTACACGAAAAGACCGTAGTTTTCGAAATGGATATCCATTTCATAAAATATACGGTTACTGTTACACTAAATGGATGAGAAAATTAAATAAAAAACACAGATCATAGTAAAACCAATTATCGTTCTGCTAAAAATGTGATTATATTTTTTATTTACACTAATTTGCATTTTAATTTTACTTTGGATAATATAATAAGAGTTCACAAGTAACAAATTACAATACAATCTCTATAAGCGCTCATATATACATGTAATTTTACCTACTTAATTAGATTTTTAATTTGAACTCTGTACTTTGTATAGGTAATTATAAATTTTTTTAACACCCTCTTTCCTACAAATTAACGTGGTAGGTTATACACAGGTAAATTATGGATGATTATCATATTAAGAATATAGTAAATGAGTACATACTTTGTACCGGTGTATAATTAAGCTATTTAGGCTCACGAGGTCACGGTCTTCATATGATTTAATTGTTTAAATGTTCAACAACGCCTCTACAAATTATATAGATTTAGGTTATACTAATTACTTAATTTTGACTCGCATCATAATTTATAATTTATTTTAATTTTCAAAGCTATTGAAAAATGCATATTTAAAATTTAAATATCATTCTTTAAATTATACGTAAGTGTACTGGACAAATATAAAATAATAAATAGGTTATAAAAAATACTTAGAACTATTACAATTGAATAATATTTCCAGATAAGATAATAGTAATAATTTATAAATTATCTAGTAAAACATAAATTATTATTTTAAATCTATTTAATGTTGAAGAAAATAGCCAATATGTCCGTGTGAGCGTGTGGGTAGATACTAGATGCTATCATTGGGTATAATAACATTATATTATACTATGTACTACTAGTAATTTATCATTAATTGACTTCCTAGAAGTTAGAACTATCATATTATTATCATTAATGATTCATTGAAATATTGTAGTCCTCCTATACGCGCACGCATCACAAGCAACTTTATACATATAATTATATATTTATATACTCGGACACGACTTCAAAAACTAAAAAGTACCAAAAGTAGAAAATAAATGTTTCCAGTCCGACCGCCCGAAAAAAATTAATCAACATATTTTTGAAAACATATTAAGACGTATTCGAAATTTGAATATTCTGCATTATAGGATCTAGCTGGAGCTAATGGAATTTCGATTTTTTTCTATTCCACTAAAAATGCATTTCCGAAAAAAAAAACATGGTTAGTGACTTCCGAATTGAAATTATTTTTCAAAATTAAAATTGGTCAATAACACTTACACAAATAACAATTAATTCAATTAACTCATAACTCATGATATTGAAATGATTCAATTTATTTGGTTTTAACTACGTCCATGGCCTATGATGTATTGATGTGTCGCATGTACTTTAGTACTTATATGTAAATAGATGTGTCCATCAGTGGAGCTAGGGCTATACCCCCCTCCCTCCATTTACTGTGTTTATTTTAACCATTATAGCCCGTGTATCATAATTTGTAATAAAAAAAATATTGAAATATTGTCTAGTAAAAATATTATAAATAATCCTTATCAGAAATAACTTAAATCTAGAGCTGTAAATTGAAAGTTTTCAAATGAAATTTTTTTTCATTGCAATATTCATGACATTTTCAGCATCGTTGAAATTGTTTAATTTCTTAGCAATTTTTGAATTTTTTTTTCCTACAGGAGTTAGGTACTCGATGTGCCTAAATTAATTTTAATATTATATAAATAATGTATTATACAATTCATGTACCTAGTAAAGAATTATCCTAGATTTTTTTTTAAATTTATAGCAAATACATTTTTAGGTAATAAAATATACTAAATAGTTAACATTTTAATTGTATGTGTAGTGTTTTGTGAATAAATGTAATTAAATTAAAATAATTAACAAATGGAAAATATAATTTAAAAAAATAAATAATTACAAAATCCATTTGAAAAAAAAATGTTCATGAAAATGTACAGCTCTACTTATTAAATCAATAATCTTTATTATATTATCGTGATTAATTGTGAATTAATCACACAGCAGCGTTAGAAATGTGTATACTCCTATATAATTATTGTTCCTTAATTTATTTCAAATATTATTTTAGGCACAAAAAAGTGTAAATAAAAGAAATATTGCATTTGTATTTTTTGTATTTTGTTGTGAGACTTAGCCTCCCTCCCCCCGACAAAATTCCTATCCATGACACTGAGTGTCGGTCTTATTTTCAGTTCATTTTTGATTTCAATATTATGTTTGCAACTATATACCACTAAAATTGTGTGTATTGTATTTTAATTCGATATCCCAATTTTGTAGATAGTTATATAAGCGTACGAAACTATTTTAATATGTGCTGAATAAATTCTAATTCTAATAGGGTGGTATTATTAACTACTATATTACCATTTAATTAATTAATTGGTTCAATGGTAACACAGTCGATATACTACATGATTAGACTTATCATAATAATATTTATTCAGCACAATTAAAAATTTAAATAGGTACACGGTACACGTCAATAAATAATAACAGATACATATTTTATTAATGAAAATAAAGCAACAAGTCATTATTATTAAAATAACAACAACGTATGTTTCTAAACTAATCGAAGTCTGATGTTAGGTCTGAATAATCTTATTCTTATTGAACGGTTTGATTAATATTTAATTTATTGAACCATAAAATATGTCCATTAATCTAACTACACAATTTTATCAGGAGCAACATAAAACGTTATCGTTTAGGCTTTAGAACAACCGCACATTCTCTAATTATTATATTAATACATTAATAAACTTCATTATTATCGAGGGTTAAACATTATCCAAAGGTTCAATTTAAACGGAAACGCGTGTGCGTATGAAAATCGCATTAATTTAAAAACACCAAGCATCTATAACTGGCTTGTTTATTTATGTAAATTATATTAGTTCTGAAAAACAAGCTCCGTGAAGTTGAATAAATAAAAATTGAATATTACTAATTTAATGAATCTTCAAAATAGATATAGTGTTACCGATAGATGACAAAAGTTTCAATTGTATACACCTATTATTTACCCTTTTCACGCATTTGCTTATAATATTATATGGTTCTTTACATAATATGTCGTAAATTTCATATTATAGGACGAACAAATGTGTGAACAAATAAATATGATGATTGTATTATAATACTTTATAAATATATAGGGGATATTTTATTCTTCTATTTTTCTTATATGGATGAAATGAATTATTTTTTAATGTTGTTAAATATTGCATAGATATATCTTAAAAAGCTTGAAGATATTATAATGATAGGTGTTATTTGCATGAATTGAAAATTACATGTTTAGCAAAAATTATTGTACCCTGGATTAAAAATGAAAAAAAATCGTGTAACTCGTTTTGCTGTAGGTATTCATAATTCATAATGTTTGTTGTTCTACTGTTATTATTATAATACTATATTTCAGACTTTTTTTTACAGAGCTGCTACAGACAAATTTACGGATTTATAATAAAAAAAAAAATTGCATTCTAACTATTTCATCAAAAGCAAATCTGTAATAATAAATAAGTAATAACCACCTAATATAATAATTATTAATGATCACCTTTTGTCGGACATTTTTTGTTTTTTTTGGAGGGTTATACAATATACACAACATTACCCTAAAGTGTTCTGGGCTAAATTCACAAATATAATATGACGAAAGTTGTTGTAAAATCATTCAAAAATATAAATACATACTTGATTAATTATATAACCATAAATACAATATATGTAAAATATAATAAACATCACTTCATATATAAACATAATAATTGAATAACCTCTATTATTTTATTGTAATATTGCAGACATTTCCCAATTGATTATTCCATTAAAGTAAGGTATTGGTAATAGTTTATAGTTATGTGTCATCATGTTAAATATATTTTTTTTAATTACTAGAAATCAAATTACGTCCTTTTTTCATTAAATTGCACGAGAAGTAGGTAGGTACCTAATATTAAATATTTCATATTATAACGCGAGTGCCTGTGACACCGGTATGGTGGTATAATGTTTCAAATGTTTAATGTCAAAAATAAATTATTAAGGCATTTTTTTGTCATGCGGATAGAGTAACACTAACCTAATTAAAATATCCATTTCGAAATAAGATGTTTCGAAGTAAATGTCAAAGTAAATAATATTTTCCTTTTTAGTCGATTTCATGAAAGTCAAATTGTTATTAATATGCATAAAAATATTAATTATTCTTATTATTATTATAACTATAAACACGAATAATACTTCAAAAGTTTTAGACATTAACTTAACTACTGTTTTAATTGTATAATAAACTTTAGAATTGAACCAGTTGAAACAGTTAATTTTTATCATTTGATTTAAAAGTAAACCATAAAGTTAAAATATTAAAGGTTTATATGTAACGATTTTATATCTAAATTTATTTATGTATAGTACAAGGTTTTAAACAAAAATAACCGATCTTATATGTCTCTTGATCAAATAATATTATGTAAAAATGGACACAAAATACTATTTCTGTGATCCACGTACCTATATAAATTAAAAAAATTGATAAACCACTTTTATACTTAAAGAGTAAAATGTATTACTTGTTAACTAATAACATTTTAACTTAACGATCTTGTACTTGAGTAACTTAACTATGTATATGATTTGAGTTAATTATTTTCATTGCCCACCTTTTCGTTCAGCAACAATTTGTTTCTGGTTTAGTAACACGTTTGGGCACTATGGACTATATAATAAATATATATATAAGTAAGTTTTAAGTTGTATATCGTATATGTAAGTTACAAATCACATACATATTTTTGTTGTGATGTGAGCATGAATTATAACTAAAAAAGTAAAGAGCCTTAATATAATGAAGCCATTAGTGCAATGGTTCTCAACCCGTTTGCTGTGAGAAATGTCATATACTTGTATAGGCGTGAGGCGATAACTATTGCCTCCGGCGAAATTGCTGTGGTTGCCAAGCGCGTGAGTGTGCCGTGAAAACTTGTGATGTATAATACTATAATAGAATAGTGTGCCCAACCAAAAAGCTCTCAAGCTACTGCATGAGTTCGTCATGAAGACTGCATGTAAAAACAAACTACATATTTAAAAAAATAAGTAAATTGAAAAACTCCGGGTAGTCACTCGTGTCTACGTAACCACACCTGACTTTTTACGATGATTGTAGTGGATCTATATAGAATTAGTATTTTATTGGCGGTTGTACACATTTTACGTAACACATTTTTCAAGCATTTGAATTGTTATAAATATTGTCAATAATTAGTATAATATGATAGCATAATACACTATTTAATAGTTAGCCTATAATAAGTACATTAAAAAAAGGAATAAATTTATTTAATTTTAATGCCAAAACGTAGTATTTTTTTAAGAAGTGGGCACTCGATTTGGACAAACGTTGTGTGGATTTTGAATACTAAACTGGTAAATGCCCAACAGTAGTGTATCGGAATCGGATAGTTCAATTTGGTTTATGCTCAATAATAATTTCCTGTATCCTACTACACACCGTAAACCATAATGAGTTCATGAAACAAACTGTTAAAAACGAAATTATTCATAAGTACCTAGGTACTTATAAGGAAGTAGTTACCTAGGTACTTATAAATAATTTTCATAATTGATTTATATAATATTATAATAACCTTTTCTTTTTTTTTTATTATGGTATCGAGGACTGGAGGAGGAACTATATGGTGCCAGTACTTACGAAAGCCGTCCCAATGGGGGATATTATAATTACCTATAATATTGTAAAAAACGACCATAAACCTGCAACGAAGGGTAAAATGCATGGCTTCTTATCGTAAATATAATTTATATATTGTAATTTCGTACTCAGGAGAAATTTAATCATCGCATAACTACAAAAGGTATTTTGATGTTTTATAATCGTCGTCAACAATTATAATAATTTAAAAGAATAGTACTTATACATTATATTGTATATGAAAGTATGAATACATTCTCAAAAATGTACACAATCTCATTTTCTCATAGATATTTTAAATTTACTTAAATTATCGTAGATATTACTGCCTTAAAAAAAAGGTAAATTTATCACAATCGTACATTATGATGCGTGGGACAAAATGTTAGGTTAACCCTTTTTTCAATCGAAATAAAACACTGGTACATATAGTGCCACACTTTTGGTCAGTGTTATTTTTTACAGTAAAATATTTCATTTCGTGCGTTTTTAATGCCGAACAATATGTGTAGTTTTTATCTGTTCAAAACGCTCTAAAAAGATACTTTAGGACGCTCTATATAAACATTACTATAAAACTGTATATGATAGATATAGTACCTATATAAATGTCGATACAAAAATGTTTTTTCGAAAAACGTGTATGACTGGTTACTTTGTTAGGAGTACGTCGTGGTCCCTATATTTTTCGCATTCCTACACGATGGCTAAAAGGAAATAATATTGTAGAGACGAATAATATCACGCAGCGAAGGTCATAATAATAATAATAATAATAATAATAATAAAAATATAAACGACAATAAAATGCGTAGCTGTAACATTATTATTATGTTGTACGCTCGGAGACCGGCTGCTGAAACGTCGCCCGGGCATGGTGAGGGGTGAGCGTTTCGACCCTAAAAACCGGCGACGGCGACCACACACTTCGAGGTCGGCTGTACTCACATTCCATAGACCCGAAGATTTCGAGGGGCCGGGTGGGCGTTCAGGTGGAGCAGTGATGCCAAAATTCAGTACCCGTCGACCGATGTACAATATTAAATATTTTCGCCATCATTGATTTGTAGACTTGTCGAGGGTGAATTAAAGATGCTGTCGGTAAACACGGCCGGGAAACGTCCGCGGAGTTCTCAGGGTTGTTATTTCTGAGAAAAAGGGTCGGTTGGTTGGTAGCGCGGGTTCAATCTCCGAGGCATTAGATTCCTATCGCATCCTGCGATCTGTATAAAAACAACTCTATATAAAATATTATTAACAATAATAACGGACCAGACACTATTGCACATGGTTTAATTTTTAAAATTATTTCAAAACTAATTAGAATTTTGTGTACCTATTTGGAGGTTATTTCAAATACTTTACTATAAATAGTATTTGGGTGGTATTTTTAAATTATTTGAGTAATTACTTAAATACGTTTTAAAAGTATTTTTTTACAAATTTTGCTAATTACTAAAAAGGTACCTTTGGTTAAATATAGACATTTTTGCATGTTGTATCGTTATGTATGCTACCTCCAAATTAATTGTAAGGTAATTTACGTACCTATAAAACTTACTTTAAGATTATGAGCGGCGCGACGAATGTATTGATTTTACAATGATGTTTTTTTTTATATTCATTTTTTTTTTTTTGTATCTCATCACGGTTTCTTGCAGTAGAAGTACTTTGATTTTCTTCAACAGCAACTTTTCTGGTAATTAAAATTCCCAATAGTTTTCAAAAGCAACAGGAAAAACAAACATAAAATTAAGGAAAAACGGGAATTTTTACGCAAAACTGTGTTTGTAGGTCTAACAAAAATGACCGTAGATACTTTAAATTTTCACTGAATATTTGTGTAAACATTTTCAATACACCATACAATTTTCAAAATATTTTGATTCGTGTTGAACTATTTATAGGCATATTAAAATTTCGATTATTATTTGTTTTTTTTTTTTAAACTCAAGTCGATAAAAATATTTTTATGGTTAAGCCAAGGCATTGTACTTTTTTCCACCAATTTTGTCCTAGGTGAAAACGACAACCTTTAATGTTAATTGCTGGCAAAAATTTCTGTGCAGCATTATGTATTGATTTTTCAAACTCAATGAAATATATTTTGGTGAAAATGTTAAGCCAACAATTGTATACTGATCCATCGTATACTTAAAGGTCCCCAGTCCCCACACACTGTAGCGGTAGCGGCAAAATGAGTCCGGACACAATTTACCGCCACCGCGGAGACACCGCCAAGACAAATCAATTTTACCGCTACGTTGCAGTGTGTGGGGACCTTAAAAGAGTAAAAATAAGATTTGGTATCCTTATTTGGCAATAAAAAAAAATTATACAGATCCTGTATATACATACATTTCATTCACAAGTGCGCGAATCGTAAAGATTTGTAAAAAATATTTGGGACTACTTTTAAAAGTACCGTATATATCGTATGTATCACATAAAATCATTAAGTTGAACATTGTTGAAAACCCGATAGTATTATTATCATGATCATTAACAATTAGAAAGGGTTCATCCGTATTCGTTTTAATTATTATTATATTAATAACTTCATGCACATCAATTACAGTTTTTGGTAAATTAGGGAGTACAGTTGATCGAATATTTCGTGTATTTCTTTTAATAAGAGTCGTATCTGACAAAGTTAATGTATTTATGTTTTCTATCAGTTATTCGGGATGTAAAAATTTAGATGGCTTCCTTGAAATATCTTCAACAGCTTTTTGTTTGAGAACAATTGCTTATTTTCTGTCGGTTCAAAGTTTTTTTATCTGGTTTATTGTGTTTGTGATCTTCAAAACTACCAAGAACTGTGTTGGAATTATTGATTTTCAAATAGCACTTACATTTACTTAAGGAGCAAGTTCGCCGTTGGATTTCATTGTTTAACATTTTATGGAACCGAAATTTGTAACCATTAGAATTAATTTAGAAATAAAAATTGTTTTGTTACGTTCACTTTTCATTACGTCCATTATGATGTTGATACAAATGTGATAATATGCTCGCAATAACAAATGGTGTACGACTGTACAGTGAATTACTGGTAATTTTGAATTACAGTAGTCTACAGTAATTGAGTCTAAATACGATAAAATAAGATCTTATTAATACGCGAAATTGGTGTGTTTATATGCTCGCAATAACTAATGGTACACGGCTGTACGTATATAGGTAATTTTGAAAAATTGTCTAATAATATACGAGCTACTCAATTCACCGCTGTAATTTTTTACAAGGTACTTAGTTTACCACTTTAACTTTTATACAATGGACTCATTTCACCACTTTTGAAAATGTATAATTTAATTAGGGACTTAATTTACCTACGCTCGTAATAACACGATCATTGTGATAATAGCAGTATTGCAAATTAATTTAATGTTTTCTTTGTTATCAGAGAAAAAAAACATTGAGGATAATAAAATAAAAAATGGCTATGAATATGAGGACTGGAGAAATTTAAGTAAAAATAAAATATTGATTTTTTTGTAAATAAATCCATTCATGAGAATTTAGATCTTAGTAATAAAGGTACCTATGGCATTTTTTTTATGTCAAAAAAACATTTGACAGTTTAATCACGAGTTGTTGCTTAAAAAAAAATTGTTGCTGGAATATGCGGAAAAGAAAATGATTACATTAGATCTTACCTAGCTGATAGGGTACAAATTGTCAAAATTAATGATACATAATATAGTTCCCTTTTAAAAATGAACCATGGTGTTCTATATGTGATTGTTCTTGGAACTATATTTTATATTATATAAGTAAATGGTTTGCTAAGTATTAATGCTGATTCAAAAGTTATTTGCTTTGCGGATGATACTGTCATTCTCATTCACGGAAAAAGTATTGACAATTATATTATAAATCTAACAACATATTCCAAATTGTAGTATCTTGGTTCAATAATAATTATTTAGAGATAAATTTAAATACAACTAAGCATATAATCTTTAATATTCAAAATATAAATCATGATATATTATGGAAATTAAGCGTCCAAAATAATTCTAGTCTTAATTATATTTCGAATAATTGTTCTTCTAATAATATTGAAAGAGTCTATTCTATTAAATATCTGGGAATATACATAGATTCCCAATTAAAATTGATCAACATACATATAAACTATATTATATAAATTTAAGTCTTAAATTCTTCTATGTTTTTAAAGACCTAAGATATATTTTCGATAAACAGCAACTCAGAACTATTATTATATTTCCATAACAATCAATTGTTGCATTTGATATTGAGATATGGGTGGGTGCTTATGAAATCCACTCGAACAAATTTAAATTGACTACGAATAAAATTATTTATTAGTTATTTATTTTAAAAGTTCCTATTCTTGCTTGTACTAAATTTATTTAAAAGAATTAAATGTCTTGGATTTTGACAAGCTTCTTACCAAATGTACTTTACTGTAAAGTCTTAAGCATAAAATGTGTTTGCCACCTTGTAAACATAATTAACAAAATACAATGTATATATAATTATTAATTAATATTATTTAAGTATTAATTAAGTATTTATAGAAATTTTTTTTTCTTTTTTTCTACTTAATAGCTATATTATGAATTCATCACCTTCAACTATAGCATTAGCTTAAAGGAGGCGTGCAAACAATTATAATTAATGGTATATATATAAGTATTATATGAACTGTTTGTTTGTTAAATATATATTATTATTATAAATTATAATTAAATATTAAGCCCGTCATTTTTTCTATGTTTTGTATCTATCATATTATTTGTGTTGTTTTATGATTTTATTTCATAGTTTAATGCAATATCCAAAATGGTGAAATCGATGACCATTTTATTGTTTGATTTAATTAAGTTATTACTTATCGATCAGCCTCATGAATGTATAATGTACCTACTTAACTGAAACCAGTGAAACCAGCTGCTATTTTTTAGTAAACCCGACGCAAAGTGGTTAGGTTAGGTGTAGTCTTAAATTGAAAATATGTGTTACGAATTTGTGTGCTATAAAAGACTACTGTCTACTGACCTATAGTAACCTACACGGCTATAAAATTCATAATAATCAAACATTTATTTGTATTTTTAAAAATAAAATTTTCTATGATAACAAAAATAATTTGTTTTCAATTAAATTTTACCAAATAGATCTTTAATTCTCTCCTTTAACTTGTGAATAGTGAACATGTCGAGATAGATACCAGTTATTTTAATATTATTATTTACCTGTGTTGTGAAGGAGATTCCTCGTCATATTTTTTTTTAGAGTTATCAATGTAATAATAATAATGTAGGTTGATACATTGCTAAGGTACAAAATATTATAATATTATTAACTAATTACCACGATTAAAATAGACACAAATACGAAATAATACAATTTGTTTATTGTATTTATTTTATTTATTGAAAGGAAGGGCTGGTACCCCAATTGTTATATGACAAGAAATATTTAAGGACATGGTTGAAATATTAGCATACAATAAAAAATAATAAGAAATAAGAAATAAAACACACCAAAAATTAATAATGAACAGCAATAATTATACCATGTTATACGAAGAAATACTGAGAGGAATCGATTATTATATGACTTCAATTTTAAATGAAATATCTTACATAGAATAATGTATTAAATTAATTTTAACCGTGTCATTTGTTTTTAAATTTATATTTTAGAAGTGTATTTTATGGTAAAATAAATATAGTAGTAAATTGGTAGTTATCAATCAATAATGTATCATACGATTGTAGATAGGTACATAAAAAGTGTGTAGTATGAATTTTTAAGAAAATTCGGGCCCAACTACAATAGTAATACTGTCAAATGGTAACCAGGATACATTATTACACTACACAGTGTCCTAAACCAAGTTCATGTGATCGTATTCTGATGATATTTATTTTAAAAATTTGGCAATAATTAATTACATAGTAAAAACAAACATTGATACATTTTGTATTGTTAGAGTTGTAATAAATACTCTATATGACATAATTGTATCATACAGAGTATTTGATTATAATTTAGAATAGATAATAGTTTCAACTTATTTTCCATATTATGTCTTAACATTTCGCATTCTTTTTTAGCATTCTGTAGTACGTTTGCTTTTGATGCCACTTTTATTCGTGTTTCAAATGTACTTCAAGTAATTTCAAAACGGCATACCATTTGACCAATTTTTTTAGTGATTTTTTTTTAGATTCACGTTTTATAAGTCTCCTCATTGCAAGTGCAGCTGATGTTTTTTTAGTTTTATCAACCACAAAATGCTTAGTTCTGGTAGATGAACCGTTTACGTCCAATACAGGGATAAGACTGCGGCAACTATTATCCAAGTCTAAGAACAAAATAAAATTCAGTTAGTACAATATAGTTATGTTATTTATATTTATTGATGAACAATAACTTAGATACTTACATGTTTTTTTGATTTTGTCATAGACTAATTGTTCATCGTCGTCGTTCTCATCTACATCACTGTTCTCATTTATATCACTGTTATTGTGTATTGTGAAATCTTCATTGCAATCAACAGATCTAACAGAAATATCATCATCACCCAAACCTTCAATAATTTCTTCATCAATATCATCTGAACTATCATAATTTTGAGTCTCTTCAAGTAATTGATCTGAGTGTTTTTTGAGGTCTACTTTAGAAGGTTCAGGGTCTATTATTTCAATTTTAGGTTCCAAATGTGATTTTTCGACACACTTTGAAACTAATTCGATTTTAGGTTTTATAAAAGTATCATTAGTACCCTCCAAAAATTTAAGAAGTTTTTGTCGATGCAGTTTCATATTCAGTCTGATTTGTGTATTATCACCACTACTTGTCATTTTCAATTGGTACTGAAAAAATACATAAACAATGTATTGGGTACACTATTTATCACTTAAAATAGTTATATGTAAGTTAAATGTTTTATGAAAAGTTTTAAATTTTAATAAGAATTTGTTTCCAGTATAATATAGGTTATTATAATATATTACGTAATTACCTATAGTGATATAACTATATAAGTGAAACGTGAAAAACGAACAGAAATGAGATTTAGTAGAAAATCAACCAGGTATTATTAGTTATAGATGGATAAAAGTGTTAAACACATAATAGATAGGTACCAAATTATATCCTACATACCTACTTAACAATTATACATAAATATGTAAAGATTACAATATATATTTTATTATTATTCAAGATACTGATCGACGAATTCCTAAAAAACGTTATACTACGATGTGAAAAAGTGACTGCTATTTTTACAACCGCTAGATTGGTTGTATAATAAACTAACTAGGACTGGCGGTATTTCAAATTTTGATTCCGATATTTGTTTACTACCGGTATCAACAGTTTTATCATACAGTATTTTTGATGAACTTATGTGTTTTCCAAACCAGGAAAATTATACATCTGTATTAAAAATTATGTTTGTAAATATCGTGGCACGGTAAATTCGGAAACACCTGTAATTACGAAATCACGAAATACCAGTATTTTAAAATACCCAAAGATACTGGGTACCGATATTTTTTGAATACCAGCAGTTATTACCGGTATACCGAAAACGACGTATTTCAAGGGTCATATTACGTTATATACCTATACCGGAGGTGGAAGACGACAATAGATATTTCAACTGATAAACGATAATAATATTATGGTACTATGATCAATGATTATTACGTACAGAGCGATCGCGATAGCACGCGGCTGCGTTATCAATCGAGGATATTATATCATGATTGTTGCTTATTGATAATACAAATAATAAATATCTTACTCACGTTCCGGAAAAGCGGTATACAGCTATAATAAATTATTTGTCGGTACAACTGTTTGGCTGAAATTTGGCGGCGTCGGGACGAGCAAGAGTCGTCCGATGCGTCTGAATAGTGTGTAGTGACTGCTATAGTGAGGCAGTGAGTGCCGAGTGGGCGATAACGGCCTACTACCGCTAGCAGAGTTATACGGTGGGGAAAGGGATCTATATGCGGGATGAAAATTATTGTAAACAGCCCAAAACGGATAGCTTAAAAACATTCACTCGCAAGCACATAATATCTACTCGTAATTTTGTCTAATTACCATTCCAACCTCACATATTTTATAATTTAAATATTGTTGAGGTACACTGCAACCCCTTTTGTTAAGTAGGTATAGGTATATGTACATTATTTGCAAAATATAAGGTACAGGTATTTTATAAAAACAATTGTACATACAAATTAAGACTCTGTTAGCTAATATTTAGCTTAATATTTTAAGTCATAATAATATAAATTATTTTGTATTGGTTGCATACTGCAGGTTCAAGTTTTATCTATTTTTCAAACATATTAGAAATATTTTTCCTGATTTTTGAGCAATTTTCAATAACTATGTTTTTTTTGAACGTCTGTTACACCACTCATTTTTTTTTTTTAAGGCATTTGTCTATAATAAAAATATTAATGGAAACATGCCGAAATATTAAATCTATTATACTAAATTCAATCTAAAAAAATAGTATCATACGAGTACATCGTCACGACTTTCTGTTGCATTGATTTCAGTTTTTGAATTTATGTTCAAAAACAGTATGAATGTGTAATTAAAATGTAAACTTTGTCAAGTTGCTTTATAGGCATGATTATTATGGTAATTATTATTTGGAGAATATTTTCGAGCACTTTTACGATAACTTTTATTTATCGCCTAGTAAACTTACAGTTATAAGTAGGACTTAGATTTATATCCAATTAAAAATTATAAAATGTGCATTTTGTTCACCAAAGTATGCAAAAACATGCAAAAACAATTTTATTTTCTACATACCTAGGTAAAACAATTAATATTTTTTACATAAATACCAAATAACAATTAAAACAGAAACAACTAATTAATAATAATTATTTATGTATAGAATTATTATTTGCTGTAAGTTGTTAGTATTACTTTGAATATTTCTGTAATGATATATGTTCTTTTAAATGTAAATACACAATTGAACAATTTATTGGTACGAAGAATGGATTTATATTGTCTCAAACTTGTCGTACTAATGAAAAACAAAAGTAACATATAAATCCTATCGTTCGTGTAGCCAAAATAATATTAAATAGTGAATTCACGACAAATCGACAAATGACTTAATAATTTATTATAGACGTTCATTAAATAAATACCATTTAAAATTCGAAAGATTTTCAAAAATCAAATTACGTGAATTATAATTTAATAATTATATTCGAAATTTGCAAAAATAAAGTTGTTCTATTTAATCGAGAGTAACCCAAATCGTATAAATATCTAGCAACCAATCAATTTGAATTTGAGGAAAAAAATATGCAAATTCGTAGAAATCCTAGCACTCCTTAAAAATTATAAATTATAACTAATAGCACTTACCTACCACTTGCACTTATTTAGAAGTTTCAGCACTGCAACAGCTCGTAATATATCAGTATATTATATATATACCAATGTACCACTATACCATGTATATCTGTGTAAGCATGTAGATGAACTGCAGAATTCGGACGCAGATATTTGTATTGTACAAAAAAACGACTGACTCACGACATATATAGGTAGGTGATTAAAAAAAAATCTTAAGTGTTGAGTATTATAAAAAAATACTAATTTGTCTGTATTTAGATTATTATAAAATGCGCAATTTAAATTTTAAGTGTTGTAATTTTATAAGAGTAATAAAAACATTTAAATTTTAATATCGGTTTTCAATACGCAACTGGTCAAATTCGGGAAAATGAAAGTATGGAGTTATATACCTTATATATTTATGATGAAATTGATGCAAATAATTTTCATTGATGAAATAAAATAATTTCACAATTTACATAATATAACCATTTTGGAAAATTAAACTTAATAATAATTAGTTTGTGTTTGAAAAGTAAAAAAAAATTTAAGTTTTTACATTTTAATAGAAAAAGTAAAGCGTTATTTTATGTTAAGTTACTTACAATATTAAATAAATTATGATGTATTTGCAAAAATGTATGGTTTTTTTTATTTCAATTTATAACATATTTTTTAAAAAAATATTTATTTTGTCCGGAGCAACCGTTGAAATTATTATAATGTCCGTTTTTAATGAAATCTAGTACATGTCCAAAATTAATCAATGTTGAGGAGTCGTTCCGGACAAAATTCAAATTTGGAAAAAAGTATGAACTTTAATGATCGTAATGATTATTTTTCTGTTTTTAATATTAAAATATAATAAGTGAACAACATATTTTGTTTTCATAATTTTAGAAAAAATAAATTAAGGTTAATTTTTAAAAAAAGTTCAAATTTTACCTCGGAGTCACCCAATTTTACGGTGTGTGATAATTATATATTTAAAAAGCAGGTACCTACTACCGTTTCCTTAGAACTCACTAATAAAGACAACTATATTTCATAAAGTTCGATAACACAAATGTTGAGCCTCTGCACAAATCTGCACAGACTATATGCACAAAACAAAGCCCTTAGTTTCGTTTCAAAATTAAACAGTGTAAGTGTCTGGGTAATGATTCCATTGTTCAGCTGTTATCGTGGATGCGTCTTTGTAACGGAGGTAAGTCACACTGGTTTTTCTTTTATCGTTATCAAAAAGTAATAATTAATTAATCTTCTTTTGCCCAAAAAAAGATTTTTTCTAAACCCTTACTGTGCAAAAAGAAACATGACGATTGTAGGTTACTTTTACTTTTACAGGACCAATTTTAACTATCTTAAGTGTTCATACATTATTATTTGTGAGATTATAAATAATATGATGGATATAATTTTAAATAATTGAGAACTATTAATTAGTACATATCGAGGTAGGTTACGCGTATTCTCGACTCCGGGCCGGTTATTTGGTTCTTAAAATGCTTTTTGAAAACCACCTGATATTACTGATATTTATTACTTATTAGCAGTCTACTTAATGCCGCCCCCCATGAACAGAAAATGGCAAATAATAATTTAATATTTTGTTTACCCACGCACCACCGTAAAAGTAATAATTATACTCCGTAAGCTCTAGTAAGTAAGAACCGGCTACCCCCATCAATACATCCCTGGGCACATGTTACATCATAAATTGCGTTGTGCGCTGTACGTATTCACATATTATATGAACTATATATCCATAATAAATTATAATATAATATGTTGTATGTATTTAACATACACCCGAATACCACTAGGTACTCATTAGGTCAGGTTATCGAGCGTCAAAATTGACATAAAAGTTTTTATAATTGGTAGGTACTCACGCTTATGATATGAACTGGATTACATTATGTCTATAATAAAGAGCAAAACCAGATAACATCGACTGGCGGCAGGTAATTTCAGCAACGACGAGAATTAGGTTAACAGAGGGTCGATGAAATAATTGCATACTATGACAACAAGGTTACGCCTATTATCAGTCCAAAAACCGAATTGTACAGAGCATAATATTATTATACAAATTTTTACTCACTGAATGTTTTTATTGATTTCGTAAACAAAATAGTAGTATTTCAAATAAATGTTTATTGTATACTTTGTAATTTTGTATTACAAGTCACAAGTTATTTTTTTGAAGAATAAATACCAATTCATACTGCAAATATATTATAAAGATATAAAACTCGATAAAAATGTTAAAATGGGCCAATGCAATTAAACTGATGGAGTATTTGGCCGTATATCATTTGCACATTGCCTGTTTACCTGCACCAAATTATTATACATCAAAATATGTGCATCAATATTCCGAACAATAGAAGGGTGTAAAAAAATTCTATAGAATATATAATATTTATGGATGATGAATAAGTTAAGTTTAAAAATAATAAAAATACATACATTTACATGTATACGTCTTATAGTTTGAATAGAAATGAATAAAAAATGAATTGCATACAAATCAATTAATTAATCACTAAAAAATAAAAATCAATCATTAGTAAAATGTCCCATTATTTTCACAAAATGAAAACTGTTTATTTCACCGGTGGTATACTTAAGAGGACGTCACACCCGTATAAGTTGTCTCGGTCTTATACTCTTATACATAACTTTATCTGTGTTTTTTGTAAGTTTTTTTACAAAAATTCAGTTTTTTAGTGAGATATAATGCTTGTATGGTAAATTTAAATTTAAAATGCTCATAACTCAATTAAAAACTGAATTGTTGTAAAAAAACTTTCCAAAAAACATATACAAAGTTCTTACCATCAAGTTTCATAATAGGTCGATTCCCTCTAATTTTTAAGCTAACGGCATACAACGTGAACAGCAGGGCCTACATTTGGCATGTTACGCGTTTATAAGACGGAGACAACAATACGGGTGTGGCGTCCTCTTAAGACAATGTTTTTGAATGTAGTCAAGTTTTTGACGAACACAATAGTACTCTAGTACAGATATATTTTAAAACGGAAATACCTATATGAAATTCAAAAATTTTAATTTAGAGATATGTAAGCATATCAAGATTAAACTATTAAAGTTAGTAAACAACTTTTGGGTATACACCTTTTTCAGTTCTAATGTTAAATAATATTGATGCGCAAATGATGTACAACATTTTAAACGGTTGATGCGCAAACGATGTATAACCGAAAAATCAAACGATGCGCAACTTAAACAAAAAAGGTTCAAAATTAACATTAGTGATGCTCAATTATTGCGCAAACAACAACCGATATTCACGTTACTTAAAAATGGACTCAAAGTAAAAGGGTACACACCGTTGAATTTTTGTAACAATTTTTGTATACAAACATATTCAAATCCATAATATAATCCCTAAATAATGATATTATAATTATTATAGGTTCAAAATAACGACCAAGTAACACTTGTATACTTTAATCCACCATATTAATTGTTGTCACTCAGTTGTCAATCACAAACTATACCTAAAACTCGGTGCTTGAATTAATAGTGGGTGTGCCAGGGGAAGGGTGAGCATGTACATAAATTAATTATAACGTATATTAAATTAAATGGGCAGTATAAATAAACCCTTTAAATACCAAAATTCTAAGACAAAAAATAAACGAAAAACGTTACAACATTTAATTAATAAATATAATAGTGGTCAAACTCCAATTGATGAGTAAATGTATCAACAATATGATATTATTTGTCCTAAAATTATATTTTTTTAAATTAAAATTTTTTTGATTTTCAATTTTATTCTATTACTTATTCATATATAGCAGTAATGAACTAAGTATAAATAAGGGATTTGAATTATAGATTCGTAATTTTCTTTACTTTTGCAAAAATATAGCTATTCATTTTCAAAATTTACCCAGTTGCAGTTAAATGTCACTTTTTTAGACTTGATAAAATCTAATAATATGTGATGTTGTGTTAACCTGTATTTTGAGCGCAGTTTACAATCGCCAAAAAAATATGTTAACAGTCTGTTGACCTACATTTTTATAGATCTGTGAATTTATATGGTTTATTAATTTATCTGCAGTTGTCATTATTTTTTTATTTTTCAAGATAAAGTGTATGTTTAATAAGTCATAGTAATTACTTATAATCGTTTTAAATTTTAATTGATTATTTACCAAAAGCAATAAAAATATATATTTTTTTAATTGCTTAGAGATTAGTTTTGTATAATTCAACACTTACATAATAATATATTTAAATATGGAAGGAGGGGTACTGTGCTACGTGGTGTAAGAAGAGATGAGGACTCTTAAATTGTATAATAGTAATTATAATAAGGTCCACAATATATTTATTTACATACAATAATAATTCGAGCACTGTCTACACAATAATGCATTTATACTTTTAGTTCTCAATATTTACATGTAGAGCCTTAATTTGCCCAGCTTTGAGTCACCACACACGACGCAATAGATTTCGTCCTCTTCCACGGCATCCGCTTTTGGGCACCGATCGACGTTGTTTGGCACACATGACTCTATCAAGTGGCAGCACGGCAGGTTCAAAAAATAATTTCCGCCAACACAGTCGGGCTGCTTCCAGAACGAACCGTCGGGCTGATACACTGGCATCATGTAGCCGGTGATTGGTATTCTGCAGAAGGGGCATTTATGAATTGAGAACGAACAATTCCCGCAGGTCGCGAAATGTAAACACCTCATCAGAGCGACGGTGCGCAATTTGACGAAGCACACGACGCATGAAGGAACTTTGGTCGACGACAAGGCCACTCTCAACTCCCTGTAAATTGTAATAGTTAATTGTACATGTAAATTGGCTATTTTATTAAATAAAATATTGGAAAACATATTAATATAGTGGTCTAAGCCGATAATGATGTAATAATAATAATTTACAGTGCACAGCGGGATTACTATTATTATACGGGCATACTCCGACTATATACAATGCAAATGGTGTACAAATAATGTTAGTTTTTTAGTTTTATTATATATTATACGGGGATCAAACGTCGTACACTACCTACCATGTGTATAACATGATTATTTTTTTTTGTGTTATAAACATTTTAAAAAGGTGAGTATCGTTCTGCTGTAAAGACGTAGTCGTAAAAATCTTCCTGTTTCTTTAATTGTTTTTTTATTTTTTCCGATGTTTTTGTAAACTGCTAGGAATTTTTTAGTTTTGACCCCTGACGTACCTACTAGATTCACTTTCCTGCCAGAAAAAAATGGTGAAGTAGAAAATAGAATCATTTTTACTGCCCCCAAGTTGATGATGACAAACACAAAATACAATTAAAAAAAAATTTATTTTAAGAATATTTCTCGAATTGCAGAAGGGCTATGCATTAACATTAAACAACGATACAATGAAAACTGATAGAGGGTTCAACAAGTGTTTCCCGGTAGGTATAGTTTTTTAGATTTCAAATTAACAAAAAAATTAGTAGGTAATAACACTAATAACTAATAAGTAGGGCTGGGATTTATATGTAATAAAAAAACCAAAAAGATATACATATATATGTAAGTAAAATCGCTAAAACTATGTAGTAAAAAATTTTAAATATGTAAAAAAAAATTTTTAATACGTAAACGTGTTAAATTAAAATACAATTAGGTATATACCAATATATTTACACCTAAAATTTTTATTATTACCATTATCGACGTATACATGTATAATACTACTAAACTACTAATGTTGATGAATTTTAAATTGACAAATAATTATATTACATATTATATTTTTTGTAGAAATTTACGAAATATATAAAAAAAAAAAAACAAAAAATGTATAAATATTGTAAATAGTATGTATTGATGACAAAATATGCAATAACATGTAAAATAAAATATTTGTAATTTTACTGCAAATCACGTGAAACGAATTTATCATTAACAACAATTGATTTATCATGTTTTAGTAAAAATATGTATTTAAATACAAATCCCAGCCCTTCTTATAAGTAACTGAATTAAAAATATTAATAAATTAAATCGAATGAGACCAATGATTGAATAAATTAGTTTTAATAAACATAATTCATAATACTCGTGTTTTTTTGTGCAAAATATAGCATGTTTATAATTAAAATATTATTTGGCTTTTCATGTTGTGTATCATACAAATTTACATCACTAGGTTACTAAACGAGCAACACGTTTTGAACATTTTATGTAAAGGATAATCAATTATCTAGATCACTATAACATCACTACAACATCGGCAAGAGACCCACAAATCTGAGACTCAAACCTCGGCTACGTCAGGACATCCTACGAAGACACCTCAACCTCAGATACTGATCCGGACTCATAGCTAACCAAAACTATTATACATTATATAATATAAGATCTGTGATCTGTAAAATAGTAACATTGTAAAAATACCAGGTGTATTGAAACAATTATATAAATAAATAAAAAAAAAAAAATTATCTAGATCAAGTGCAAAAACATATATGCTTAAGCTCCCGTATGCCAGGCAATATTATTTATCTCTATCGCCTCCCCTCCCCCTCACACAAATTACTATAACACGTATACGTAAATAATATATCTACTCACGTTTTTTTTCGTTCCATGACTCCTTCGCGCAGATCGAACAACTCCCCCATAGGAGTAGTTGGCGGCCGCAAATTCAACTTGGGATCAATTATGGCCTTGTATCGATCTATTTTATTTTTTCTCGAGCGCAAGTCGTACTTCGATTCTTCTATCTGTTTAATGTATTCGGAGCCCTTATTCATCAACAAATACAAGCATGCAGGCGACTTCATGGCGTGGTACCTCCATGGGTCACTGACAAATTCGACGCTCAAAGTGACCTCATGATAGCAATAAAAGCACGTGATTTTTCTTTTGTCAACCGGGGTTCGTGTAAATTGTTCGTGTTCTCTTTTCCTCTCATCATATGGCAATCTATTGTTGAAATCCGCGTGGTATCCGGCCTGTGCTATCCTGTCTAACGCTTCGTCATCCAAGAGCAGACGCCTGCGTTTCACCAATACCATGCTTAAAGAATCGATCCTGTTGCTCAAGATCGCCGATAACGGCAGATGGTCAAACAGTCTTGGTCTAGGAATTAACAAGCCCAGCTTCGTGAGCATGGTCTGGGCCAGTGATTTATGTAAGAAATTCGTGTACGCCTTTTGGTCGGACTCAGCCCAAAAACTCTTCAGCGGCTCGAGATATCTACGATCAATCAACATCTCACAGACCATAGCATGCATTTGCAGCGATTCGATAATGTCCAATTCCATTCCCTGTATGGAAACTCCACATCGAAGACAATGGTACTTATCATGATCTACCAACATTTGATTGTCCAAGCCACACGCAGATATCAGCCCCAATTTATCTATCTTAGAATAAATATTGTTAGTTGTTTTACTGGCCACGATGAAAGCGAACTGTTCAGTGTTGGACGGCATTGGTTTGCACTCAAAGTTCGCTGCGATGATGGTGTGCAGCAACGGTCCCGATCCGTGTACCCGCAACATTCGCTGCACGTAAGGACGCACGACGTCTATGGGGAACGCAGACAACCGTTGGAAATTCATCTTGGAGAAGTTTTCAGACCAGAATATTTCAACCAAACTTCTGTGCATAAACAATTGTTTAAATGCATAGAACAAGTCGTCGAAACGATGAGGGTCCATCGATTCCACTTTTTCCGCCATCGTCACACTCTGTATAATCCGCGGTGGTGAAAAATGGATTATTAATACGTATTTGATACTATGTTAATGCAAAGTTACAATATCGCTTCCACTAGGTCAGCCGGGTGTTGGTGGCAGCTGTGGTGGTTGTGGAGGTGATGGTGGTGGACGCTGTGTAGGTTGTGGCAGGGAAGGTGATGTTGTGGTGATCTAAAAGTAAACAATTATTTTTACTGTTTAAGCACATACCCATAAACGTTTATAATATTATTTTTTGTTTTTTCTAATCATTAACTCAGTAGGTAAGCGTAATAATAAGTATTTCAGTCGACTGCTGCCTTTGTCCGAACCAAGGCTGGGTATTAATGAGTAAATAAGTTAAAAAGTTAAGTTACTTTTAACTAGGTAAGTTAATTAACGAGTTACTTTTTTTTTAGAAATAACTTCTAACTAACGAGTTACATTTTTCAATATGTTATTCAGTAACTTACGAGTTAATTAATTTTATTTCCGCTTTAAGTTAATTTTTTCCTATACCAAAGATTTAAAATAAATTCAATTTTGTAAATATTAATTCTATAAAAATAAACCCGAAATATTAAACACATTAATTAGTAAATAATAATTTATAATAATAGTTATTATTATATTGCATATTCACAAAAAATAATGTACAACTTCATTATAGACGGAAATGTTACAGGGGTCACCGCGTCATCAATAAAAGTAAAATATAACAATTTACTCAATTATTAATATACGTTTGTAATCTCATTATACATGCCTAATCATTATTAAAATTGTTACTTATTATTAAATTTTTATTCATTCATAGAATTACAGCAATAACTTGGCCAGTCGATGTAAATACAGTCAAAACTCTTTATAACGAAACTCTTTACAACGAAAAACTCTATATAACGTAAACATTACATAATAATGGTTGGTTTGCTATATAACCCATTAGACAATTCATTCTCTATAACGTATTAGTCACTCTCAATAACGAAACAATATTTTATGTTTCATAATACAATTTACTTGTTATCGTATCCATTACATATATAAACTATAAAAATAATCGGCAATAATGCCAAATAAAAAAGTCCAAACTAAGATGACAGACTATTTTAAATAAAGTATAAATATGTATAGTATAAAAATTAATAATTATATTTAATAAGTATGTATAATAATAATAATAATAATTTAATATAATACGTAAATATATATAAAATAATGTAAAAATAATGAAGTGTTTGATAAATAATTAAAATTTTGTTTTTTTTAAACCCTCTCTATTACGAAAACTCTCTATAACGAAAGAAATCTCTTGGTCCCTTCAGATTCGTTATAAAGAGTTTTGACTGTAGTTTAAACTCGTAGTAGGGAGTATATCGTATTTACTTGAATGGATAGAGATCATGGACTGAAAGTTAAAAGTATTGTGTTTCGAAATGTTTGGTAAAGTACAATTTTTTTATTATGATAATTAAAGCACGCATGTTGAAAGGCTTAGTTTTTGGTTGAATTATTTTACTTTTGATATTCATAATTACACCAAATACACCTCACTACGTACTGTCTACTAAAATGGTAAAATACAATAACGGCTTGATGAAATATTGTATTCTTACTATTAATTGAATAATATTTTATATTATATATTGTGTAACCAATTAATTATATTCCAATAAATAATAATGAATTTGATTATTATAATATTTAATATAGTTGTGCACCATTTACGATAAGGGGATCGGTGGTGGACGATTTTTAAGGAGTTTTAAATAGGCCATTTTAAATTTCGTATATGCGGGTCTTGTAAATGTCAACGTAGACTTACTACGTGATGATTAGTGTGTTTGACTGTGTGTAAAAGAAATAGTGAAGCGTTCCCGCATGTGCATATAAAAGTCATCTACACGGCGTTGCACTAGTGATCGGTAAACAATTGATGATCATTTGTATGCACTTATTGTAAAAAAAAATCCTGCCGATCGATATGATAATGCTATAATATTTCAGGGTACTCGTCCAATATGCTATCTACCATAATTTAGTAGGATAGGTAGATTAGTAGGTATACCTTTATATTAAAACTGTTTAGAGTATGTTTACGAGTCGTGTTGTATTACATATTATGTATTATGAGTTTGTCAACTATGTGTCATTTATATCAACACATAATTCAAAATGAAGAGATGTGAGAACATTTTTTAAACATACTCGGTTATTACCAATCGACCAAACATGTACAAAAATTAAGAACCCAACAATTTGTGGTGTTGAAAAAAGTTCTAAAAAATAATCGAAAACGTGATTCGGAAGGTAATATTTTGAAAACAATTTATTACCAATGTACAAAAAAGGGTGCCAAACATTAAACTCTATACGCAAAAATAATAACCTTTTTAAGTACATGGATAAAAATGTGAAGTGTAACAATTAAAAGTGAAAAAAAAATTTTTAAAATCTATTAATTATAATAAATAAAATGTAATATAATATATATATATTAATATAAATAAAATGGTTTAAATTTGTGCGATATCTTAGAACTTGTTTGGTATTGGGTATTTCAAATAAAGGTAACACAAACCTAGGTGTTTACGAAAAGATGAAAATCAACTAAGTCGATGGTAGATAAAATATTTATGGTGGATATCATACACTAAACCATCAAACGTGTGGTAGATAGCATATTGGACGAGTTCCTATTTTAGCAAACTGGTCCGAATTGGTTTTAATATCTACTGAAGATCGGTCAGCACACATTTTAAGATTTCTGAATTAAATTCCGAATAATCAACTTTTGAAAATTCCAAAATTTCAAAATATTCAAACATTTTAAACTAAATTTATTGTTGTCGGGGGGAGTAATTGGGAAAAGTAGACTGACCAATCTGAAGTGGATATAATAACAAATTCAAATCATTTCTAAAAAGTATTATCGTATTGCTAGGCCGATAAGTATGATGGACAAAAGATTGGTATGTTTTGACTAAAATAACTTTTCGCCACCGATCCCCTTAACAAATTCATAAAAACAATTTAATTATTTTATAGGATTTTATCATTGATTAAAGAATAATATACAAATATAAGTACTTACAGTAATTAATTTTGTTACAAACATCAATTTAAAAATGGTAAGACATTTATAGAATTATTCTGTTATTTGTTAGGTTAAAAAAAGGCAGGTTGGTATAATTATTAATCTTATATTTGAAAAAAGTAACTTATTATTAACTGAGTTAAATTACTTTTATTTTCTAATTAACTTATGACTTGTACAAGTTAAAAAAAAATAAAGGTAACTTTTAACTTTAAATTTAACTTACATGTTCCTATATTAATTTAACTTAACGAGTTAAAAAAAAATAGTTGTTTATGACGTGCCCAGCCCTGGTCCGAATCACTGATAATATTTTATGATTATTGACAAAAGTACATAATTTAGTAGACATACCAATGCAGGTAAATAGGTAATAGGTTTGAAAATAAATAAATTTTTTTTTACACTGTATAGGCTTGTTCAGTACAATCTGTATTTTAAATAATAAGGGGAAGGGGGGATGAGGTGACCGAGTGGTCTGACGCGTCCGCTGCGACGCAGCCGGTCGCGGTTCGATCCTCGGCTACCGGGCGGCATTTTTCCCGGACAAGTCGCGGTGACCGGAGAACAAGTGCTGCCATCCCCCACCCCCGGGGCATGGCAGAAACCTACGGGTGCCCCATTCGAAATTCTGCCAAAAACAAACACACACGTGTTCCCCCCTACCGTCCCAAAATATACAATACAAACATACACTACAAATCCTACTACAGCTAATGATCTCAGTTGCCGAAGCTTAAGAACAATAAAAAAAAAAAAATAAGGGGAAGGTTTATTTTTTTACATAATGATATAATAATACGTGTATCAGAGATTTGCTTAATAAGGTAGATAACAAATGGACATGGACGCCCATCACGACGATAACGGAAAGCCATTGCGGTGTGGTTTTGAAATAAGATTTATACTTACTGAACAATGAATGATGTTTTGATTTTCGTTAGATGTCTGAGCAGGCAAGACCTCTAGTTTTTGTTTTGTGATGTGCGCAAGTGAGGGTTCTCGGAGATGCAAATGATATAAAAATCGACAGTAGGTTTTAAAGACATACAGAGTATTGAGTTGAGAATTTAAGAATAAAGCACGTGTTTCGGGTAACGAAGAACCTTACGAAGTGACCACTGTTCGTCTATTATCACCATATGCATCGAGTCACTTAATCGCGGCGTTGAGACGCGTCGGTCGGAATTGTTTACAAGTGGGCGGTGGTTATCTGGAGGGAATTCAGAGTTGTTTTCGATATACCATATGCAACCACGGTATCTTTATCTTAACATATAAAATGACAAGCAATCGGAACTCTAACGTCACTCGGGTTAGGGGATGCCAGTGTTACCAGTTAGGCGTTTCCGGAGTTTCTACCGCCCGGCAATTTCTACGGCGGGCCGCCGGTTTCTTCGGTTTCCTCGGGGCGGCCTAGCCGTAGACGAGTTATCTCGCATATTTTTATCACTCATTGATATCGTTGTTGTTTTTCGAAAGATTTTACGATTATTTATTACCCTCTGTTTTTCGACTTTTCGACCTTTTTTTCTTACCACATCGTCCGTAAAATGTATTCTTTTAAAACCTTTGGGAGTGCAGTTTGTACCCAAACCGATCCTCTTCGTAGAACGGAGGGATTTTTTTTCTTCAAAATCTCGAAGAGCCGTCCACAAACTGTTTCTTACAGATTACAGTTGTGTATTTTGTAGGTATATACGACCAATTTAGTTGAGTTTCACTCTTTGACGTTGAACGACGGGTCTGCCATCCACCACAAGTAGATTGCTTACCTGATTAGCTGTAGGACATTGTCTGCGATCCGACAAAGTCGTATTGCCTACCTAGGTGGCTAACTTGAATGATAAACGATTTTAGCTTGAGGTGACGGACTTGCTAGACATTCCAACACAGATTTTGAATTTACATTTTTTTACATACGGAAAAGCACCGGACATGCGACGGGGAACTGTATTATTCAATTACCGATTTTCGACGGTGAAGTGAGATTTCTAGACACTGAAACTGGAATTTCAAACATTCCCGCGCTCGAAACGAGACATCCAAGACTTATCAAAAATCTTTATCACTTAAATTTTTGTTTTTCAACCACCCATATGACGTTAACAGGAGTGATTTCTTTAAGTCATTTCAACGACATTGTCGTTTGCATCACCGAGTCTCACAAGCCAACGAGTTTAATGACAGCGAGTTTCATTCGCAGCTAGTATTGTATAACGGGGTACTAAAGTGGTTTTAATATTATATGAATACGGCTGTGGCCGTTCAGTAGGCACTAGCTACTTATCTATAACACTCTATCTCAAAAGTGAACAATAATTTGTAAATGCATTTAAGTAATTTTAGTACGTACTTTAATCTCGAAAAATTCAGTACAGATTGACTGATAAATTTATAAATATACAAAAGAACAATATAAAAAAATACAAAATACAAAAATAATGATATTATCAATTATTAAGTACGGTGTGAGTACAAAAGTGTAAAATATATTTCTAAAAATTAAAAAAAAAATTAATACCCACGAGATGTTATTCCGGTTACATTCCAAGTAACCTCAAACATATTACTGAAATAAATAAAAATATCAAAAAAATAATAAAAAATGATCTGCAAATAAAAATTTTAAAATTAATTAGTATCCAATTAAAACGTGTTAAAGAAGCTATAATTTTGAATGAATAAATTAAACATAATATTTTTTTCTAAAAGGTTGTTCCTAATATCATTCTGAGGTTCTATAGACAAGGGACACTCAAAATAACCGCTACAATACGAGTTCAGTACGTATTTCTAATTTCTATAATATTTTGTACATTTTATATTATGATACATATACACTATAACATTAATTATAAATTTATAAATAAGTAAAGTATAGCAAATAATTGTTATTTATACAATATTATATCTAATCATTGATACTATACCTACATATTTCGTACGGTGAAAGGTGGAATAATATTCTCAATTATATAATTCACTGTAACATTTGTGTATCTAATGATTATTTTTAAATATATACATTTTTTATATAGACATTTTTATTATTTTATAGTATATAAATAGTAGGTACCTCCTATTTTTTCATATTTATGGCTATTTTGAATAGTAATAAATTGTTTATTATACATTTATATAGGTGAATATAACAACTTTTAATTTCACTTATTATTTAGTAGGTACCTAATGTATATTATTAATAATTATTAATTTAATGCTTGTTTAATGTTTCTACGAACTTTTACAGACGGATTAAAATCGAATTTTGGTGTAAACAAAAATATGAATTTTGAAAACTTGGGGAATTTCGCCAGCCCCCATTGAATTTGTTTTATTTTATAGCACAAAGAATACTTTACAAATGAAATAAATATCTCTACAAAACTTTGCAAATGATTTACAAATGTATGGAATAAATAAAAATTCAAAATTCCAATTTAGGGGGGCTGATGAAATAGATTTTCATAATGTTGTATATTGTTAAAAGTAATAGATCATTAACTATGAGCTGAATAGTACTATAATTATATAAATTCTATGAGAGATAAATTTAAAATGAAAAAAAAAAATGGAATATTGTTATCAGTCTTGCGAAAAATTAATTTAATATAGTTTAGCCTAAGGATAAACCCCAGCACCGCGCCGTGGCACTACTTATACCTACACACAGCGTACTATAGTATAAATCGTTTATAATTACACTAGTTATAGTGGTAATCATGATCTAAATTTTAAGGTACTGTTAAAATACTATGTTTTATATTGGTTGTATGTACTTCAAAGTACCATAAGAATGTAATAACGTTTATTTTTGGTGAATTTAGACAATGCACGAATCATATAACAGACGGTTTATAACAATAATATATTTTAAGATGGTGCAAACAATTGAAAGGCTCAGTGCAAAAACAAGATATCAAAGCCCACTTTTCAGAATTTGTTCAGGGCAACCATTTAAAAATCCGTTGTATCATTTATTCAAATGGAAAATAATTAACAAAATGTATGATAACTCTGAAGATAATAATCGAATTTGTATAGATGTTGTAGTACTTTTGAAAATATTGTGCAATCAGTTTAAAATTATACGACTATTAATAATACAAGTTTAAAAACTAAGTTTAAAAACTAACTTTAAAAAAGGAAAAACAAAAATACAATACAATTTTAAAAATAAAAACATATTGAATACAAACGAAAAACACATTTTTTTAGTCTGTAATAACTAATAATATAATAATAATTTTTATATGTATAAAGAAAATGCATGCACTTAACCTTTTAATTATATTTTACATTATGACTTATAAGAGTTGACATTTATTGATTAAAATCTAATTGGATGTATTTTGTACTGCAAGGACTTTTTTTTTAAATTTTGGTTCTTACTTCTTACTAACACCAGTTATTAATTTATTGGTTCTGTCAACACCAATACATCATAATAAACGCATCATTATAATAATTTATATTGTAAATTTGAAGTAGGTACCTAGTAATCTAATAATATTGTAACAATTGTATTTTGATGAACACGTTACAGGATAAAAAGTCACCTAAACAATGAATCTCATTACAATTATTAAAATAACTCATCCAGAATCATTATCCTAAATTGCCCAAAAACATTGCAATTTTTACAAGCTCGCCCAAACGCAGGCCACTCAAAGTAAAGCAAAAGCATGTTGAGCCTGTCGTACATTGTACTAATTACTATAACTATATTTATATTTTGGACATCATAACATGCATTACACTCCATATAAGTTTGATAGAGGTATTAATATTTTAATATTTCAAGTTAACGATAATAATAATACAACATTTATACAATTTAATATAACTACTTGTAAACGATTCAATAAATTGAAAATAACGTACTTACCGTGACACAAATAAGTTCACTTACATACAGGGTCTCTGGTTCCACACCAATGTTTACAATTTTACAGATATCTACAATCATTGCACTTAAGACCTGCTTACGTAGCAGTGAAAGTCGATAGTATTCTAATATCACATTCAAGGATCCAGGTCTGCAACGGCGTTAGCGCTAAATTCATTCACGTCGGCGTGTATGGGCATCGAACTTCGAGGGGATTTTTGGCGAAGCCACCTCCTACGCACATTCCACAGGTTCACCCCGGGTGCGACCAGAGTGTAGGACTTGACGCGTGCGTGACAAAAGCCGGAGATACGGGGACACGGACAGACGGGGAAATGTATTGATCCAGCCCGGGATCAAGCGAAAGTGTACACGCGTCATCGCGGCCGTACTGAGGTCGTTGGCCGACCAGCTGCTTCGCCGAAACGGTGGATCGGGGGCTGTAGCTCCGTTCTGACTCACTTTCGATAATAATAAAATACGTGAGTGGTTTATCGGCGTAACCACATAATAATATTATGGACTACGTTAGGGTGCTAAGCCATATTGTTTTTTATTTTTTAGGCCCTCGTGGTTAAAAATCAAATCCTTGGGTAACAGAAAAAAATTGCCATTAGTCCAACATTTTAAATATAATTAATAATTATACACTTATACAACCATGTATGAGGAAAATCAATACATACATTAGGATCAGGTCAACAAATCACTTCTATATTGCGGCCTAGTATTTATTAGGTTACAATAATCTAATTGCGACCCTAGTTATAGTTCTTAATTTCTTATACATACAAATTATGGGCCATGTTTTTTTTTTTTTGGTACACACTGATTGAAAACATGAAAATTACATTTTACATTATGGATCTTTATTTTCCTTCCTGTTTTTACGGCCGCATCCGAATTGAGAGCCAAAAATATGAACAGTGTTGGTCAACAGCCGGATGATTGAGTGCTTATTTTTTTGAGACAGAGCGGAGTTGAGTGCGAGTATTTTTCAGGACAGGCTTGAAATTAAAAAGCTAAAATGTGCTTAAAAATTTGATCAGATTACCGGTTTTCAATGACTTGCACATATACCGTAAAAATACTATTGTAAATATAACTGTTAAATTAAATATACCTACTGTATCTTGGGTTTTCTCCGGAAAATGAGGATAGATTAGTAAATGATTATTATATATAAATATGTAGCGTTTAGAGTGAGAAAAAATTCCAAAAGGGACTATTGTCTCCATATAGTTTTAAGTGTTCCACATATAATTGTATGTATAGTGTCTAATGTATAAAATCCTAATTTGTTAAAGGGAACGCTTTTTAACCGCCGTCAGAGATAGGGGGGCCGAGTCCTTCTGAATTTTGAAAATAATTTGACTCTTTTTGAACTGTTTACGGACATTGTCAGTTTTCAATTTTTTAAATTTTTTTTTTCTATAAATATCAATAAAATGTTATTTGTTGGTTAAAAAACTTGAAAATTTAATACAAGGCTCCTAGTATATTGTTTCAAAGGCAGATGGAAAAAATTAAAAATCTTTAGTCACAGTTTTTTTTTTATAAGCATTTAAAGTTCAAATATTGACAAAATACGTAAAAATGACGAAAATGTGGAAATTATTTTAAGTTAGAAATTCATAAAAAATGTTGTTTTTAAATCTAAGATTTTAAAATTATATACAAGATTCCTCATAAGTTTGTCTACCTTTATCAAAAAAAAAAATGTTCAGAAGAAAGTCAAATTAAATTTTTATGAGCGTTTGAAATTCATATTTTTACAACATTTGATATTCACTCGATTTCTCATGTAACGATTTTCTGTTTTTGTTGTAATTAAATAACAAATGGCTGTAGACCCTTGAAAATTTCACTGAATGTTGATATTAGCATTTTCTAAACACTATAAAATTTTGAAAATAATTTGACTCTTTTTGAGATGTTTACGGACATTGTCAATTTTCAATTTTCTTAGTTTTTTTTTCTATTAATACCAATACAATTTTATTTATTGGGCGAAAAAGCTTGAAAATTTAATACAAGGCTCTTTATATATTTTTACAATAGCAATTATAAAATATTTAAAATACATAGGCACAATTTTTTTTTATAAGCATTTAAAATTCGAATTTTGACTCAGATATGTTGGTATTAATATGTCTTAAACCAAGACTGACATACCGTCTCCACTCAGAATCGTTTTTCTTATACAATGATATTGTATCATTGAATTCAAATTTAATTTCATCCATTATACGGTGACCCACTTGTAACCTACTGTACAGCAGAGCGACATCCACTTACCCGCTTTTTTGGTTATAAAAACAGAAAAATTTAATTATGTATGAATGCGTTTATTCGTTATATTATCTATACATTGTTATTTATCTTATTTATATATATATCTTACAACTTATAACTTATTATAATTTGAACAAAATAACCTATTTGTATGTTGTGTATAAAGTAAATTGTTTTCTACATTTTGAAATCTGACCGAGGTTAAGGCAATCCTTAGCAATCCGAGCAACTAGACTCAGTCGCGAAAAATCTACTCACCTAGATAAAGATTTTCCTACCCAATTCAGAAACACCGGTTTTTCACAAAAACATTATTGTTTTGTACCATTACTACAGGTATAGGTAAAAAATGTTGTTTTGCAATTTTTATTTAAATTGTTGACATTTTTTTAAACTAATATTATGACACTGGTAAAAACTTATTTGGTGTATTTTTTTATAAATTAAATATTGTTTAATCTTTAACTTCCACTATTAAGCAGTTACTAATAACTCGGTAATACACATTCGATTAAGAGGACGATATACCCGCATGTTTTGTCTCCGTCTTACAAGAGCGTGACACAACAAATTTTACGTTCTGCAGATCACGCTTCACTCAGTTAGCAGTCATTAGTAAAATTAAAGGTGAGATTATTACGGAGGGCAATATTATTACGGATAATTACTGGGCTTTCTATTATATTTTTATTTTAAAGAGAGTTATGAATATTTCAAGTTGTACAAACAATTTACAATTTTTGAATACTCATAACTCTCTTAAAAAATTAAAATATAATAAAAAGCCCATGAAAAGCCGTCCGTAATAATCTTACCTTTAATTTTAATAAGAAGTCAATTCACTATAATTTTGAAGCTAACTGAGCGAAACGTGATCTGCCGAACGTAAAATTTGTAATGTTACGCTTTGTAAGACGGAGACAACACATGCGGGTATAGCGTCCTCTTAATAAAGGAGATGCATAATATGAACCAGTTCCTAGTATTTTATTTTTGATTGTTAAAACAAATAATAATAAAACAGTAATGTATGAAATATTCACAATTATTAAGTATATTGTCATTAGTTAATAGACAATAATCAGTATCAAATTTAATTTAATTTAATTTAATTAAATCCTATGTACGCCACTGATTGATTTAGATAATTTATTAAGACTGATTGGCATAAGTGCTAATTATTATTGGTCATAAATTATTCACCGCATGAATATCAATCACAGTTATTTCATAGGGATCTTACATGGCTGATCACGTCTTATCTGAATTGTAGTAGTCTCAATATTCCTTGTTTGTAGATTAGTTTAATTGGTACTTATGACTTACCATAGCATAATTGATCTAAATGCTGTTTTAGTAATGTAACAACATGATGAATAGTGAATACTAAATAACTAAAATAATAATAATTCTATCTATTAATTATATTAATACCAATAGTTGGGTTATGTAATTATTCACTCTTGATTTCAGATTTGTACATTTATTAATTATTAATAATTATTCGTTTATTACTAAGAAATTATTTGTAAGTCTTTCTTGTTTTAAATACAAATAAAAATAATCCATATTTAATTTGAATAAATAATCGATGATATTTGTTTTCTTGTCTGTATTATATTTTTTCCTATGATCTACCAATCATAACTGTGCTAGGTAACATTTTATTTAAAAAAAAAAACTGTTCTCTTTTTGTATCATTGAACTCCCTAACCCTCTACTTCGTCGCAAATTCAGCCTTAAAGGAGTATAATATATGTTCTTTATACATAAACATATGTATATTTTAAAGAAATCTTAAATAAATAAAAATATTATGATTACTAATATTTATTTTTTCATTAATTATACTTGTTGTAATGATATTAAAATAGTTATTATATGAGTACCTGTTGGTTGTTATAAGTTACGATAAATATTATTTCGGTAAACTTCTACTATGATCAATTTTATTATTTTCCTGTAAATTAAATGTATGATGAAATCATGGCGTGACACCGGTATAAACACAAATCAACAAGTTACAAAGTATAAAGTTTTCAATGCATGCTTGTATCAATTATCATTATTAATATAATAGTTATTAATAACTCATTATAAGCTTGTGCGTGAACCGGAATCGTGCTTGTGCTCGGCTGATTGAATCACGCAACCGGCGCAAGTTTATTATTATATTATACTATATTATTGTAGTGTAATATTGACATATTGTTATAGTATATAATGCTTAAAACTAACATTGAATGTTACCTTTTTGGACTTGGTCATTGGTTTGGTGACGACAACAAATGACGATAACGATGGCGATGGCAGTGGTATTTGACTCCGAGTTTTCGCTGTAGTGCTGAGGGCGTCTGACAACTGTGAATCCGATCGATAAGCGTCTGCGCAGTAGCTTAAGTTTTCAGTGTAACGTCGTGTTAAGTGCATTAGTGTCGCAGTGAGTAACGAAACATTTATTAGTTTATTACATAATTTACACATATTATCAAGCAGGGATCTAGTCTCATAATAGTTTTCGTTTCTATTTATATATGGATCACCTATTGATGGGTTGTTTACAAACATTCAACTCTGAAATCACGAAAAAGTGGAAACTCATCGCTTGAACGTTCAATATGTGGACATTTTAAAGAAAATACATTATAATAAGTTAGATAGTTGTTGTGTTATAGTTTGAGATAGAAATTGTATCATCAGTTCTCAATTACCAAACATATCTATAGTTTTGGACACACTACATTCAAATTTTGATGCCAGCCCTATTATTCGGTGGGATAAAGGAGGCCAAAAAGAAGTGTCACCAGTAACTATTTACATAAGAAACTATATATTACAAGAACTAACAGCACTGAACACTCAGTATTGATATGTATGTACAATACGTAAAATCATTAAATAATTTTTTGATTTAGTAAAATTGTATTGAAATAATTAATAAGTAGTTTATATATTTTTTTTTACGACTCATTTTCTAGAAATTGCCTACAATTTATAGTTTTATTTTCTTCAGTAATCTCGTTTCAATTTTTGAGCTATTAACTGCTTCTGAGTTATTAACATCGATATCACTGCAGATTATATCAAATAATATATTGTATAATATTTGTGACCATATCAATAATAATTGATCACGAAGATCAAAACAAAAATTTAATTGTATTTTATACATTTAATAATCTTGAATTTTAAATACAATTTATTATGATATGATGTCCGTTGATTGACGAAAGACGAAAAAAAGTAGTTGTGAACGATAAGCAGAGGTGGACTGGCCCAAGGTGCTATGAACCAAGTAACACCCTGGTCCCTGGGACTCCCTTCGTATTTATGACCTTGACACAATTACCTATGTCGAACCTTCCTTAAACTTAACTCTTATTGTAATGTAGAACTGTTTCAAAATTTTAGTAAGTTTAAAAAAATATGTATGAGCCCCTCATTAATTTTCCATCCTTGACAAAAAATAGTCAGCTCACCACTGAGTCAGCAATACTGCAGCTCCTTAATCCTTAAAATAATGTTATGTACCACCAGAAAAATAGTACCCTCTTGTCACCCAACCCATAAATTAGTCCCTAGCCTCAGCATGATATAGCAAACGTTGCCCCATTAACATTAACCAAGCTGGAAATATTGGAGTAGTTACTGCTCGATACTACACATTTGTTTAATAATGGGGATTAAAATAAAAACCAGCTTGTAGTTTTCAATAGTAAAACTGTTTATTGTTATAACAAAAAAAAAACAGCAAATGTATAATGTTATAAAATATGTACAATTAAATATATTGTCATTAATTAGTAGAACATTACATTTATCATAACATTGGATAGTATTATAAACCTCAATTTTTTTAAATCATTATAAGTTATAATCAATAATGGATACGTTTTGTATTAAGTCATAGCTCCCGTTTAAAAAACAATTATTTCGATAGCTATAAAAAATAACAAATGTGGATCCCTGTTTACAATTTACTTAAATTTAATTGAAATAATCGATGCAACATTTATAAAAAGAACTTTCAATGCAAAATAATATTGTTAAATTATATAAATTAAATGAATTGTAAAAATGTTATAGATAACGTGTAATAATAATTCACATGATATTTTAAAATTAGAATACAATATTTAATTATGTACTTAATGTATAATTGATAGGATTGCTCTCACTGCAATCAATAGGAAAAAGTCTTCAGTCGTAAAGAATAGTTAAACGGCAACGCCTTGTGATAAAGATTCTTTGTATCCAACACTGAAATAGAGGGGGTTATTAATAAATTATTTAAACGATTTGAATGATAAACACTTACACTACGTCATACAAACCAATATCCGAGAAAAAATGAACGCAAAGTCGATAATTATCGCGATTATTTAACGGGAATAATCCACTGAATGATCTTTGTAGAGAACTAAAATATAAATTTAATATTTACATAATATATGGAACACAAATATTTATGCATGTAAAAATGAAATACTCACGGATCCAGAATACGTTTTTTTAAATCATCTCGTCCCATAAGTGAAATCAATTCGTTGAACAACGCCTTTAAATATGCTCTGCCAGAATAAGTTACTTCATATTCAGTCAGGTATACAGCTGAAAATACTTTCCAAGAAATTGAATCTGAACATAGAAGTTGGGCAAAAAATTTGGCGAGGTTTTGTAGTTTGTTCGGGTTGCCAAGATGAATGACGGGCGTACAACGTTTGAAAATCAATTCTATTGAATCCACTATAGAAGGGTTTATTTGACAAAAACTCTGAAAATAAATAATATAGTTATACTGTGAGTGTAGTAGTAGATACAATACAACAAATATTAGTGCACATTTTAATAAAATTATTGTATTTTTTAATTTAATTGTTACTTGTATGATATCTCCAAAAATCTTATTGTAGACAGCACTATTTTCAAAGCAGCATTCCACATATTCAATGCACAGCTCCAATTCTTCACTCGGTATCGATTTAAATTGCATTAATTCATGAGCAATCTCAGATGGAGGTAATTTCAAATTTACTAGTAGACTAATAGTTTTTTTTATTGATACATTATCAATTGCTGATAACATGTTTGTCTCTGCCTCTGTGTAACAAAGAATTATTAAACATTAAGTAGTATTTATAATTTTTAACTATATATTATACATAATGTATACAGTATAAAAAATATAGTATAATTAAAGTAGTTATAAGGAGTAAAGGTTATCGGTGTATCACATATAACTGTTTAACTAGGTTTGTAAAAGATAGTTAGGCATTTTTTAATGTTGGTTAAACTTCATTTTCAAAAAATTTTAAGAGATAAGATACTTTTTTCACTATACCAGCACAAAAGTATAAAACTATAAATTTAAAATATCAAAAACGATCTTTAAGTTACTTTTTTCTCATTAATATTGGAAAGCAAATTTTTTTTTAAGTTAAATATTTAAAAATGTTAACATGTTTAAAGTTATATTGATCTTTTAAGGTTAATATTTTAATAAATACAGTGATGTATAAAATATCAAATGTGGTGTTATTAAAATGTTTTGATTATCATATGCATTCGTTTAGTTTTACGTTAGAAGTCATCATAGATTTTCCAAAATCCACCAGCCATTAATGCGTGATATGCATATTGACTCATTTCACTAAACTCGTACGAAATATACCATATAACTACAACAAATCTGAAACTTATGCAATTGTTTTATACTAATCTTCACACCATAAAATAAATATTCATTTTTTTTTTTACTTTATCAATTTTCCTAACTGTTGTACTGCTGTGGCGTGAAACTAGCAGCCCAAAAGTTAAAATGTTGTACCGTCGAAGACAAAGTTGAACACACTTAGAAACTTAGAAAGTTCTCTAACAATCTCTAACATAACTCTCTAATAAATCGGTTACACTGTTTTATAAGTTAACTGCTATTTTGTCAATCCTAAGTCACAAAGATTATTATATGAGCTTAAAATGAGCCTTATTCCATGTGTATAATATGATTTAAATATGATGTTTGTAGAAATTAATATTTTAAATGTAAAGAAACAAAAATATTGTTTTAAATATATTATGTTAGGGGTATAACTACCTATTATCTATTATTTAAACTCTTACCACAATCATCTTCATCATCAGCCATTTCATCAATATCATTGTTTGCAAAATAGTAAACTTTACTTTTTAACTTTAATATTTGCTTGGCATAAGTTTTATAAATTATTTCATTAGATTTGAAGTCTAGATCATACACGAAAAAATCTAAAGAAAAAAAAATATGAAAATGAAAATGAAAATAACATTATTTTAATGTGAATAATAAATAATTACCTAGTTCGTATTGTGGACTATAATTATGATTTAAATGCAATGAATGACTGAATTGTTTATTAGGATTTACTAAATAAAACTCCGGTTCGTCTTCGGAGTAATTTATTTTTGTCAATAAAATAACTTTTGCTAAACATTGGACCTAAAATACGAATATATTATTTAAAATAAACTGGCGTACTTCACCACTTCTTTTTTAGAAATTCCTAAAGGTCATACATATAAAATCATTTTAAGTAAGTGTATTAAAGATTACAAATAAAGTAGATTCCACTTCGAAATTCTCTTAATTTATAATATCTAGCTTACAATAGGTATATTATGAAATCGTGTTGTAAATAGGTAATAATATTTTAAAATATAATATGTATTAAAAAAAAATATTAGTTTCAAAAATGAATACACAAATAAGGAATCAACATTTTTAAATTAAGCTTGAAAACTATAAGTAAAAAATGTTGATGTGTTGTAATAATGTATTGATATTTGAATTAGGTAAAATATTATCTTTCATTTAAATATTAAGTATAAAAAGTATTAATTTACCGATTTATCGATCTGTTCATCTTCCGAAATATTTTGCAAAGTATCAAAAATGTTTTTTAAGTCCAGTTTATTGTGTGGATTCGAATTCAATTTTTTACCACATATTTTCATAATTTTGTCAACCATGGAAATTGCATTTAAATTCGGAGTTTTTATTAACACTTTTAGTATGTCTAATACCAACCAGTCTTTGACCTAGATGAACAATGGACATGCATCATTGGAAAATGTATACATTATTTAAATCCAATATTATTATGTGAATTAACATAACTTACAACATTGTTATCCACTAAATGTGCAATGAATATCACCGGCGGTACATGCTTATTCTCTTCTTCGCATTTTTTGTAGGCATTGGTAAATAAGCAAACACATCGCACCAGAAGCAATTCTACTATGTTAGGAAACTAAATGTACATAAAAACGATCGTAAGTATTAGTGGGTGAAATTGTTTTTTTAATAGACAAATAAAAATTGTTTACTTCGCAGTTGATAAAGGAAACCAAAGTTGCATAAATATGTGTAAATTGAAGTGAATTCGATTGTGCTCCCATAATAGCCCGACACAGCAGGCCTTTACCACGTATAATGTTTAATTCAAACAATTTTGTACACGTGTACCTTATATTGCCTGGGTTTAACTTTTGTACTGTAGATTCGATAGAGGTTCTTAAGATATTCCAATCATTTATCTGTTCGGATAAACTAATAAATAATCAAATAATTAATTAAATATACAAATAATAATGAATAGTTATATTTTTTTTTTTGTTATTCTTCTAAACTATTTTCTTTTTACATACTTACATGGCGTATGTAAAACTATAAAATACAACAAAAAATTGATATTTATTAATAATTAAATTACGTTTGGAAATTAGATGGTTCTTAGAATTTAGTATGTGTATGGAACATGTTAACGGAATTCGCTGTGAAGTGTTGGCACTATGATGCTTTGTTTTTATTTTGTTAGGTACCTGCAGAGTCATATTTGTTTAAAAAAAATGTGTTGTGACCATCATTACTACCAGGCCATCAAAGTCGAATTATACCTGTACAAAGTGATTAAAAATAGATTATTAACAATACCATCGATAACTTGTCTCGGATACTTGTGTCTCTAGACCAAACGAACACATCGTCATTTCCAGACGGCCATTAAGCCAGTTATATCGCAAAGTATTGCTTTCATGGGATCATGCCGTTTTGATTTTATGCAGTAAGTTGTATAGGTATATGTATACAATCGTAAGTTCAATAATCAAGCACAATCATGCATATGTATTTTAATCATTCGTGAAACAATACGTGTTATAGATTTTGAGCGGAGCGATGAATATATTGATTTTACAATGATGTGTATTATTTTTTTAAATTTGTTTATGTGTGATAAGTAGTCGAAATAATACTTCGATTATCGTCTTCAGTATATTGTTCTATGGTAACGTTGATCTAGTTGATGTATTGTAGAGGTCAAAATGTAAAATTAGCAGTAGGCGTTCAAAAGCGCCGGGAAAACAAAAAAAAAATAAGGAAAATTGGGAATTTTTACTCAAAACCGGTTTTCAGTGATTTTTGGTGTAATTCTAAAACAAATGACTACATGAAATACATACATGAAATTTTCACTAAATGTTTATATTAGAATTTTCCATACATTGTAAAACAATTTGAATTGTTTTGAGCTGTTTAGGGACATTTCCAGTATCCTTTTTTAAGTTTTTATTTTTCTATAAATGTCAATAAAATTGTATTCTTTTGGTCAAAAAGCTTGAAAAATGAATACAATCATACTTATATAATATATATAATTTTGCAATGGCAGTTGCAAAATATTAAAAATACAAATGTCACAATATTTTTATAAGCATTTAAAGTTTGAATTTTGATAAAGTACTTAAAAATCATGAAAATTTGCAAATTATTTTGAATAAGAAATTCATAAAAAATTTTCTTTTTAAATCTGAGATTCGAAAATTGAATACAACATTCCTCAAGGAACGATTTTTCTATTTCATTGTGGTTCAAAAACAAATAACTGTAGATACCTGAAATCGACACCATATGTTTATGTTATAATATACTTTACTCGATAATATTTTCAAAATATTTTGACTTGTTTTTAACTGTTTTTCAATTTTCAATTTTTTTAGTTTTTTTTCTGCAAATGTCAATACAATTTGATTTGTTGGGGCGAAAAGCTTGAACACTGAATACAACGTTTCTGATTTATTATTACAATGGCAGTTGAAAAATATATCTATTAAAATATGTATAGTATTAAAATGCTTAGGCACGATTTTTTTATAGGCACTTAAAATTCAAATTTTGAAAAAATGTAAAAATTATTTTGTAATTAAGTATATATGAAATAAAAGCTGAACACTTATATAGCTAAAGATTGAAAATTAATAACAAGGGGTGCATAAGTAGGTTATTTTGTAACCAAAAAATCTAAAAAATATATAAACAGATTTTTTAGATATATCTATTATGTTATGTTTAAATTAGGACGAAATTACGAGTACATTTGAAATAACCAAGAATAACGATTTAAGTTTATTTATTGTAATTTAAAAATATTATTCGTGGGTACTTGAAACTTCTAAAATATATTATTACATACGAATTATATGATAATACGCAAATAATATTAATTTAACCAATCGGCTGGCGGCTATACAGTCGTAATAATAACAATATAAATATAAAATATCCAATTCCGACAAACCGTTTCGCTCAGAAACGTTTTTCGTGTACAATCAATAATCATATCGTATCATTGAATTCAAATTTAAAACCATCCATGACAGTTACCCACTTGAACCTATGCTGTAGGTACAGCAAAGTGACATCCACTCACACGCTTTTTTTTCCTGAACATTAGCGAATGTTCAATTGATGAAAATATAAACTTCTTATATTTGTGTATATAGGAATAACTTACTTATAAGAAGTATTATATACAATTTTTAAATTTTTAAACTCAGAAACAAAAATGTTATTAACACAAAGAAACAATTTCATACGTCTAAAGATAGCCCAAACAAATCAAAATACTTATTAGTATATCAGGTCATTTTACGGTTATTTCTTTCTGATTTACGAAAATAACATCTAAAAAAATTAATACATCAATACCTATATTTTATAAAAAAAATTTAAATGTACCTCATTATTGGCCACAATGCGACTAAAAAGTCGCTAGATAACTGTTCTTTTTCTTTCAATAGAAATTACTTATAAACCAACAAAAAAACTTTAAACAACTTTATAACCATATGATCATGTTACAAATGTTATCCAAAAACAAAATAATTTTTAACTATTACCTTAATTCGTTCTTTTTATCGAAGTCAGTCATGTTTGCCGCATTTCTTTTCGAATCTGAAAAATTATATTAATTATAAGTGAATTTATAATTATTACAGTTAAAAAAAAAGTGTATCTACATTCATTTTATAAACACGAGTTGTATTATAAAAATGTTTGAGTATATTCCACAATATTAAAATTAAAAATTACAGAGAATTATATTAATTTGGTGTTCGTACTAAATGCTTTTAGGGAAGTCAGAAAATAAATGGCGGTGCGATTTTACATTTTCATTGGAAATTAATAATGTATGTAGGTACCTATGAAATTATATAATATGTATTCTTACGCTGTGTCCAACGTGAACACGCGCGGTGAACGCGGCGAACGCGAGCGAATTTTATACTGACGCGAGCGAACGACGAAATACAAGCTGTTTGGTTTTTTGCCGCGTCGTCCGCGTCACATTGGACACAGCGTTATAGTATAAAATCCTTAGTATTATAGTAAATAAACAATGAAAAAATGAGCCATCGCTGGATATCTTGCAGATGTGAAACATCGAAAATTATTCTTTAATTAAAGGGCGCATTAGCTGTTTCAAGCTTTGTGGTTTATGCCCGTTGCGCGCCAGGACGAACAGCCGGTCTCACCCACCGCATTAGATACTTAACATAAAAAATTGACGATGATGAATTAGTATATTATACTTTAGTTTGAAGTTGTTGTAGTTCGAAATTGTTATAAAAATAATATTTTACTTTATTTTATTTTATTGCAATGATTTTAATTTAAATGTATTTCATACTTGATGTTTGGCTATACATAAGATACATCAAATATTTTATGCCCGAAAATGATGGGTAGATATTCAAATTAATAAGAGGGTGGCAATTTCTTATTTTGAAAATGGTGCTTCATGGACCATCGAGGAAAGTGGTCTAGATCAGCGGTTCTCAAACTGTGGTACGCGAAAGACTACATGGTGGTACGTGAAAGGCCGCATGATAGTAGAATGGAAAATTAAAAATACATGTTAGATTGATAATTAGACGTTATTTAATTCATATCTTAATTTTTAAACACTAATAAATTTGTATAAATAAATAAATAATAATATATTGTAGTATTTTACTGCATTTTTATTTAAAATAAATGTATTTAACTATATAAAGTTTATACCGTTTTATTTTTAATCATCAGTGGTAGATTACTGATTGATAATATACTTATACTTAAGTGATATTCGAAAAAAAAAGTTTGAGAACCGCTGGTCTAGATTGTTCTGCTAGCTTTTTTTTAGGAAAGCATCAGTAGAAGTATACTGAGGTATCTCATTTTTGGCTACAGCCACCTGTATGCATAAGCTACCTGCTAATTGCTATAACTATAACTTTCTTTCTTTTCATTTCTGTTACCAAGTATACATTACTATTGTATCAAGCATAGATACCTATATCATATAAATATTTTTTAATATATATAAACTCGAAACTATATATGCTTTCATTATTCATATAAATTCAATAATTATTATTGAAAGACATATAAGTCTATGTTTCTTTAATTATGCAAATATGTTTGAATAGAGATTAACAGTGGATCGTAAATTGTTAATAAGGAAAATTTATATTTTGTAATTAAATACATACAATATGACACTAGACAAATTATATTATACAAAGCATATTATAGCGGTTTTGTACAGTAAGAATTGATAATTGGTTTAATTACGCTGCAATCTAATAAATGAACAACTAGAAAACTAAATTACATTTCGCAATGACTATTTAGGTACTTCTAAATCTAATATTGAATTTTCTCATAATATAATGATAAAGATAGAATAAAGATACAAAGAATATTTTGAAATCAATTGTAACCTGTTAACTTTTTGTATTGATCGGGTACGATTTTTCTAATTATAATTTATATAACAATAAACTAAACCATTTATGTAGGTACACAATAGTTTTACAGGATCCTATTAACAGTAACCTAACCTAACCTAACCTCTCGAAAAGTTGAAAATAAATTTCCTGAAAAGTTGTATGTTAATACATTTATGAAAAAAAAAACTTCTATTTAATATATAACTCATTATAATTATTTTTCCTAGATAAAATATTTTTTGTCACGACTGTACCGAAAGTTAAGTTTTTGGTGACGGTTGAAGCGTTGGAAAGCGACGTTTTCCGTCCAGCAGGCGGTAAAGTGGGAATCTATACAATTTCGAGCTGTAAAATGGAAATCTCAAAAGTGCTACGATATTCACTGCCCAACCGACACTGAAATCTATACCACGGTCCTTATAAAAAACATAAACTTTTGATTACATCTTAAGACGCATTCACAGCTACGTCGTGTGTCGTGTCGTGAATTGTGATTGGACGTCACTTTTTTGGTATCATGTAATTACCAAGTATACCAAGAATTTACTACATCTCAACTTAAATCAATATGGTCACCAGTTGTTACCATTAAGTACCACTCTCTCGCACAACACGACACATGACGTAGTTGTGAATCCGCCTGTATGTTCATAAAATCATCACTTTGCATGACGCGTAAACATTTTTCTTTTGTGAAATTATTTTTGTCAAATAGTTTGGCTGTTGCATAGATCCCTGCATCACCTTTGCCGTGATCGATGAACGCAGAGGCATGGCAAAATATCGTATGTGTGACTCGTGCAGGAAGGCAATTTAAGTCTTTGGTGAAAAGCGGCCCTCGCGTGCGGCTCGTGAAATAGCTCACTTCCACCTTTGATATACAATATACTACAGTAGAGTCCTGCTAATCTGGGCTAGATAGGACCAGACTCTCTCCGGATTATCGAAAATCTGGATTAAACGAAATGACGTTTTTTTTAACTTACTCATTAATAAACACTATAAATAATAACACAATAAATATACTGTCAAAAAACACCTCATGTATTTATACGAATTCATAATATTAGCAAAAAATATCACAATATGTATATAATCGAAACGATAATATCTTAATTATGGGTATTCCCGAATATATATATTATACAAGGTACTAAGTACAAAACATAAATTGTCCGGATTAGCGATGACCTGATTAGCGGGACTCTACTGTATTTCCAAGAATGTTTATATGAAAATTAGATAGAGTGGAACAGCAAAATATTTGTTCACAACTACGGTTATCTTTTTATTATTTATTTCAATGAAATTGTATTATATAATTTATGTGTCTACTGTCTAGTGTCAACACACAGCAATGTGCATATTATTTGATAATGAGGGAAGAAACATGTAATTAAAGTTACGTGATTAAGAAACCCTCCATCAGTCTCACTTGTAAAACTTGCCGGTATTCCTCTCATCTTTTCATTTTTACGTCGGAATCTGTTACAATTACAAGAATAATAATAAGGAATGTGATACAATGATACATTGATATCAGTTATGTAGTGAAAAAAAGGCATTCATCATAGGACGAAGAATCTTCCAACAGGATACACTGATTTTAATATTGAATACTTAAATACTTTAAATTAAGTAATTACTGCAGGTTCAAAATCGATTTTATGTACCTAACAAGATTCTCAGAATAATATTCTGCATCTGCTTTGTAATAACAAATGCATGAATTCATTTAAAAATAAAAATTATAACAATAAAAAATGTTGCAAGTATGTAAAAGATTATATTTTAAGAAACCATAACTCTTTTTAGATAATGAAGTTAAACATTAAAAGATCATCCATTATTATTTACCGTCTATTTTAGATTGACACAAGCTTGTAACATTTTATGAAAATGGAATGCCCCTGCACCATCACATCAAAACAAATGCCTAAGTATTTAAAATTGTTTGACCCAAATTTCTGGGATACGCAAAAGTACGCATGAAGAAATTCGATTTAAACATTGATTTAAATAACAAAATTGACTTAATTCATTTGAAAATAAATTGAAAATAAAATTTATATTAACATTTGCAATGAAAAAAACAACATGAAGTTACTATGTAATAGAAGAATATAGTAAATATACACAATGTGGAATGCGGGAAAGACGGAGGGCTAGGCGCCGGTCACAAAATCTTAACAAGCCCTCTCAAACAATACAATAAGACATAAGAGTAACAAATTATAATGTATTTATAAATACTTAATAAGTACATTATTCCTAACTTGGTCTTACAGAGCTATACTATACTTATAAAAAATACGATGGTACTGGTTCCCCTAAGAAGAATTTTGCCTATTTGAGCCAATGCGTTAATATTAGAGTCCATAATATAACAATAATATAGACTTAGAAGTACGCAAGCCACGATGTCACGGACAAGTCGACCAATGTCCAACTTAAGTAAAATAACATAAATATGCAATAAATCTGGAATAATCAATATACAGGATCAATAAAAATGATATAATAAGTATTATACAGTGATCATAATGATGAATTATTATAGTCGACCGTGGTAGTCTCCGACATGCTTATTTACCTAAAAACATCTGTTCGGGAACATGAACAAACGTGTACGAGTACGCGCAATAAATTGTCGTAGCTGGGTACCATGGTGCTTATATCATTATCGCGAGAGTGCTAAACAATAATATTGTAACAAAATTATTAAACAATAACCAACCGGGTATAGAATACAAGGTGATCCAAAAATAGTTATGAATTATTGTCTTACCCGACTTCGTCGGTGATAGATACTATATAATTATTATTCAAATACTATTTATACTATGTATAATTATTGTACTAATACTATTTATACTATGTATAATATTATTATACTAATACTATTTATACTACGTAATTATTATACTAATACTATTTATACAATAAAATATCCACGACAACACCGGTGTATATGGACGGTATGTCGTACTCACAATATCGTCTGCGATTCAAGAAAGCCGACATGTTGGGCCGCGGCTCATCCGAGTCCGAAGAATAAATGTCAAACACTGCAGCCATCGTGCCGCAAGGGAATGCGAGCGGGGATAGATGATCGACGGCGGTCGGCAGCGAGACTACGAAAAACGTGCTGCGTACGGCGCGCGATTGCCAGTGCGGTGCCGAACAGAATAACAGAATATAGGAACACGGCAATCGGTGGTGTTTGGAAGCGGTCATGTCGGGGAGTCGGCGCGCGCCGCACAGAGCGTCGTCGTCGCCGTCGCCATCGTCGTCGTCGTCGTCGTTGTCGTCGTCGCAGTCGTCGGCGTCACCGGAAACATATTATTTTTCGGCGCGCAGAACGAGATGAGATAAGACTGACCCATGTCCACACGCGTGCCCGGTTGGTTAGGTGGCGTTGACCTTGAAACCGCATCATCGCTGCGCGGTGACATTTTAAACAGGGTGTAGATGTCCAGCCGTCAGAGGGGTCGAACGATATCGCTGCGGACGGATCCCTAGATCGGCCTTGACGCGCCCACGGCGTGTTCGCCTCCCACTCGCCGCGCGCACACGCGCTTGCCTACCCAACAGGTTACGCGTGTCTCGTGTTCGGTTCCCCGATGTTTCGGAACTATTACGACTGATTTTATTATTATTATTATTATTATTACTCTGGTTCTCGGCGATACCAACCCTCGTAATAATGTATTCGCCGTGAATTTAGCTGCACCCTCGACCGGCAGGAGGGTCAATAATTGAACCCCGGCGAGGCAGCTGCGGAATAATTGCATTCGCCGGGTATAGCACATTTTAGGGAGCAACGTCGATATAATATATTTAAGGTTTATTATAATACCATTTGTATACACAAAATAAGATGTCCTGACTGGTTAATACACGTAGGTTGTACGCCTATTATGATTGTTAGAGACTTGACATTTTCGTGGTACCCCCTATACCACAATGTAGGAGCACACTGAGGAAGGATTTTCAAAAATTCACATTTTATTGAGAACTCCTCACACGGGCATTTTGTATCGGCGAATAAAAATTCAATTATTTCTATGTATATAGGTGATATGTATGGTTGGCGATTGTCATTGGTTAGTGGTTACCTACAGAAAATATAATATTTATTATGTTTGGATGAAAATGTTAGTATTGTACTTTATGTTTGGTAATTGTCTTCGACACTTGATATAAATATAGTTTACCGATATTTATTTGGAAAAACCTTGCTTTTCGGAAGGGTAATTATATGTCACCTGTTCTAACGTTAGCATACAGCTTTGGAAAATTGACTCTTTTAACCCACTAATTGCAATTTCGGACGCGCAAAGCGTATGAAACGATTAATAGTATAGAAATACTTATAATATATAATTTATGCAGGTAATTTATAAATTATTGAAAATACTATTAAAGATTATTTTTCATGTGATTAACTTATGTCATTTAATGCATTTTATTGTAAATATAGTTTAACAAAATGTCACGACCTCAACCTCTCCAGAATGGTTTTTGAAATAGCATTTAAGTTAAATATTTATTTATTTTATCTTTGCTTACCTGCCGTTAGTGTCTGTACAAGCTTAAGAATATTATATTTTTCAAGTAAAAATTAAACGCGATTACATAAATTAAAGCTATTATTATTATTATTTATTAAATATTTTAAACCATTTTTGAAAATGTGGAAGCTATTTATTATAATAATAACAACATATTTACTCAAATACTATTATTACTCAAAACCCAATATAGATAGATAGCATATACATTATAGACAAATAGTTCTTTGTAAGATTTTTCTGTAACTGGAGCAAAAATTAAATTTAAAAATGATCAGAAAATTAAAAAATATGTTCATCAAGAGGTTAACAGACGACCGTCCGCTGATCTATACATTATTTACGGTTTTCCAGCACCGAAATGTTTTTCTAACTCATCCCTAGTGACTTTCGCATAGACTTATCGTTATTGTCACATTATGTACCACGACAATATGAGTCGTACGCGTGTCTAGGGAAAGGGAATCAACTTACTGACGTGCATGCACATGACATGTCAATATACCGAAGTTGACTGTTGTAATTAACTCATCAAAAACTGTCAAAACACAATATTATATTAATTCTCAAGGAAAGATAATCGAATTCGTTATAGATATTATGAGCATGCTCTAAAATATAACCACATAGAAGCCGATTAGGAGATATTTTTGACCAGTGATTAACGTGTAAGTAATAGGTACACACTACACATAGGTACCATTTTTTGAGCACAACAATACAAATAAATAGAAGTCTGTAACTGAACTAAATAAATCGTTTTTATTTTCAGATAACAATTTCTTTACGACATTATGCTTTTGTTTAAATATTATTATTGAGTATAAGTGTAGGTATATAGGCACAATGTAATATTTGTGTTTCAAAAAAAAAGTTTTAAAAAGTGTAATAAAAGTTAATGTGGATACTGTTGTACTGCTGTATAATATTATGTATACAACTGATCAATAGTTCATTGATATTAACTACTTAAAATATGGTCTATATGAAATATTATTACTTAGAAATAAATAATATTTAAAGTGAGCAGACTTTTTCTATGTACAGACCTCTTCAGTACCTTCCTATATATAAGGATGAGACTTCGAGAGCCTGTATATAAGTCGCAAGAATATAATATTTTAGTTTAAATTTGTTTTACAGTGACATTTACAGAGTAATTTTACCACACTAGTTTATACTGAATAACCATTTAAATTATATTGTGTAATTTTTATTTATTATCATTATGGCTTAAATCGTTTCGTATGTTTTTAATATTTAAAGCAATTAATTTTTACTTTATACATATATAGACGCAGCCAAGTGTAATTTAAGAAAAATAGTAAATGTCAAATGTTAAATGTTATCGATTCCGATTTCTTTGTTAATGTCATTGGAAATTAGATGGAAAACTTTTTATACGAATTACATATCCACGAGTTGCATGCAAAATTTTCTTATCTGCCTCATTATACCGAATATTTTTAGTGGTCAACTATCCCCCCACCAACATTTATTATTTATAATTCCACACTTGAACTGTTGAACCCAGTTATTATAATTGTGTATACAATATTATTTTCTGGCTCACAAAGCTCCTCTCGACAAACCACGGTTGGGTGATTATAATATATACTATACGTTCTATATACACTTATGTCGATTGCAAGTAAAAGAAAAAAACTGTAACATTCATAATTGCCCATTAAAAGTGATGTTGAACAAATATGCTATTTAAACTATAAATTATAAAAACGAATAGGTTTCTTTTTTTATTTAGATATAAATAAATATTAAAGAGAGGGTTGAGTCTTGAATATCACTTAGACAAACACGATGATCATCTGAAGACACTGAATACACTGTATCACGCAAGCGTAAACATATATTGATACTATATCCTAGACTAGAAATATTCGACTGACCTATAGGTGGCAGTTGCCTAATCATTAAATGAACTTGCACCCCTAAAAAAGAGGGAAAATATGTAACCCTTTTGACTTACAGTAGGTGTCGAGTGACTGAGGAGTAAATTACTTTTGTAATGTGTCTATTAAATGTGAATTCTATGATAAATCATTGCTTATAACTAAAACGGTCCTGAGCGAAGACAGACTGTCAGCCTATATCACTAAGTAGATTTTATAATAACTCTGTTAACTTGTAATTTGGTGAAATAATGTAATATTAATATTGTACTATAGCAAACAATAGTAAACAATAGTAAATTTTATATTGACTTTATTTTCAATTTTATTTGGAATTCTGAAGTTTTTATCGTTTCTGAATCATAAATTAAAAAATTAATAAACAGTTTCTACTTTTATGATAACATAAAATTGTAATATTTAATCGCAAAAGTCGTAATATTATGCATACATCGTATACTGCACGCCTGCATACAATTATAAAGTCTAGAACCAACCTTTTATTCGGTTTCCGGTCTGATACTCAGATAAAGAAATACAAATACTCAAACACAGAACATTAATCATAAATCAATCTCTTTTAAAAATTACAACCACTTATCCAGTGTCATAAAATAATACTGTCGGACAGTTTAAACAAAGAATGCGTAGGTAAGCAATATCGATAGAAGTTAAAATATACAACGTCATTGCGACAAATTACTTGTAACAGTACCTGCTAAATGTTGTGGGTGATTTTTTTCGATTGTTTTTAATTTTTCATTTGCGTAAAATGCGTAGCAGCTCCGTGATTGACGACGGTGACCCTCGATAAAGGTTGGGATGCAACATATGCTGCATATGCTAGTCCCCGTATTCGAGCATACGATTGTCGTGAAATTAATAACTACCCATAACCATGGTTTTAATAATATATTAATTATTATTCACATAACAACGCTGTCGTAATTTTACGATACACTATGTCAAATTATAATTCGTGGGTACCTACAAAGTATACTGCTTGATGTCTGTATGTGTATATTTTTTAATTTTAACACAAAAATATTGTCTTGGAAAGTATATTTTTATTAAGAGATGCACATAATATATCTTCTCGCCGGACTTATGACCTTCATTAATAATGGTGACCTACGAGAATGTTTCGCATCACAAGATATTAAGTTTCACCTCTGTAATGCCCTAAAAGGTTGACATATTGTCGCAATGACACCATATTATCCTAACACATAGGTAAACAGTGAAATGCATATTGATGGTGTCTGATAGCACAATTAATATCCATTTTGGAATTTAACAGACTATTAAACACTTAATAGTCACTCATTAAAATCACTAAACTATAAATAATATTGTCTCATTTAATTGTATCGTGAGCAATTTGATTTATAAAATATGAACTGTATGTATACAACTGGACATAACATTTGTAGGTAAATGTCTTTTTTTTTTTACCAACGAGAATTCTATGATCAAATTTACAACACCGAATGAATTATTTGTAAACTATGACCTGTGTTCGAGTAGCGATTCGGTAGATATGTTTTTATTTTAGATTCTGAGAGAAGCGATGAATGTATTTGATATACAATAGTGTGTTTTTTTTTCGATTGTGTTTGTGTACACGATAACGATAAGTAGTCGAACTAATGATTAGATTTTTAACTTCAGTATCTTTTCCGGTGGTAATATGAATCTATTTAGGAGTTGTAAATTTAAAATTCAAAGTAGTTTTTAAAAACGCCGGGAAAACGAAAAAAAGAATTAAAGAAAATGGTAATTTATACGCAAAATCAGTTTTTTGACAACATCGATATCGGTTTTGGTATAACTCTAAAACAAATGACAGTAGATACATAAATAATTATTAAATTAATGTTTATAATAGTATTAATATACACCATATTCAAAATATTTTGATTCATATTGAACTATTTATAAGCCTATATGAAATTTTCGATTATTATCAGTTTTTTCCAAACTAATGCCGATTACAAAATTTTCGCTCCGTCAAAAATTTGTAAAATGTAATATATGTTTTCTCATACGTAGTTAGAGAAAATTAAGACAAGTTGAGCCAAAATCCACTGTAAATGAGCGTCTGAACTTCGAATTTTGACAAAATTCGTAAATTACAAAAATGTTCAAATTATTTTGAATTAGAAGTTTATTAAAAAATGTATTTTTAAACCTAAAATTTATTACAAGATTCCTCATAAGTTAACTAACTTAAACAAAAATTGTCAACTGGAAACTCAAATTAAATTTTGATGAGCGTTTGAAGTTCAAATGTTTGCAACATTAGGTATTTACTCGTTTTCTCTTGGAATGATTTTCTTATTTTGTTGTTATTAAAAAATGAATAACCGTAGATACCATAAATAAACATAAATAGGACATCCCTCTACCCCCTTTTTTTTCTCCTTGTTATCGATAACCGGAGGAGGAACTGATGTTAGAAAGCATATTTTTGAATTAAATAATAATATAATTACATAATTATATTATATTCAATATGGTCTTTTTTTTACTATTATTATTGAATATTGTATTTACTTACTTTTTCCCAATAATCGTTACCAAAAATCGCAAAATAAATATAAACACAGTTTTATTTTGTAATTATTTGAAGTTCAAATGTCTACGAAATTACATATTAAAACCAAGAATTAAGATTTTAGTTACTTTGTTGTAATTTAAAAATATTTTTCCGTGGGTAGGTATTTGAAAGTTTTAGAGTTGGTATATTATTATATTTTATATACAATATACATAATGATATTTTGAAATGCAATTTTTTCAACAAAAATTAATTTAACTTACAATATATTAGTACTAATGACTATTATATTGTATAGTAAAATTAATTACTTTATTCACAATAATATCATACAATATACCTACTTAATAATATTATAGTCTAACGGACCGTCTTCGCTTAGAATCGTTTTTCATATACAATGATTTTATATCATTGAATTCAAATAAAACGCATCTATTACTGAGACTCCTACTAGACACATAATGTACAGTCGCCCACTTACCCTCTTTCTTTGTTCTAATATTAGGCCAAGTGTCCGACTGAAGTGGATGCTGTCGGAGCTATTATTATTTATATTTTTGTAGAACTAAAATAAATTGTTTGTAGGTCGACAAGCTCATTGATATAAAAATTCTTTAAAACAAAACCATAAAATGCAATGTTTATTTTAAAATAGTACCTATTAGTGAAGATGATAATATGAAGTGAATATTAAGAGAAAAATCAAAAATTCTTAGTACCACACTCATTATTATATTATAGGCACCCATCACACTATACTCTATATTCTATACCTATATTACGTCCTTAACACTTAAGAATCAAACATATAAAAACAACGTTACACATTTTACGTCATAGACACACAACTTTACCATCATCATAAATTCTTCCTATACCTTTTTTTGTTTATACAATATAATATAATATATTATACCTTATCACAACATCGCAATTTTTATTATTTGGCAAGTATAAAATGTCAAAAGCAATTTTAAAAAAAGTAATCAAACTTTTGTTTATACGAGGATTTTACGAGCGTTGGGTAAAACAAAATAAGAACTGATTGTCACAAGGATGAAGGATTATAGTACACTGCATATTATTGAGTATATAATATGTATATAATAAATGTATATTTATACTACATTAATATTATTGAACTAAAACTTTTGATATGAAAACGCATTCAAGAGTTTGAACTTTTGTTTAATATTATATATATGTTATCGCTTTCTCATTCAAATATTGCGTATAATATATCTACGGCTACTAAGTACTATAGCCTATAGGTATATCTATTTGACTATTTATCATGCTTTTATAAAAGTATTTTATATTTTTTAAGTGATTTTTTTTAGCATGCCATTTCTAAGGAATTGAGTATAGTCAATATTCTTTTTTTTATTCGCACTGTATGAGTGCAGTGTGCTAAACCATATTTTCACTAGTGATATCAATATGGACTACGATATAGTCGGCTTAAGACGATTAGAAAATATAATATATTTTAGTATATAGAGTATACTCCATGCTTAAACATTATTTTCCCATATCATAACATATTGTGCCATTTTTATTGTGTATCACCTTTTGCCAAGGTTGTTACAACAGTTTTTCATTTCGGAAATAAAGCCAGATTTTTTGTTGAAAACTGTGTTATTTAGCTAGTATGTCTTAATCAAGATAAGCCGATTGTGTTTATAACAATATTTGAACAAAATTTATTTTAATTTTTGGTTATAAGTAGAGCACATTACTTGTTCTAAAAAATTCAACAAATTAGCACTAAAATGTGCAAAATATGCATTAAAAAATAAGATTATAGGTATGAATATATTTTATTTAGATTTTAATGTCTGCGACCGACGTCTCCATGACCCGTATTGATAATAACTTATGCAGTGAAAAATATCTGTTCATAAATAAAATTAATAACCGGAAAATAAATCTAATCGGCAATCCTCGAGACGTGTAAGTAAAAGCATGCGTGTGGGAACAGTCAACAACTATATTAATATGATCAAAATTTAAAATAATTTAAAATTCAACATTATTTTAGTTGTATATTAAATATTTAAATTAAATAAAAACGTCGATGGTAAAAATATTGATAAATATTGGTAAATTATTGAAAATATGCATCTTAAAGTACAGAATCGAAGAAATATGAACTAAAACCAAAAAAAACTCAAAATATGCATTTATATGCAAAATAAAATTTCAAAACTAGCGTTGTTTGAGCATGATTGCATGAAACACATTTGTTTCTTACCCTGCTATTTTTGTGATCTTTCAAAACAAATATGCAAATGCTACAAGTCCTCCGAACTATAGTTATAATTATTTCACCATTAGATAAAACTTAGAACAGAATTACATGGGTATTAATGTATTTTTCTTATTATCACGACAACAACTAGTATACATATTATAATATACTTACACAATAAAAAAATTAGCAACAAAAAAAAGTAGACAATTTGTCTATACCACAAAAAGAGCCAAAATATTTTTTTTAATTATACAGTATAGTAAACCCTACAACTAATATTAATTAAAACTATTAATTTTTGAATTCGACTGAGTCGAAATATGTGTATTAGAATCAAAATGCCACTGTTTTAATAATTTTTATTTTTTTAAGCATATTTTCTACTTTCCATGCGAAATAAATTGTCTATTAAATGTTGTAATATTACATGACAACGAATATATTATGACGCTTGTGGGACTTGTTTACACTTGTTAATTACTTTTAAAATTAATTAAAATATAAAATGTTTTGCTTTTTCATTAAATTGCCAAAATTGCCTATTTAAGCCCCTTAAAAAGTTAATGTGCGTTCTCGACGTTCTCGTATAGCGCAGAATTATAAAATGTGTGTGAAATTTATTTTTGAGTAATACATTTAAATGCTATAATAAAGCGTTTTGTGGTTCTATAATATGTACCTATGCTTTATTATGTTTAATGTCCATGGTGTGACTTTGAAGTGATAATTTTGGTGTGTATAAAATACAATTAGTCCGATTGTAACCACTATCGCCGCGACGTTTATTAGTCGACCAGAATTATATATGCCAAACTTCATAACACTCTTAAATCATAATTCAAATGTTGTTAAAAATAAATTACGATTACATGACTGTCAACCAAAGTCAGGAAAAAATCCCTTCCGGGGAAATATTTAAGAATTACTTACAATCTAATTATAGTTATTTATGATATTGATATTAAAGTATCAATGGTTTCAATGGCCCCTTTGCTGTCAAGGGTTGATTTTGTCCATCGATAAACAAAACAAAATTCAAATTTCCATATCTACAACACATTACTTTCGGGTATTTATGGAAATCATCCATCCTGTTCCCTACAACGATATATAGGTACTTCTGAATGGGTGTCTCCTTGGCTCTTAATAACTTTATAAGCAATTGTTTTATACCGAAAATATTTTTTCCTATTTCGATTTCAGTTTCGGTCATCGGTATTTAATTTTATTACGATTTTACGATTTCAATTTTGGGTTTGACTACGGATATTAATTTTTTTCAATTTCGCTATCATTTTCGATATTGATTTCGGTTTTTAAAGGTTTTAACTGAGTAAACAAAATCCGTATCCAATATCGGTTTCAAGCCCTAAATTAAACAGACTTTTGAAAGCTCTACCCAGCTGCAAAAGTTAAAGTTTATGTATCGCTATTTAACACTCTACGTTTATACCAATAGAAATGTCGAATAACACACAATGTATTTTTCTCTCCTCGAGAATTCTAATAGCAACACTAAAATAATAATATCCAATTCACCAAAGTCAATTTTTTTTCATGAACTATATTGTTTTAACAGCAAAATCGTGTCTCGCCCGGAGGTCACCTACATAATATAATATTATTATTGTTTATCATTTTTATTTTTGTATCCATTTACACAGCTGTAAGACTAGACAAGTAAGTATATGGTAGTATATTATACCATATGGCATATATTATTATACATAGCCACATAGGTACTATATAATGTATTATAGGTCTGAGTGATTACGCATCATAATAATACATATTATATAATATAAAATATGGTTTACGTCTTACGTATATGGCTTAGAAAATATCAACATTATAACAATATAGTTATAGTATATAGTTAATACTATTATAATAATACGATGATGATAATATTATTATTATATGAACCGTCTCGTCCGTCGTTTCAATACGCGTCGTGTTTGTTTATAAAATAGGTACTGTAATGGCACGATATAATCTCATATCTAATCGAAAAACGTGGTTTCTCTCAATGAGAAGCTTGCTTGTCTGAATAATCATAGTTCATGTATGTATATCTAATCGAATTTTAGGATTACCAGGAGTTGTACGATGTGTAGGTATGTGGTAGTTTATACAGACTTACTATTGTTAACCTTAATCCGAAAAATTAGAATAGCTGGTCTTAATATATTCACCAGTAGATTATGATTTATGATATTACATGATATAATGATGTAAATTAACGGGTACTATAATTACATTCGGTGGCGTTTTAATCGCATTTAAAATCATGTACACAGCTAATAATTACAAGGGACTAAGGGAGAGTAAGACTTAAATGATATTTTAACCTAAAAAGTTTTAAGACTAAACACGTGTAGTACAGTAATACAGTTAATGTTCTAATACACCCAAACTTATCTACAAACTTTGGTAAAATACAAAAATATCACGCAAATAAGAAACAAAAAGTATGTGAAACACTGATTATTATTTGATTTAGTGCCTACGAATTAATTATAATAAATAGGCATTAGGCACAAGCTTGGGAGAAGCATAGCCATACAAATTAAAAATCAAGGTTAATCGTAAATACCATCTTGCTAAAGTGTGATTAATCATAAATTATTATCGATACCGAATTTTAGATTTGTATAGGAACTATTTTTCAGAATGCAGTCAAATATTTTATACGATTTATACTGAAAATGTTATACTTTATGTCGTTTATGAGTATTTATTAACTTCTCTTTGAATTCTGAATGAAGCGAAAACGTACAACAGATTTTACAATGAAATGTTTCATTTTCTGTATTAGGAGACACTTTTTATTTGAAATTTTCATAATTTCATTATTCTGTAAGTAGTATAATTTTAAAAATATTTTGTTTCTTCTTGAGCTACTTTTTTTTCTTTAAATGTTGATAAATATTTTTATTTAGTCGAAAAACTTGAAAATGTTATACAAGGTTCGTAAACAAATATTAATGGTGTAATTAAAAACAACTTGAATATAAATCTACAGTATTCGTAAAAGTCGTGAAAATTTGGATATTAATTAGTAAGTAATTAAATATTCAGACAAATGTAATACTCATACCTTATATTTGAAAGTGTAATAGGTACTGGGTGAAGTATAAATTAGGTTATAACTTTAGTTTAAAAAAGTTGGGAATAATATTGAAATTCCACAAATTATTTTTATGAACGTCTGAAGTTTTTGCCAAATTGGATTTTCCATTCAATTTTTTATAGCGTTGTATTTGATAATAATAAATAATTAACAAACTATAAATTAAATAGCTAAAATGATGATATAAATATATTTACTTACTAATATAAATTATATAGGCAGACTATTGTCTTCGCTATAATAATCGTATTTCGTATTCTATGTACGACAATTATAAACTGTACTTTTAATCTGAGGTTATTCCAACATTAAATACAGTTTGGACCCCATTACAGTTTCTTACGACCATGTTATAGGTATGTACCACACGACACAATATGTATAATGCATTAATTGGTCCAGTGTGATATTTTTTCTAGATTTTCTAGGACAATGCTATACACACGCGACACGCTTACATTTTTTGTGAAAACTGTTTCACGTGAAAAACTGATACTAAGTTACTAAATAACATAAATATAACTAATTCTAAAACAATAATAATTTTTTTTTATATCGAAACTCTAAAAACCGTTATGACACATCAACATGTTGTCTTCCTTATGGTCCATAAATTTGGTTTCTGAACAATCACTATCGGGTTTTCCAACTGTTGCTTAAGTGGCTTTTCATTGCGTACCTAAAACCATTTTCAATATTATATCCTTGTAATTACGCAACAGTAAGTAAACCGACTTGGCAACATAGATTCACTATTGTTCCTAATTTTCTTTAAATTAGTAGTAATTTATACTCATATTTAAAGGAATCGCATCCACTCAGTTACATTTGAACCAATATTTCCAAACTAATATTTTCAGGGCCTCCCGAGAGTGCTGCAGAACAGGCGTGATGCTCTTGTAACACAGTATTTGCCTTCTTGTATTTATTTATTTTTATTGATAATTTTATCCTGAATAGTAGGACTTATGAACAACTAACAATATGTGACGTCATCACATGAAGATCAGTTTTTTTCAATAGGTAAGAATTAATGTATTATATAAGTAACAAAACTTGAATTATTTTTATATGAATAGCCAAAAATATAATAATGCGATGTACGTACTAAATTACTCCATCAATTATTAAAACTGACTTTGCAGACTTTCTGTGATGTTTTGATTTATCTTTGCATTTTCAATAAAATTGTTTCGGTGACGAATAAAATGTACTCTAAGTTAGGTTTTATAAAAAATTATCTAATGATCATATTAAAATATCTGTTTGGATATCACATCCAACTGTGGCATTGAGTTCCAGTTAAGAACAAATTTTAAATAATACTTCACTGTATACCCCTTCTTCATTTAAAACATTTACCTAGCGTTGCAGCCTCGATCTATACAATTAATATCATAATATTTAATGAGAACAGAGTAATACTTCATGTTTTCATAAGTGGTCTCTAGTTTTCTCGTACCTATATTTTTTAAAAATGTAGACATTTGAAACTTTAAACAAGTAATTTTAAAACAGTATTATGCTCTTTAAATAATGTTATGTATTACTAATTGTTCATTAGTCTTATAGTTTAGGACAAAAAAATAAAAAAATCCAACAACACCCTATACTGTTCATATTGTATAAACAGTACTACCTGTGCACTCTGGCGGATTGTACCAACGAATTCGGACTAACTTTTTTCTCTCCTACCGGCTGTCGTTGGTGTCCTCACTCAATAGTCTATAGTGCAGAATTAAATTAATTAATCTATCTTGTACATAATACTGTACATTGTACATAATATTATAAATATATTATGATATATTATTTATATGGTCACAACACTTTGGGATATCGCATCACGGACTAAATGATGCACGACGTGCGGTAACTGGTCAAAATATCCATAAACAAAATATTCAAATTTAAAAATTTAGAAAAACTCTTTTATAAATAATCTGGATAACCATCAATATTTTAAAATGTCGTTACCTATACTAAAATAATATAAAATAAAATAAGTCAAGATTTATAAGTTAAAATGTTAAATAATACAATTACGTTGATGTAGATTACACTAATACAATTTTAAATAAAATTTAAAAAAATCAAAATATAATTGATACTGCCATCATTATATTTTTCTATCAGGAACATTTTCAACAATTTTTTTAATTTTTTTCTTTTTTTTTACATGAACACCAGTTGAGGTAGACGTAGACCGTAGTCAAGTTTCCAACTTATTCAGGGTATGTAATAATAGTAAAAAAATGAGGAATATTAAGTATTTAGTAATAATAACAAAAACTTACTGTGATCATTATTATAAATTATAATAACAATAATATACAGACTATAATATTGTAAAACTGTATCGTCGATAAGTGTTTTGTGTTTAAATAACAATAATTTAAAAAAATTTAAGAAAATAAACAATTACAAAATCTGTATGAAAAAAATGTACAGCTCTAGTCGGTTGTGTTACGAGATTTCGGTAATCCATCTCACCCAAAGTCCACAACAACGAATAACAAACGAAGGCTTCCAGAAATCGATTACGGCATGTCGTCACCACCTCGAAGGTGTCGTGATCAACAACATATGCCTATAGAATCACCAGAAATGTACCATGATGCGTCCAATGATATCACGGACGTCGCTTGCATGGAAGCAGTACAGTCAAAAAATGAAAACAATGAAGAAATTCGATGAAGAAATCCGAATACTGACCTCAGCTCCGATGGGCAGCTTTACCTTGGCAGCCGGAAAAGATAAGGGACACGGACCACATAATCGTGTGTAGCGAAAACTAACTGACATTTACAATTATTATATTTAAATATGATTTTATCCAAAATGCGATTTTTTGATGACAATTATTAAATGCAACTATGTAAAAAAATAATAAAATATGCATTCTTGAATATGTCGAAAATTAAGATTTATAATATATTATATCAAACAAGGAACAACGCTAGTTATATTTATTTAAAAAAAAAAGAAACCGAACGAAATTCGTTAACGGTTTCGAACGTTACTATTTTAAGATGCAAACGCGCTTCGCTTTCACATTAACCACATTTCCTCGAGTTTCTCAAATCCCAAAGATAAAAAGTGATCGAATACTTTGTATTTCGTGATACTAGTCCTGATGTTACTGTACTTCACGTTGTACTTTATTTTTCATTTTATTTCGTTTATTTATTTATTTTTAATATGGAAATATTTAACGAAGTTGAAGCCATGTGTGTTATTTTCGAACAACATGAGGAACATGAACGAAAAAAACAGAAACAAAATAAAGAGAAAAAACGACAGTCCTCTTAGTTAAAAAAAGTCCAGAAAAAAGTGTAAATATATATTATATACGAGTGCTCGGAATAGTTCCGCAATTAAAGTTGTTATACAAGCAATGACCATTTACTGCTTAAACATTTATACGACTAGGAAACGCTATTAAGAAATTCTCTGTATTTAACTAATTTTAAATTGTCGGTTATTTTAATTCCCCCTACATAAACTTTAAATCTATCTCTCAAAGTGAAACTAAAATTGCCTACATCAAACCCCTTAATAAACAAATGTGTCATAGGGATTATATTTTCCAAAATATTATTTTAATTATTTCAAAACATTCCGCACTATTACTTAAATTATCATTTTCTATCAACAAATATTTATTACCTAACAAATATTTCAGCAATGATGATTTTATCTTGTAAATTGGCCGTGATGCATAATTACCTAATCACTAAACCTGTATAATATAATGCAGTAATGAGCTATAAATCTCTTAAACATGATTTAGTGGCCCACGATTGGTCCATTAAATTGTATTTTTTAGTGAATTCTAAAATGTTATTATTCAATGTTATATACAATTTGATATAAAGTTAACTTAGCATAATGCATGTTGCGTTCGTTTACAAATAAAAATTAAACTTCCTATATATATACCTAAATCCAATGGTACCTAATGGCATTATAATATTAAATCAAGAGATATTTTATACTTCTTCAAAATGTATGATATAAGACTATAACTGTACAAAATATTTAATACATCTATTTTTGATAGCAACAAAATACGTTTTTGTTAGGTCAGGAACTTAGGGTGCGGCCACGCACGGGGATTAGATACTGCAGATCGGAAACAGAATTTGAACAGCTGTGTGCATGGAAAATGGGTATGTTATTTCCTTGGTCTCGTCCCGTTTGAAGTTCAAAGCTCACATTATACTTCATCGTGTCCTCTCTCTGTAATCCAAAAATCCTGTTCGAAAACACGCCCATCGCCCATGACGCATGTATAGGTATAACCGCATTATTATTATTATCATGTACATTTGTCGACGCTGCAGAGCTGTCATCGTGGAGTTACGCACTGCCGTAATTATAATATATCCACGGAAATATTTATTCCATCCTGTCCGTATAATAAGCGGGCAGTGGCATCCGCCGAAAATAGAATTTTCAACCGTACATTAATATATTATTATACGCGAGCGAACCGTCGGGGGACCGCATACGTCGCCTCATTGGCGCGCACACTTTGTTTCACCGCGAGACGTCTCCTATAATATCGGTGACGAATAAGGATTTAATTTCGGAGGGGTTAACCTCCAACACCCATCTCAGTATATGCGCCACTGTGTAATGGAATAGGTACGACGTTCCCATTCATATACCCGAGTGTGGATTAGAAACTGTGAATAGATGTACCTAGGTATGAAAAAATTAAAAAATACTTGCTCGGTATAAACATTATAAGGACACGTGTAATGCGGTTAGCATAATATTGACACTCGTTCGAATAGTGACTATAATAGCGTTTGAACTTACAAGCGACAAGGTGTCTAGGACCTATAGGTTAAGGTTAACCTAACCAGCTATAGGTGCAATGTATTGTTGGCTGCATCCGCGTGCTAATAGTCACACATTTGAGTGAAATCGCGAATAAGTTTTTATTGGGTGCAAGTGTGCAAGTAAGCCTGATTTTTATACTATAAGATACAATATATTGTTGTACAATTTCCTTTCTCACCTTTTCAGACTTACGATTTAGGACTGTTGCGCGCCCATAGACATTTACTCGTATTATATTTTTTTAAAGATTTTTAAAGATTGTTCAATATTATTTTATAGTATAGGGCAATCTCAAACACCATTTGCGCCTCGGGCTGTAGCTTACATACTACTGTGGTTTAAATTAGTATACGGTACAAGCACCATTATAATATTATAAGTAGTAAATTATTAATAAATAATATGTAGTTATTATTATTATCAACATCTAATGTCTATGTAACTAGTTTTAAAAGAATTTTAAATTCTGAGGGGAAATAAGAAAATAGATGTTGGCTTAAGGTTTTAAAATAAACGTGTATTTTATTTTCATTTGTTTTTGTGTTTAAAGACACTTTTTCTAGTAATGAAAATGCTCCGATTATCAACGTCATCAAGGTTTCTGGTAGAAAATTGAATCTAGTTTGTACTTAGGTGGGTCAAAAATAAAAATGTATCAATACTTTTGAAAATAATCGAGAAAAAAAATAAACTCAAACATGCTATGTTATAAAAATAATTGTTTGGTATTATTGGTTATATAGTTATAATAGCATCTTTGCTCAAAATCATTTTTCATAACATAGGTATAAGTGCAATATTTTTTTGGCCCATGTTAATTTTTTTTCAAAACACCCAGATCACCTTAGTCATTGCCGAATTGGCTTAGGCTTTGGGAAGTCACACTTTTTTATCAACTAAATTATTGAACGGAGAAATATTTATTTGGTGTTTTTTAAATTTTAAAAACATTGTATAAAATCTATAAATAGAAAATTAATTAATCAATTCCTTCGTTTTAACTCCAATCATAGATAATAGATATTATTTGTATAAAACATGATTTTAACTTAGGTAACTTATTATTTTTTTCAACAAATTAACTTGGAAAATCTAATTTGTTTCAAATTACAATGGTTTTTTTAACTACCTATACCTAATTAAAAGTTATATCGGTACTACCTATTAAACAATTAACTGTTACTAGTTAAGTTAAAAAGTAAAAAATAAAATTAACTTTTTTACTCACCATTGTCCGACTTCGATGATATCTCACTAGAGTTTAATACATGTAATACTACCTACCCATAGATAATTCATGGTACCTATGAAAAGATTCTATTAAGTTTATGCTATTATTAAATTATACCCGAAGTTAATGGCACGCTTACAATATTACAGTATTTAGGTACCTAGGTATAGTCTATACTCTATAATAATATAAGCATTGGATAATGTAAATACGAAATCTGGTAACCTGATATGCCATATACGATTTGAATTGCATTTATACGAGCTGCTTTTTTTGATTACCAGTTTCCTACTTGGCTATAATCGATGTATATATATATAATATTTATAAGTATATATTGTATTATTTATATATGACTATAGTGCATATGATATGCCTTGTGACTCGTATAGAAACTTATACATACTTACTCAACCATATCGTCATGGATTGTCAGATGTCGGGGAGGGGTATTTTGACATTTCACGATAAATAAGTAACCTATATACGCATACTACAGTCTACTATTATATATATATATATATATAGGTAATACATAAATATATAGCTAATTAATATAGCATATATATTTTAACGTCACAAAGCCGCGCTATGTGATAGGTACTCCATATTATGTAGCCAATGTAGGTACACCAATCGAATCATTAATTAATATAGAAACGTAATTATATTGCTATACCTACCGGTGACCGTATCCGACCAGTAAATGTATATATATATATATATATATATATAGTACGTGTAGATAATATAATATGTGAGTGTGTAAGGCGTGAGTGTCACCTTTACCAAATAGGTAGGTAAACTGAATTACTGGGCGTCGCACACGCGTCAACTTGACACGGCCGCTTGAACCTAATGCAATATGTATAAGTGCATAATATTATAACAATAATAATTATAATAATATGACTACTAGTGTATTATAATTTATAATTCTATAGTAGGCACACGGCACACCTACTAATACGTATATTCAAGTATTCAACTATAATCTCATAATATACATTATATTATAATGTATCATTATCACTTTATTATAATATAATTATACTATATTGTACTAATATAATAGCTATAGTATAGGCAATTTATATAATCTCAAATGCCCTTAAACGCTTAAACATCATGATATTTATATTATTTAAAATAGGTACGCTAAATTTTATTTTAAACAGATAGTTACTAATATTTAGTAAGACAAATTCTTTTTATATTATATTTTTAATTGATCCAAAGGGGCTGTATAATGTGATGTCTCCATCTTACATAGCAAACTTGTACTCAGCAGTTTCGATGTTTTTAATAGGTATAGAGTTTATTTGAGTTTAATTGTACTCATTATAAAACCTAAAGATAAAAACATTATTTTGTTTACTTGTGAGTTTCTTACGATATTTTAATATTTAATCAAGTTATGAGTAGGTATGTAGAATATTACAAATTAAAAATGTTGCCAGCTCGATAACAATTATCATAATTTGTAATATTGTTAAAAATCCACAATATAATACAGATAATTAAATAATTTCTTACCCTCTTACATTAAAAACATTAAAATCGCTGAGGACAAATTTGGTTCTGGTGTACGTTTGTAAGACCTAAGTAAGTATACAACATTTTATAGTATCACCTTAGATGTTTGAAAAAGTCAGTATGTGTACCGAGTACTGGAGCTTATAATTACAAAGGAGAAACGCATTTTCAATAATTTAGAGAACACGTCACACCAAAACGAGAACCTAACCAATGCTCAATATACATACATTTAAAGATAAGTTATTAGTCCATAAGTGTTTCTACGGGGGTGAAAAGGTGGGCGCAGCTGCCTGCATACCGAGATTTGTGACATGCGATATGTTATATTTTAATAATTACCTACCGTGGAAGGTGATTTCTGAAATGATCGTAAATTAATAGTTAACTATAATAATTATACCTATATCTATGGTAATTTCGTTACTGGGATTTTTTTCGTCAAATATCAATTCATGTTGTAATACTTATATAAAAACGTGACGATCAATATAGTAATGAAGTCATGAACGTGGTAGGTATACACTGTGCTCACAACTTCGTACTTCCAAATGTATTGAAAACCTAAAAATATTCTATCCGTCTCCACAGACCCCATCCATGAAGGTTATAGAAGCGTCTGTGGATATTACAAATAATTTACAACTAAGTAAAGCTGAAATAAAAATGGGTACCGATAACACACCAGTATCTGATGAAGAAGTAAGACCCACCCCTATGTGCCAGCTGCGGTACCCCCCCCCCTCTCAATCAAACACATCTTAACTGAATGCCTTTCATACGAAACGGATAGACGAGAAGCAGGCATCTTAAACATTCTGTCAGAAGCCCTCCACCCGGACAACATAAAACACATTATAACATTTATTTTTAAATTCAACCTTATCGATAATATTTAATATGTAACATATATCGTGTAAACAATTTAGAGTTAAACGCTTTGTTGCCAATGGCCATAGTTGCCGAGGCTTATTTCAAATAAAAAAAAAAAAAAAGAATAGGTACCTACGTAATATAGGTGATAGATAAATATTATTATACTCACGAAGTAACGAAACTAAAATGTAAAAATTACCTATTTATAAATGCAAAAAATACATAAATAATAAAATTGATTATCTTCAAGTTATAATCAAACAATGTCAAAAATCCAAAAAGGACTTGTAGAGAGTTAAAATATAATCCCATATCACTAATTAAAGTGTAAGAGATAATTATATAAGAATGAATTTTTTATCATCGTGTTACTTTTTTTTAAGTAATATAATACAAAATAATATGTTGTTGTGTGGACTCTTACATGGGTAGACAGGCAGTACATATTACCATGCAACTAAGTGAGAGTGGAATTTCTGTAATTTGACTCAAAAACATAATTATATGTTATAGACGGTAGATACAAATATTCTCACTCTGATAAAGTTTAATAATTAATATTCATTATAATTTATGAGTAATTAGAGTATTATGTTATAAATCAAATATATTTTTTCTTTATCTGGTTTTCCAATTTATCAAGTATTATTCAAGTTCGATTGTTTCAATATAGGATCAAAACTTATAATGCTAAAAGCTGAATTAAATAAGCAAGGATAAAGGGAGAAAATTGTAAAGAATCAGCTAAAATTTAGTCGAAGACTATACATTTATATAATTAGTTATAAAAATATAGTAAATATACTAATAATAATATAAATTCCATTTTTTTTTTAATTTAGCGTACATGCACATTTTTATAGATGCACTAAACATCATAAAATGTAAAAATATGGTCAAAATATTAATTTTTTTTAACATTAAATAAAATAATCAATCTCAAAAACCTTTTTTATGATCTCAGCAATTACAATTATTGCTGGTTAATATTCATAAATAAAGTTAATTAAATATCTGTGTGAATTTTCACAATAATTCTCAATGTAAAAAATGTCAAAGCAAATTGATCACACAAGTCTCAATCTAATACCAATTGCATTTAAAAAGCCATATAACTAAAATTATTTGCAACATACTATTTAAAATCATTATGCAGATTTATTCCAGTTACTTTTAATTGAAACATTTACAAATTTATTAAGTCACTGAAGCGAATGCAAATTAATAAGTATATAGTTTAATATTTAACAAGATTGTAAATATGGATATAAAAACACTCTACCTATATTGCTATATGTATTGTATACCTAATTGTAGTTATTACTCGACATTACAAGCGAATAGGCATCAAATAACGCGGGTCATCAAAGTGTTGCGTTAAGCAAATTGAAGAAGATAGCATAATATCTTAATAATTATTCTCACCTTTAGTTTTGTAAAGTATAATTATTATAATTATTGTGAATTGTGATGATCATGTGTTAGTTACGTGCTTTACTGCTTTTCTTATAGTCGCCTCGCAGTGTAGAATTTAATACGATGTTCGGGGTCATTAACGCTACCGCGTTATATGCGATCATATTTTTAAATGCACACATTTTACGTACAGTGATATCGTTTGTATATTTACATAATAAATTACGGTTAGAACGTCGAAAAAAATTGTTCGTGCATGTGTCATGTGTGTAATATTTAGGTACTTCCGAGGGAGAATACGAAAGCATATAGTTCCCGCGTCGTCGTCGGTTCAAAAAAGAAAAAAGGTACCTATTATTATGTCGTGACTATATTATTATTGACACGTTCTTCAGTAAGACAGACAAAACGCTATGCCATACATTTGTATTGGTGCGTTTTTACTTTTAACCAACCCAAACAGATCAAATACCGAAGAACTCGAAATTTGAAAATAATAACTATATTGTGTGGTTGACAGGTGGTTAACGACGTAAAAAGTACCTACTCGCACTTATTCAGTATTTTGTATTACTCACTATAAATTTACGCTGAAACCCGGTCATACGACGGTGTTATTCAGTGGTTACGACGAACAGTCAATTCGTCGAAAAAAAATTATTTGTTTCCGTATTTAAAAAAAAAATCACTTATGTTGATATATAATATGTTTTATATTTTGAGCGGAACGATGAATGTATTGATTTTATATTGATGTATGATCGTAAAAATTACGAAAATTCGTAAATTATTTTGAGTTAAAAATTCATTAACATTTTTCTTTTTATATCTAAGATTTTAGAAAGTAATACAAGATTCTTTATAAGCTTGTCTACCTTATCAAAAAAAAAAAAATTCTACAACGAATAACTGCTGATACTTGAAATTTGCACCATACATGTTTGTATGATTAATTCATATACTTGATAAAATGTTCAAAATGTTTTAACTCGTTTTGAACAGTATATTCTCACAATATCACTAACATAAATATTGAACAATATACAAATTACAAATACTAATAAATAAGTTCAACTAGTTCAAGTACTTTTAACAAGATTTTTCATTAGATAATTATTCAAATTGTTAAATTAATGTATAATATATGTATTAATATAGTTCAATAATACTTTTACAACTTTGGTTTATCTATCATCGCCCATTAAATTGAGTAATAAATCCATAACGTGAATGATGACAGTCGATAGAATATGATCATATATTTAGCATAAAACCAAAGAATACATTTTCCAATTATTATGTGTACACGAAATATATATATAATTTTGTAGAAGAAACGTTCAGTGCCGCTAAAATCCTGTGGGTGATGAGGCAAGGGGGGGAAAGTCCAAATACTATTACTACTTAGTACCCACTACCCACCTATATTTTATGATATTATTGCTAATAAAGTAATTATTTTACTATATTTTTTAGTACCTAATATAGTGGCATTTGAAAATTCCATTGTGCGTGTAAAATATAATATATACTTTAAAAGTTTCAAGTATCCATGAATAATAATATTTTTAAATTACAACAAAATAATTACAATTTGTAGGTATTTTTCGTTTATTTATTCTTTTTTGTCGAGTGTTACCGCTGGGTTGCTACTCACCTCACGCATTCACAACAATTGTATTTCAGCCCATATGCTTATTGTAACCTTTATTACAGATTGTATATATTCTAATAAATGTTTAAAAAAAAAAATGTATTCTTTTTATATCTAATTTCGTTCAAATTTGAACTTAAAATATCTACCTATTTAAAAAAACGGAGTTTATTTATATCTCTTAGTTATTTTCGTTACTGACAGTATAAAAAAGATTGCTTATGAGAAATCTTGTTTTAAATTAACAATCCTTAGCTATAAAAATTAAATATTTTATAATTTTTTATGAATTTTGTTAAAATTCTTACTTTAAAATATTCTAACAAATATTGTAACTTAGTATTTTCAATATATTTTAACTGGTATATGAACAATTTATGAAGAACCTCGTATTCAATTTTTTAACTTTTTGATCAAGTGAACTAATATTTATCGATATAATAGAAAAAACAAAAAAAAAATTCTATTTCTTTGTACCTCAAATTATTTTGAAAATATTATCATGTGCAGAAAGTTACAATATAAACATTTGCTAGAAGTTTCAAGTATCTATGATTTTTTTTTTTAAGTTATACCAAAAAGACCAAATCGATTTCGTCAAAATCTGGATTTACGTAAAAACATCCATTTTTCTTCATTATTTTTTTCAACGATTTTGATAAATATTGGAAATTCGCTATTTTTTCTCAGAGTACGTCTTAGATCCAATTTGTTACCAGGAACCACCCTCACGTTTGATAATCAAAACATTTTTTTCTAGTACATTTCGTGTAAACTGACATATACATTTTGTTTTTTTAAAACTAACTTTATTTACAAATCAATTTATTTAGAATCTAAAATATAACATTTACCAATAACTAATAGCTCAAAATTAGTCAAAATAATATTTTAAGCATTAAATTGTATCTGTAAAACTGTCTGAATAACAAAGTTGGTAAAATTTGATTTTAAATACTTAACTAAAAATGATTTTTTTTTTTATAGCCAGAATGACTTTCTGTTTGCACCGATGAAGCTGCATAAAACAGTTAGAATTATAGCTCATAAGTAATAATATAAGAATACTTTTTAAATTATTTTTTTATTTCATGTATAATACATAATTACATAAGAATTTAGTTACATATTATAAACATAACTTCAGTTGCCAAAAATTATTTTATTATTTAAATATTTTGTATGTATTCCTTATGTATGCTTTCTTGGGCATTCCCGACGACCAGGCATGAAAATAAATAATAAATACAAGTGAAATAATTTATAGAAAAAGTTTTCCATTTTGTAATGTCCTGCATACTGTATAGGTAAATGTTTAAAAATTAAAGGTATTGTTTTGATTTTATTCCATCACCGATCGTTCCCCAGAACATTTTACAATTCTCGTGATTCTCCATGTGAAGTGTAAAGAAAAACGTGTATAATACAAAAATGAATAATATTTCGCCGAAATGGTTTTCGCTAAAGTGTCCGAGTATCCGTATATTATACTATTGTACACTTATATGGCTCCGTATGGCGTATAACTACTTGAATTTCCGGTGACGAAAACAAAGCATATTATATTCTGTATAAGACATTAAGTGATCACCAAAAAATATTTTGAGAGCCTATTATATGATCAAACATACTGTTTAATGAATCACTATCAGAAAATATACTCGATATTTTATGTCTAAATATATTATTTAAACTTACGTTTGGAATAATAAATTATTGTCTAGTATATAATCTGCAGTTATAGCATATGACACAGGTACATACACTAATACATAGGTGTTACTACCTATTTATAATACCCAGTAAATATATGTTAAAAAATAAATATGATGGGAATACTTTGATTGGTATAGAAAATATCAGGCATTTTCATTTTTCACATTAGTAAACAGTACCAGAGATCAAAGTCAAATTATTACTTTCGTGTTTCGTTATAAATTCAGATTCAAAATAAATTTATGAGAACTCACATTCTTCATTGAAATACACATATTGAGTAGTGGGTACGTATGTGATATGTATAGGATTTCAACTAGGTATTTTAGATGAGCAGCTGCATGAGCTACAGATATTGCAGAGTAATTATATATTTTATTATGTTATATAGATGTTAGACCATCAATTCATTTTGTTGTAAAGTATTATTTCAAATACGTTTTAAATAATGATTTTCACACATTTTGTTTTAATACAGATCAAATATGAAAATATTGATAACACATTATGTCTAATTAACATTTAAAAAATCTAATATTACAAATAATAATCGAAATAAACACAATTTATAGAGTCGAAAAAAAAATAATGACTCATTTTTGCAGTAAATGTTGGATGCATTCAGCAGTTTGAGTTTAAAAGATTTTAAAAGGCTAAAAGAAATTAATGGAAGAAGTCTGCAATTCTGCATGTCTGCAGCAAATCTTTCAAATGCAATGACTCGTCGAATAAATCTTAATAACGTATATTTTGCCTATAGCATGCGTAACGTGAAGACAAATTTATCGTTTTGTACTTGATGTAATATACAGATTACAGTCTACAGAGACGCAGAGTGTAACTAAAAATATCTAAAATTGAAAGATTAAATAAACAAAAAATTCATATACGTATATATATTTAAAGCAGCAATGGTGTTAAATTTCAATTTGATGGAGAAGTTCTGCTTATATGCCTCAAAAACAGTTTTAATGAAAATAAAACGTATAGACACATATCAATATATCATGATGCATAATATAGCTTAAGGAGAAGCCATATAATTTGTATTTTTTTTTTTTTTAATGACAGCAAATATAGCATACATTAATGTTGTACATTTGTACTCCACATATAGGCACTTATCTTTTATAATCAACTTTGATTAACCCTATGGAAACTTATTTTTTTATGAACAGTTGCAAGAATACATAAATCGTTATAGCTGTTACACTTATATAATTATATTCATTTATAATCAACTGTATGATTATTACAATATTAGAAAATTTGTATTACAAATAACAAGGTTTTGAATTGTATTTATGTTTTATTATCAAAAGTAATGACGCTGTTGACAGCATTCGTTATGAGTTTTATCGGAAAAATAAATAATATTGATAAAATTAAAATACTAAAATTAGTTGTGTATTGTTATGTATTATTAGTAATGAGTAGGTAATGGCTAATGACTAATGATATTATTTTTTTCTGATCATTTAGAAAGTGATAATTAAAATACATAAAATAATTCATAAGCTTATTACATTAATAACTACTAAGTTATGAGTAATAACTTATAATGAACTTAGAACTTACATGTAATCACCTAGCCAAATACCTATGTGTTTGCAATTGAAAATGATGAATTATAGTGAGTTAAAACTATAATAATATTTACTATTATAATCTTAAAAGTTTTTTTTTAACTCAAACATAATATTATCTGTGACGTCAATGGAGTGCAGTTCATCGACATCAACAATATTATTTAAGGGGATTCGATACCGTCATTTTCTGTTTTTGTCTAACACACGCGTGACATAGTAATTTAGACGTGTTTTTTGCCAAATATACCAATTGATCTAATGAAGCTATAAGAATTCTAAAAACAGATTTGAATTTTTCGTCAAGTCTACTTGAAATCGACTTCCCACATTTATGATTTTTTGATTTTAACTTCTCCGAAAATTGAAATACAAAAATTTTTAAATGCTCTTTTTTAATAAGACATTTTTTGGAATTTGGGGGATAATATCAAAAATGTGGGAAAGTCGAATTTAAGTAGACTTGACGACAAATTCAAATCTGTTTTTAGAATTCTTATCGCTTCATTAGATCAATTGGTAGGTTAGGCAAAAAACACGTCTAAATTACTATGTCACGCGTGTGTTAGACAAAAACAGAAAATGACGGTCTCGAATCAATTCAAAGATTCAAATAACATATGTTTATTTAGACCCAGTTTTCAGTAGTTCATAAGTACTTTCTAATCTTAAATTTGTAAATAAAAAACGATACCACAATTTTATCAACATCAAATTGTATTCTAAAATCTAAATTCGTGATGGTTCTATGACATAAAATTTATTGTTCTTCTTACTGTAAAATATCTCTTCCAAAAATAACTTGTAAATTCCAATATTTCGTAAACGTCAATATTTTGATATTATAAAATATTAGTCCAAATGTCCATTTTATTTTTTTATTTTATTATGATTATTTATTTTTAAATCTAAAAATTATTTTAAATTCCCGATATTAAACTACAGCATACCTATCATTACATAATACAATTTAATGTATATAAATAAAATTGTAAAATTAATGTACAATTTGAATTTTTCAGTTTAAAGTCTAACCAGTAGAAATAGAAATAAGTAATAAATGATGACTAATAAATATGATGGTAACCAAATCCAAATACTAATAATAATTTCCGGAGTCCATCAAATTTGGTTCCTAAAACTAATTTTGAAAATGTTTATTCTTCAATCAAAATGTGTGACATGTTGTGTTGCATATCCGTTTTACAAATGTATGCACATAATCAATATTAGCGTATAGCAGAATCCAATTAGTATTGTAAGCTTTAAATGTTCTAATATAACTGTAAAATGACTTATTTGCAAGTTTGAGGGTAAGAATATTATCTGTGTTATCAAGAAGGTTGTTTTTAGATTTTTAGTGAGTTTTAAATTATAAGTATATGTATAAAATTAAAATTAAAAATTCTAATAACTCGATTTAAAATAATAGTCTAAAAAAACCTTCCAGAGAACACAAACAATATTCTTGCCATTAATTTTGTCAATAGATAATAGATATTTAGTGTGATATTAAAACTACCAACACAAAATGCAGGATTTGGCTGAACTCAAATTTGTTATGTTATATTTTGTAAGACGGAGACAAAGGCTGCGGGCATTACATATTCTTATAAAAATGTCAATCACATCCGTAAATAAACGATCGGCAGTCTTAAAAAATATTGATATTCAATCAAACTGATTGAATATTTTTTGGGGCGGGTTTTTATCCGGGACTGTAGCAAAATATCTAAATTGGACTGATTACTATATTATAATTTTAAAAAAAGTCTTATAAAAATATAGGTAGGTATATTTTTGTGATGGTAAGGGTTTGTTTTCTCTCGTGACCTCCTGCGTACATAATATGATTAAATACTGTTATTATATGAGTACATTATATTTTTATCTATTATATTGTGATTTGAGTGCAAATCGAGGATTCAGTATAGCTGTAATGTTTTTTTAATTTCACTTTAAATTGCCATAATGTATATTATTATACGATCTATTTTATTATTTTTGTACGATATAAGCATTTTTTTGTAATTGTATAATCTATAACATCGTACTCTTATCGTATAATCACCATATTAGCATTCGTATGCATTGATGAATCATACCGTATCGTCACACAACTATTTTAACCACGTACATACTATATACATTATAATTATTAATTTATATATTTTATGGTTCGTATCATAATATTATATATATTTATATCGACATTATAATTTTTTTGTAACACTGACGCAACTATGACGTTGCCGTATTATGTATATTCATACTTATTTAAAAAAATAAACATAAAATATTCATTCGTGTCTCATGGAATTGATACTTCGATAATGGTGGAGACAGGTGAATTTACAAACTAGTTTTAACTTTTGGTTGGGAATGCAGTGGCTATCTACAGTGGTATACTATTAGTGTTGTTTACGAATTCTAGATATTATGTTAATTGAGCATCTGGATACGAAAGTCGTTTTTGGACGCCGAAATTGTATTTATATATGATAATTAGGTATATATATTTATGACTGATCAGTATATAAGCAGGATACCTGTTTATAATATATTATAATTTTGGAGAAAAACTGTATCATTTTTTTAAAATATAAGCATAAAAAAAAACATGTAATAAAAATATGGGTGTACTAGGTAAACCTAAACAGTTAAATGCTGTAGGTACCTATAAAATGTCAATTTTATAGATTAAAAACTACCTATATTAAAAATGCTGAATTAGTTTTTATTTTCTAACAAAATAAAAAAAAAATTAGATAGTACCTTTTTTTTGCTCTCTCTTGGCATTAACAAAAAACAATAAATAAAATACCATTTTGATACACCATTTCAGAAGAAATTTAATTTACATTTTACTTTTTCTCTTCAACTTTTCTATTAATTTTATTCATTTCCTTAATGGTTTTGACGGCGTTGATGTATATAGGATAAACTATAAAGTTATTATTAGGAAAAGTATTTTAATATTAACCGATGAAAAATAAAATTAAAAAACTTTTCTGAGATTTATGTTTGTTCATTATTGTTCATGTTATTAATCTCTTTTTTTAGATAATTTTATTAATCACTGAAATTTTTTCAGATATTCTTTAGACATTTTGTCCCTCTATATCCGATATCATCGTGGTTTCCTCAACGAACCTCATTCGAACGGGCACAGCTTTTAGCTCAAACTTATTACTTCCAGACTAACGAAAATCGTGATTGTCCGAGAATTTTCAAGGTAAAATGCACAGCATCAACATTTATTACTTACAGCCTACAGGCTCCTATAGTAGGGATAGTAATAACTAATTAGCATACATTGTTATAAAAGAATTTTTTTGTAATTGTGTCGTATTTGGTATTATATGGATAGATAAATAGGTACAAATATCTCCAATATTGACATATCTTGGTAAAATAATGATAATACTTTATTTACGGATAAAAACTCAATTTAACACGATTTAATAATAATACAACAAATTATAATATATTGTTAAAAGGAAGACTATACGTTGGTAAGGATAAGGTCACAAAGTTATAGAGCGGAGAGTAAATAAATGAATATTTTAAATTTTGTTGGAAATGGATATAAGTGGTACGTGACAGATTAATAATACACATGAGTGGTACCCAAAAAAAAAGTTTGAGAACAGCTGCTTTAACCCATAAGTATAACCAGTGACGTGTCCTAGAAGATTTTGCCCCCCCCCCCCACAAAAATTGTTAAATAGTCATTATTATTATGCTTAAATAGAAATGGTTTAATAGACAGTCAAAAAAAAATAAATCTCCTAAAAATGTATTATGACTGTACAAAGGCCATGCACAATGAATAAAAATGTTTTTATTTTTTATTTTAATATAAATGTAATCAATTATATACGATATATTTAAATGTTAAAGAAAGTTATATAGCTCTTTGGTTAAAAAAATGTGACGAGAAAGTAGGAAATGACTCAACGGTGATGATTTTTATCGGTTGAACAACATCATCTTTATTCTTCATTTTAGACATACAAATTAAAATACAAAACTAAAATCATGTTAAATTATATACGTCAAACTATAATTTATATCTGTTAAGCTATATGAGCACTGCATAATTGAACCTAACAAAATTGCTTGAGAAATTAATATATTTTAAATTACCTATATTTAATTTTAGTATTTTACATTAAAACCTCAATAAATGTGAAAATATACTCTTAAAATGATTTTTTTTTAATATTTGTTTTACATAAATCGAATTATGTATTTGAAACGCATTGTTCTAGAGTACCTGTATCCTTACCCTCCTTCTCCTCCAAAAAAATTAAAAATAGTATTTACATCAATAGTTTAAGTGAGACTCAACAATTCAAACCATCCAAATTCACTTTAGGTATTTACTTTCACGTTAGTTTGCGATATCGTTCTATATTTATATCAATATATTATCACGTTGTGACGGGCGAGTGGCGACAACGGTCATCATATAGGTATTTTCCTTATGGTGACAGTATCTTTTTTAGACATATAGTTAGTATATATATATTAGACTATCATGATAATAGTTGTTACGATTTCCGATTGGAACTATCACGTTTTACTATCATCTTACAGACCCGGTTTAACAAGTTACATGGTGAGACTGGTGATTGGATTTATTTTCTATATTATTATCTTGTGTATATATTATTATTCTTTATTACCTATAGTACGTGTTGCGTACTGTAGGTATCAAATTCGTATATTGCCACTATGTATGGGTGTTTATTTCACATATAATCTGTAATGAAATATATTTTATATTTTATAATATATATATTTTTTTTTTTGAACATAAACAATAGTGTAGTTTTAACTTTTAAGTCTTAGGCTTTTTCGAAAAAACCTTATTTCATAAATCAAAAAACAAAGTTAAAAAAGTATAGTTTATTTTATGCCATCATTAGAACTCTATTGTTCAAATTTGTTTGATGGGTTTACAGAATTTTCTTGACTTACATATATGACTTGAAAATAAAAATCGTGGGGGGATCTAAACCCCCCACATAATGGCTTGTTTACGAACCTCGCTCTGTGTCGCGTAGAGTTGAATATATTCAACTTTTTTTAGGTAACATATGCGTTATTGTTGTACCTACCAAGTACCCAGTAAAAATACGAAACACTACGATAGGACGCACAGTATAGTGTGAATCCGGCTTCACTTATAACATCTATATACCACGTACCTATGTGGCCAAATTCTATAGGCTTAATTCAACAATTCGTATTTATGTATACTATCATGGCGTATAAATGGTGGGGCTCCAGGAAAATGGTTGGAGGGGCTTAGTCATAATATTTAGAAAACGTTTGATATTATAATTTGTTTTTTTTTGGAATTTTGTTTTTAACCATTCAACATTTTTTAGAAATACTTACTTGGGAGAGGCCTCTCTTGAGAAGCCCCTGGATAAAGCTTTCTGGCTAGGTTCTAGGTCAATTTTGTATGAAAAGCACAAAACAAAAGTGCGAAAACGCGGACACTTTGCACTATTACGACGAGTATATACATCAAGTATAGGTAATTATTAGGTATAGATATAATCTAAAAAAGTCTGAAATCAAATATTTTATTATAATTAGTATAGGTTTAAATACTATTTAGTATATTTAATTTGCTATTATAATTACAGCATCAAGTAATGTTTGGTTGTCAGTTGTTACTTAACCTGTCAATTTAAAAGAAATGTTGATTATATTTACTTATTATTTATATTATAAATATTTTTCATTGAATTTTTAATACAACTTTTTAAAATAAAAATACTATTATGATTTATAAATAAATTATAGCACCAAGTTATGTTTGGTAACCAAACTTTGGTTGTTACTAGCTAACCTGTAAATTGAAAAATGTTTAATATTTATTTTCTTTTATTATTTTTTACCTAACAATGTACTATCTATGATGTCTTTAATTTACTTTTAAATATAAAATTATGTTTAAATATCATCAAACTTAATAACATTATATATAAACACGTATATTTACATAATATAAACATACTTTATTTATTTATTATAATAGGTATTAAGTGTCCGCGTTCCGCAATGTAAAATTTTACTTGACCGTAGAAAGTGACCTTTTACCTACTGACTACTGTAAAACCATTATAATTTATACCAAAATCAGCTGCATATACTTGCAGTGGCGTTGTAGCTTCTTTAAAAGAAAAAAAATAATTGATACGTATAAAAAATATATAAAATCGTATAAACTAAAAAATATAGCAAAAAAATTAAAATCTACTTTATTAAAGTCAATATGGTATTGATGTACACAGTATAATTTATACAAGAACGCAAATAATGATGTACATAATATATGCAAAATACATTCACGTACTACATATTAGTGTATTATACATATTATAGGTATATACATTGCACGGTCTTTTATAGGTTTTCGACTCCATTTATAGTCCCATTAATGTAATATAATATTTATATCAAGCTGGCTGGTTTTTTTTTTGTTTTTGCTTCTCATTAATTAAGTTGCCAATCGCAGGTTTGAAATTATTTTTTTTTAATAGAAAAATAATGATTTCATTGAATTTTATACACAAAAAAACGTTTTTATTTTATATAAACATAACATGTCTGCATTACGATTTATGGTAAAATTATTTGTTTTGAAATAACTAAATAAATATTGTTATAATATCGTACGCGTCTTACTAAATACATATATTACTATATTAGTATATAATATTAGGAATACCACAATTTTCATAGATTTGAATTTGATTTGAAAAATGTTGGCAAAAACAATACTTTTTTCAGTAAATTATACTTTATGAGATTAATGATTGTATGTCTTATATATATTTTTGTTCTAAACACAAAGATTAATTATTTTCTGGCAGACATGTACCTATATTATACACAATAACATAGATTTACTGGGTTAAGTTTAAAATAAAAATTACAATCGTATTTCTGCTAAAATATATAGTTACTAGCTGTAGTCGGTAGTCAATACAGCTAACGATAAAAACTATGTAAATATATTGCCATGTTGCCTTACGACTACGAATCCTATTATTGTCTATGAACTATGACGACCGTCGCCCAAACGACACGTAACATTACGTACAAACCTTATCCAAAAGTAGAAACTAATAATACGATATTATAGCGGCTATAATATAGCCCAATGTGCAAGTGAGAGTTCACACTCGGTCTCATCTACAAACGTGGTGATTAATCATCATAATTTACATCATTAATCATACACCTACAACTGTACCGCATGATTAGAATAATCGTGTAAAAAAATATCATTAAATTAAATTAATCACATATCATTATTTTAATGTTATAGGGTTCACATTATAACATGACATTACTATATTACCGTTACGAGACCGTTTTTCATATCCTACCGAAGTGTGTATATTTTCAAAACAGTGTACATACAATTGTATACTTCAAACACAATAAATAATTTTGTTACATATAGATTAAAAACTGGAGAAAATATCCTCGTATGGTTATACTGTCATACGCGTATCGTATGTAGGTATATTCGTATATTGTATTACCATTTAACGATGAATATTAATGTCTACAGAACAAAACGAAAAAAAGTACTAATTAATTTTACGAATTCGACCCTATTGTGTAAGTGAATAGGTAAGTTGTATGCAATCGTGCACCGTATAACACCGTAATCTCTACACATTACACAAATGACTACTAAACTATCTATATTTAGCAGATTAACATACATCCGTACAAGGCCTAGATGTATAAGTTAATAAATAGGACACTTGAAAATTGCAATATATTATATTCCCATGAAGTTGTGAAGGTGAAACAATGAAACAATAACAATTAATAATCGAATTTTGTGTTCATCTAACGTGTGTGACATACTTAAAATAATACAAAAGAGACGATAGTATAACGTAGAATTTACATATTGAGTATCTATTGACACGGTTAATATTATTGTTGTTTAAAGAAATATATTATGGTTAAGACTGAAATCCGGTAATGGTATACTAGTAGTTAGTACTTAAAGTAGTGTGATATTCCATATACACCATAACCAATATAATAATTGTTTGGTATATATGAGCGTATTAAAGGAAATTTTACCCATAGTAATATTTTTTTCCAAAGTTCGTGGATGAACTATTTATATGTTTCCCTGTAACACAAACATAATAAATGTGGATGCCTATTTGAATTTTAGATTCTGACAGTATCGAATAATTGTATTTACAGCGACATGTGTGTGTTTGTTTTTGTTTTTCTGTTTGCTGTCTTCAAAATTTGGAGAAGTAAAAAAAGCTCCAATTTTTGACATCAGTATCTTTTCTGATAGAAAAGTGAATCCAGTTCAGTTGGTGCTTTCGGAAGGTCAAAATTACCAGTAGTTTTTGAAAGCGTGTGGAAAAAAATGAAGGAATAATGAGTATTTTTACAAAAGAAGAATTTTTGAAAAATCATTTTATTTTGTTGCTATAACCCAAGAACTAATAACTGTATACACTTGACGTTTTCACCAAATATTTATACTAGCACTTTCCATATTTTATCGTAACATTTTCTAAATATTTTTGAGCTGTTTACGCCTTGAGAAATTTTTTTTTTAATTTTCAAATTTTTAATTATTCTCGATAAAAATATTTTCACTCAGTAAAATGGTTTAATTCAATATTCAATGCAAGGTTCTTCTCAAGTCTCTCTTACGTAAGTTCAACAATATAAAGGATACATAAGCACGATTGTGTTCATGTGTATTTAAAGTTCAAATTTGGAAAAGATTCATCAAAATCTCGAAAATGTTCAAATTATTTTTCAGTTAGAAATTCATAAAAGTATTTATTATCATTGCCAACATATGAAATTTTAATAGAAGGTTCCCATTAAGTTGGTCTAACTTTCACAAAGAAAAAAAAGTTCACCGGAAAGTTATGCTATTGTAGCCATAAGATATTTTTGATTTCTATTAATTTTTTGTTAGCTATTAAATTTGAATACAAGTACTCTAGGATCTCCGTTAGGTTAGGTTTTGAATCGTTTTCCGTATGTAATGATTTAAATATAACACATTCATTACAACGACATGCTCGACAACTACTGCACTGCATCAGAGCAGTACCCTGCACTTGTTCACCTTTTTGTAAATTATATAATTACAATTTTCTATAAGTCTAGCCCCTAATATATGGCAAACGCCTGTGTTGATAATTTATATGTTTTCCTAACCGAATATTTTCTTCGTAATCAATATGAATATTTTTAATTATTTTTCGATTCTCCGTATTATTCAGTGTTGTGTGGGTATTTATAAACATATATATCGTATAATTCATTCGGTATACACATCAATGAAACCTTTTGTGTTTTGACGTCAAACCTCACTAGTGTAGTTGTGGTTTTTTTTCTAGTGTGGTTCATGCCCCATTGATGTACATTTTAGTTACCTAGATGTATATAATAATTCATAAGGTGTATAATAAATATAAATTATTGTTATAATACCTATATACATGTTATAGGTAGTAAATATCCGTATAGGTACTATACTACTATTATAAAAGACACACAGTGTAGGTACTAGGTACCTATAAAATAAATGTAATGAATAACGATGCAGAAGACAATGTGTTCGGTCACCCGACGATACACCTGTGTATAATAAAGTGGATTTTAGTCGTACATAGATATATGACTATATTCATCTAAATTCTTATAAAATTATTTAACAAGAAATTGGAAAATGGAATAAAACATGTAGTATATAAAATGTATGAATAGTATCAACTGTCTTTTAGTTACCGATAGAATCTATAGTAGAAATAGGTATAATAATTTATTGGAAATGATAAAATTGCAATGTTAACTATATTACACTTAATTACAATTCTATCAAGTACCATCCTAAGTACATAAATGTAAAAATGTAGTACCTAATTATTCATTTTTATAATATATTTGAAAATATATGAAATTGTTTTAACTTTTTATTAATTCATTACATCTTGTGATTATATACTGTCCAAATTCAATGAATTACTAAATTATAAATGCGTAGCAGTTTTTAAAATAAATATTCATAGATTTTCAAATACATAATGTATGCTCTTCATGTGTGATGGGTGATGGCTAATGTTTTGTATTTACAAAAAACAATATTTTTAGACTATCGTGAATCTAAAGAATTCTCACCAACGTATAGCATGCATTGAACAAGACGAGGGCCAAATAATTTTTATCTGACGTTTATAACTTATAATATGTATTATGTAGAGCTGGAAGTGTATGCACTGAAAACTACTGAAATTCACTAAAATATGTCTTAATTTTTTTATTCACATTTGTGTAAGTAAAAACATCTTTTTATATTACAATAATTTTAGTTTGACTTGAAATAGAAAATTATACAATAACATAAACGCATATGATACAAACATGCAGATGCGCTTGCACTTCCAAGCCTCGCACTTATATGTGTACATCTTCAAAATCCCTAATCCCCAGTATAAATCTTATAATTAATAAAGGCGTATGATATATAACAAACACGAACTACCCGATTTACGAAGGGAATTCGGGTCTCGTGTGAAGGCATAATATATAATCTTATATTTCGAGTGGTGTTGAAATTCCAAACCAATAACGGAAAAGTCGCGAAATATAGTGTCGATTTGCAGTGCCGCTGCCGGGCTACCACACGCGTTTACCTCCTACCTGTAGGAGTAGCTAGGTACAGCTGAATACGAAGCAGACATGCCTATAGAGTTTGACAATAAAGTAGAAAGCGTAAATAACAATAACAAATAAATCTATTACATTCTTGTGTAATTGTGTAACAAGAAACACAGCAGCAACTCGAGTATTGCCTTTATCCATATTATATTGGCTATTGTAAGCGGCAATTGTCGTATAGTTAAATGCGTATTAATGTATGGATATTAATTATTAATGATATTATAATATAAATGTTTAAAGATGGGTATTGATTTTGTAGTTATGTATCACACTGAAAATGTTAATCGCCATTATACATATTTTATAGATTTATAGTACTGATGTAGTGTTGAAATTAGGTATGGAGGGATGGGTAAAACAACTGCTACTGAGATTTAGCCGATTTAGGGATAGTGTGATAATAATATGGTCAACCGCAGCCGCCGATAATCATATATTATTATTATTATTATTATGATCGGTGTATTACAAATATTCCATTCGAAAACGATGCGAACGATATATAACTCATTATTTGTTTATTACTTATTATAACTCACGTACAGATTCCGAATTGGGTCCGAAAGTGAAAAAATAAAATTTCGGAAATTTCGTAAACATATTTTGTGTCTAGTTATTATATTAAATTATATTATACATCTAAAACCATTTTTAATATAATATTTTGCCCCCTTTATAATAGATATTTGATTTATATATTTATAATTTTGGAAATAATTCTTTCTTACATAACCTACATGTTTAGGTACATATAGAACAAATTCACTTTACTACGTCCTTCACAAAACCAAAATTTTATTTTTTGAAGACTTGTTTTTTAACTCTGGTTTTGAAACGATTTGATATTTTATGTAGCACCTACCCAGTACCCATATTTAAATAAATTATGACTTATGACAAAAAACTTCAAAAATTTTGTTCTTAAGCACAAAGATTAAGTATATTTTCAAGGAAAAAGTAAACCTGCACGTGTGTTACCGGTTACTGATTAAAAATTAATGTAAAACAGTAAAAACATAATAATATTCACTCTATAAAATTAAAAACACCGGACACAGCCCATGTAATTGAACAAAATGAACATATAATATTGTAAATCTGTACTTTACAAGAAAAATACATAAATATAAGTACTCATATTTTCGTCATATCGACTAAAAATAATTCATGCCATCGAAAAGATTCGGCTGAAAAAACCAAATATTTTGATTTCATTCTATGTCCGCCGAATGATATAATTCTATTAGGAAGTTATCTGACTTCAAAAATATGTGGTCAGATAGAGTATAGACCACAAAAATACAAAACCAATTTACAGGTTATTATATTGTTTTTGTCCGAAATCAAATATATAGCCTGACCATAACCTTAAGTTACATGTATATTATAGGCTAACCTATTATATAAGTATATAACTCATCATTACAATTTGCATAAATTATATAAAATTATTAAACGGATGAATTGTGTATCTAGATTGACAACAATGCCCTTTTTTGTAATCTTAGGAGCATCTGTTTACTATTTTAATTATAACCAAGGCCCACGGGTGTCTGATTGTAATATTACATAATAAATTATAAGTTATATAAACGTATCAATGTATCATTATTACGGTACCTACTACCTATATACCAGTGACTGCGTAGTCCGTATTAATTCACCCGCTAATAAGCGGATAGCATTAGTAAAATCAACGGCGTTTCTTTAATGCTTCGAACGAAAAACACACAAAATAATAAATATTATGATTATATACCGTTTTGCGTTATGTTTTGTTTAATGATATATCATATATTTTGTTAAACGTTACGTTTAGTTTTGTGTTATTTATTTATTTATGTTTATCGTTTTCCGTTATAATTACGTTTACAAATTTCAATCGTTTTTTATCAAATATAACGTTATAATAATAACGTTATTATAACGTTTGCAAGCCCTGATTATGAGTCATAATTTATGACATATTATGTACGATATTTTAAGGTTCAATCCATTATTATTTCGTTAAATTAAATGCATTAAGATTTACGACATTTGGTTTTGCACACTAGATTAAGAGGATATCACATGTGTGGTCTCCGTAGTCCGTTTTCCAAACATAAGTACTATAGTGTAAGTAACATAGTGTACAACAGGGGTGGCTAATTTGGGGCGTATCTTATTAACAAAAATCAAAATTTTAATATTTTTTTCATATGTATTAATATAATAAAAAAAGTTTTTGTTATATAGGTATATGTAAGGCTAGGTATAGAATACAGATTAATAAACAAAAATATAAAATAAATGAGTATGAATAATAAATAAAAAAAATAAAAGTCAAGCTAAATTTATTCGCTTGGTATTTTTTTCGTGTACTTTTTTAGTAGGTACGCTTGATCTGGTTGCATTGATGTAAGATCAGTTCTTAGTAATTCTGTGAGATGGTCATCAGCCGAATTTGAACGATGTTTCGATTTAACTATTTTCATTGATGAATAAAGCGATTCATATGAATACGTCATTTCAAAAATTGATTTCAATTTTACCGCATAGTTTTTAATATTCGGGTATTTTAAAATAGAAACATGCTTAAAAAATTCCAATATAGAGAGACAATTTTTTATAAACTGTTTAAGACCTTCATATTCTAATAAATCCAAAAGTTCTATTTCGAGATCCGTTTTCATTGACATTAACTAAAAATGGATTTTCTGAAATTCGTTAGAAAACTCGTCATCTAATTAAAACAAAATAATATTAAACGAATTCGTAATTTGATGTGTGTATGCCGATATATATATATATATATATATACATCGGCTGTTAGCTATCTTAAACTTAATTACTTTTGTGTTATAAAAATACAGATTAGATCAAATTATATACAATTATAAAATGTATTGACAAACATTTTGGCTTTTCATATCATCATTGCATTTATATAATATGTGACTGGCGAACATATTCATGTTTTCCACCCCTGGTGTACAACAATGCAAATTTGTGTTGAGTACCTACCTATAAAACTAATTTTGTAGTGTCAACTTTAATATCATAGCGAGTTGACCTATGATCAAATTTACAGGTAAAATTATAGGTTATTATCTAAGGAAAATCTCAGATTTCTGGTTTATAATTGGTATTTTATTTAGGCATTTTAAAATAGGAATATTTCACATAACTCACTATTTAATTAAAATATCAATAAAAGCCTACTACTTACCAGATACTAATTTTACTTTTAAGTTTGATAATAGGTCAATTCAATCTAATATTAATGTTAACACAAAATCGGTTCTGCTGAACGCAAATTTTCTGTTGTACATTGAGACAAGTATAAACAACACATGGCGAGTGTGGCGTCCTCTTAAAATATACTTCACGTTCACGACTTCATAGGGTCCTTCACAACCGACGGTGTACCTTTACGTTCAAGTGGCTACATATTATAGTGTATTCTACACGACCTATTATTCGACGTCGACAATACGATCGTGAAAGGTAATCAACACGACAATACATTAAACGACCATAATGGCATATATAATATTATAATGATTTAGTATATTGTATAATATATTCTATTTACATAAAATATAGGTGCCAGGTGGTGCTGCTATAATATAAAAGGTACATAATAATATAATATTGCGATAAGATGTACGCACATCATTGCAAGTTTGTTGTATAATATAATAAACTATAATACCGGACGTCGACGGCCGTCTGCAGCTGCGGTAGGTACCTAGGTTAATTGCTATTTGCTACACATTATGCCCACAATTGACACCAGACACGCCGATCTTAGAATCAGTGGTTAAATACTGCTGGAACTTGCAGCAGATACTGGGTAATAATGTAGTATATACCTATGTAGCTTATAGTAATATATATATCATATTTTCACTATGACATTATGTCAATATAACCAGACTTCTAGTCTTACAATAAGACTTTTTGATTTTTATTGTTTCACCGATTATGTCCAACCCACAAAAATGACAAAAGGCAATTCAGCAATATTTAAAAATATCATAATTAATTGGTTTTTAGAGCATTGGTAGAGCATTGATGTATATTGTATCATGCAGGTATACGAAATAAATTCTTTTTAGCAGCTAGCAAGTATATTTGGGTTTCCATGTACATGCTAATACGCAATAACCGCAAATTTTAACCTGCATTTTACACGACTAGAAAGTGTGTGAAAGATTATGAATTAAGAAAAAATGGATTAACCTCTCACGAGTCACAACCACATACTATTCATAGTCTTCTCGATTCTCCTCACCGGGTCTAAATAAACTCATACTACTATTGTATACAGAAGCATTTTATTTAATATTTATCGTTGTTGTCTGCAGTTTAGAAAAAAAGACAATAATAATTATTTACTGAAAAGTCTGAAGGAGGAAAACTCCCAAAAAGTCGACTATATTTTGCACCTAACGCGTCGTTTAAAAATATCGTTTGTTCAATAGACATCAAGTAGGTATTATTTATTTTGTTATTTTTTTTTAATAAAACTTAATATTTTAGTCTTAGAACGGGCAACGAGTGTGTCGCGAACATATCTGTGTGGGATACAGTTACAGTTTAAAGTTGTGGGCACTTGTAGCGTAGTAGTTGAAGTGTGTGAACACTGAGTGTTATGTGCCGAACAATATTATCTATTTTTTTTTGTATTTTCAATATGTACCACACACCCACGCATTTTAGATTTTGAGACAATCGCCCAAAAAGACCATTTTCGGTATGCCACTGGACACTAATAGTAGTTGTAGTACAGTAATTAGAGTAGTTGTAGGCTACTATTGGCTCTACTGGAACACACCGTATTACGGTCGAATACAGGATTTCTGTGCAACGTAGACGGTAACAACAAAGTGGACAATGTAAATAATAACAATAACAACGAGTCGTGACATGCAACAATAACAATTACCTACCTCAGGTAGGCTACCTAACGACAATAATAAATAATACGTTTCGCCGCGTTGTGAACGGCTCACCGGCTGGCCAACACTAGAGAGCGCCGTTCAACCGTCGCGCGCGTCGTGTCTGCCGACTGCGGAATAATAACAAAATAATAATAAAACGAAAAAACTCACACACGTACACGCGGTACGGTAAAGTTTTGGCATCGCGCGCCGCCCGTCGTTCGCCCCCGGGCCCACCGCGCACGCGCCCGCACGCACACTCGCGCGCCCACACGCGTACACACACGCACGGGCGCGCGCACGCACGTCACAACACTCGCGAACTCGATCGCAGGCCGGTAGAGTCGCGAGCGGCGGCGGCGGCAGACTCCGCTGGGCGTGTTCTGATCGCCGCCGCCGACACGCACACACACACACACACACACACACACGCACGCAATCATCACTCGTCGTATACCGCGAGCGACGGTGTTTGTTACGCGTGTGTGTGTGTGTGTGTGTTTGTGTGATTGCTCGCCCGTCGACGACGACTCGCGACGCGACGTACGGAGGACCCGAGACCACACTCGACGCCGCCGCCGCCGCACGCACTCGACACCCGCCGCTGCCGCCGACATTGATTCGATCATCGGGTGCGCTTGTCTCCTCGCCGTCTCGTTGGTGTTCCGCGTCGTCGTCCCGGGCCGCTGCTTTTCGTCTAGACGCCGCGGACCTTAGCCACGGTGGTTAGCTGCCCCGCAAGCGACGTCACCGACGCCGCCGCCGCCTCGTTGTCCGCTCCTCGCACGCCGAACACAAAGGTGAGTCACACTGAACACCCGATCGACTACTTGGTCGAGTCAACCCACCACCCACCCGTGGGCCGGCGACTCGTCGTCCGAGAAGGGTCTCTAGCCCCGTCGCCCAAACCTTATTTCATGTACCTTATGGACCATAAGTTATGGTGGTCGTGGAGGGGGAAGTAGAGGTGTTTCTTTAAGATAAACACATATTATTACACAGGTAGGTAAGTAGGTACTTGCCTAGTTGTTTTACGTTGATGATTACGTCTAACGGAATTATGAGGAAGTGTCGATTGAGAAACAATGCCTACCTACGTGCATGTATCATGATTATTTTATCCTGGCTGACTGTAGATTTACCGACTGCATTTTTGGTATTTACTACTATCTTCAGAACAAGGACTGGACAGTTTGTGACATGAGTTCTTGCTCAGACTTGTGTATGTATCTATATCACAGTACCCCGAGTCGTCGGGTTCAATATATCTATTTACTTTTTGAATGGTCGTGTAGATGGACGTCTTACAAATTATAATATTGCATGCGAGCTTAGTATAGACTGGTTGATAAGGGACTCTTTCAAACATTATCCGACATTGGTGCATAAGCAACTTTTATTTTTGGTGTTCTGTGGCTTATTACTCATTTATTATAAAATAAATTATTTTTTGTTATCAGCATATCCATTACCCCTCCGATGTGTTAAATGTGAATGCATTCTTGTACACAATTTATACCACTTTTACCCTGACTTTTATACTAAGTGTTATGACCTTATTATATCATTATTAAGGAAAATAATTTTAACATGACTAATATAAACAAATAAATAGGTACATCATAAATGATTATAAAGATAACACAAATGAGCATGCCAAATGATGGTTAATAACTTGAGATATCAATTAGTGGGTGTTATTAATCCAAAATTTGCTATTTACTTTTATATTCTTACCTTCTACTTACTGTCTTTAGACATAATATTATTTGAGCTGTATTAACTTGAGATACCAATATTGTAAACAAACAACCGTTTGTATATAAAAAAAAACTTAGATAGGTAGTATACCTACTACAAATTATAATATTTAAATACAACTACATTAAGTTATTGTAATACCTAGTACCAACATTTAGAAAATTAATAAATTCCTTTTCTGCTATTATCGAGGCTATTACTATAGGTTTAAACTGATTTAAACATTTTTAAAGATGTTAATTAGTATAATTTATCTTTGCTTATTCCTATTCTTGATAAATAATATTAAATTGTATTTATAACCTATAATGAAATAATGTAGGTAATATAATAATAATAATATAAATATTGGGTATATATATACATATGATATTGGTACAAAATAGAATAGTGTTTTCTTTGTTTCATATAAACTAAATTGGTGGGTAGTGAACAAATTTATACAATTACAGATGAATTAGTTTTAGTTAAGCCTATTCTTTTTATTGGCTTAAATGTGTTTTACTATTGAGTGATTAGGTACCTACCTATATGCTATGATAAAATTTGTATTATCTTTCTATGGGTACTTACATACTTTAATTCATTAAAAAAAAGCAGACAAGGTATCTAGAGAAGCCATTTAATGAGTTTGTTAAATTTGAATTCAATGATATATAATCATTGAATATAAGAAACGTTTCCTAGAGAAGATGTTCTGTCAGCCTATAATATTACCAAGTTTATTTATTATTTTTTAATATTAAAGTAATTTATTTTACTATTAGGCATTAGTACTTTCTACAGTAGGTGAAATTTATTTTTGCCATTCAATAATGTCATTGTTTGTATACACGGTAACGGTCCAATATGCGACCTACACACTGATTTACGGTCCAATATGCGACCTACACACTGATTTACGGTCCAATATGCGACCTACACACTGATGGTTCAATACGTGTAAAATACAAATAATTTTAATTTTTAACTAACCTTTTTTTCATTCCACTTCTCAGTGTCGTCAATAACTATATGTATTGTTTTTCATTCCACTTCTCAGTGTCGTCAATAACTATATGTATTGTTTCAGTCTGTATTGTTATGAAACGTATTTTTCATATCAGTCAAAAATGCATCAAAAATGGTTTTTGGATTTTGACACGATCTCCACCACTCTTCTTGGAGTTGTCGATCTAGTAAAGGAGACGCCCCATTTTTTTTTATATTATATTTGGATTTCACAATTCTCCATAAGCCTTCAATTTGTTGAGTGTGTGCTCCTGTTTCCGGGTCAATAAAAAATTCTGAATGGTTAACTGTTTGATGAATATATCCATGATGATTTAATGTTGAGTACGCTCTCCATTGGTCACTATAAATTGTCGTTCCAGTTTTTATTTCATTTTTAATAATTTGTAAAATAGTTTCTCGTTCCCTTTTTTCTTCTATAAAAAATCGCTGTTCTAATAATAAGTCTGGCCGTTTCCAACAATTTCCAAATACCCATGGGCCTACTATACGATTCCCATAATTTTTATTTGTACGTACTATTTCATTTTCATCAGAATCTTCGTTGCTGGAATTACTTATTTCTCTTAATGGCTGATGGTCCCCACGCTGTAATCTACCACGGTTATACTTCCTTTTACCCTGAAAAAGGGATTCGTCAATTTGGACAGTACAACCAGGACCACCCATTTTCTCTCTTTTTGAAAAACAATATACTGGTATATCTCTGCATAAATTATACCAATCAATTATGGTGTTTTTGCTTCTTCTAGTCCAATTTACAGCTTGATTTATTGGAACTAAATTAACCCAGAACCAAACTATTTCCATTATTTCACATAATGATAGCTGACTATTACAACGGCCGTTAAGATCCGTGTATGTAAAAAAGTCACTATCTTTACGAATCGATTGGTAAGTTTGGCAACCCCGTTTTGTACATCGTAATGTTACAACTCTTTTCATAGTGCCATCAGAATTTCGTTTTTTACTACTTCTTAAATATTCCACAAGTTGGCCATTACATACGACACCGTCTTTCACCTTTATACATGTCATCGGATTATCAGCCAGTAATAGCCCTCGGTCTTTTAAATATTGAACACATACCACTTCATCTCTAATAATGTTCCTATATAGGTGACCAATAGTAGATGTCATGTTGAGTTTGAACAAAAAAATTCACACGCACAAAATAAAACTTAAATAAAAAATCACAAAACGAGCGCACGACACATACGAATGAAATCGGAACTGTACTAACTGAGGACAGTAAAGTATTATAAAAGATTGTAAGTAGGTATACCTATCGGAGAACAAAAATAAAATAAAATAGAATAAAATGCCCATAATGACAATTATCGCGATAAAGAAACCTGTAGATCAACTCTATCTTATCGGTAGGTCGAGGAACATTTGTAGGTCGCATATTGGACCGTTACCGTATACACTAATATAATAATTTATATATGTATATAGATTAAAAGTTTCAAGTACCCAGGAATAATATTTTTGAATTAACTAAAAAACGGCTAAAAAATAACTAAAATTGATACCCTTTATTTAAATTTGAACTTAAAATGTCTATAAAAAATTGTTAACTCATTTTTTTGATTTTTGAGTTACAGTATGGACTACTTTTGAGGAACCTCTTTCTAAATTTCAATTCTTAGCTATAAAAATTGTACATTTTATACCTACATTTTTAACTTCAAAATAATTTTTAAATGCTGATAAAAATAACATGTTGTTTACATATTTTAAGTATTTTTAAACTAGTATTGTAAAAATGTGTGAGGAGCCTTGTATTTCATTTTCAAACTTTTTTACCTAACAAATAAAATGTTATTGATATTTGTAGAAAAATCCCTTGAAAATGTCTATTAACAGCTCAAAAGGAGTAATACTATTTTTAAATTTTATCGTTCATAGAAAATGCTAATAAAAACATTCAGTGAAAATGTCATGTATCTATACTAATTTTTTTTTAAGTTACACCTAAAACCAATTAAAAATTTCCACTCTTGATAAATACTGGGAATTTGAAATGTTGATCTCTTGAATGTACCAATATAAGATTGGTTTTCCCATTGGAAAACATACTGATATTGAGAAATGAATCATTATTTTGAATAGGTACTTATAACAGGTCTTAAAATGTATTCTAACTCAAAAAAGAAAAAAAACACATTGTAAAATTTGAGGTAAAATCAATACAGTCATTGTAATCTAAAATTATTATTCACATTAAATGTATTTATTATAAATAAATGTAGGAAGTTTACCATTAGTAATAGAAGACCTAAATAATTACCCTGAGACATTTCTACAAATGTATTTTTAAAAATATTTTTCCCCATTATACTCCTAGATTCCTTTATCATTTAAAATATTTTTATATATTACCTATTAGTTTAATTCTGAGTTATAAAATTAAATTTATTGTTGGCCAAATATAAGTATTATTTGTGTGGGTTACAGTCATCAGTCAACATAAACATAATTAAATTAAGTTGTATGTTTTATTACTTTGTAGTTTTCAAAATTCTTATTAAATATTCTTGAGGTCATGTTATACATTCTTAATTTTAATCTTGTTACGTTATGTACTATTTAATGTTTGATTTATTGCCCATGGCTGCAGTAGATTAGACCACTTAAAAGATACCAGGAAAATCACATTTGAACTTCATTATGTTTGTAATGTGTACTTGTTTGTCATCAAAACTGCCAAATTCAGAATGTAATGATTTAAATGTATTATGTTAAGTGTAATACTCCATAAGAGTCTAAATAATGTCTTCTCTACACCTAATACACTTAGTTGACTTATTCAATAAATATAAACTGCCGTGTTTTAGGCTTTGAGGCTTAAATTATCAATTAGCATAATATTCAGCATATACATCCATGGTTTTAACATTTTAAATATGTTATCATTTTATGTTATTATACAATTATATAAATGAATAACATTTTAAGGACATCCAGTTTTGAACTATTTTTAAAAAAGAGGTTGATATTTCTAAAAGTGTTTTTTAGTTTACTGTAGCAGGTTCTGAATGTGTATTCTATTTACCCAGACAGTGTAAAATTAATAGTTATAACAGTATAACTAAATATAATCTCATGCTTGATCACACATTTACACTGCGTTCATTTTTTTTTTTTTATGTCTATTCATTATGTAGGCATTTTGATGTTATTATTTAAACAATTTCAAATTAAAAGTAATATTTTAGTTGCATAAGTATTATTGAAGTATAATAAACTAGTTAGAATACTTGAATTACCTAGTATATAAATGTATGATATAAAAATAATTTCTTTTAATATTTGTTTATAATAGTTTGGACCTCTAGATACAATTCTGACACAAAGTAAATAATCAAGCTTAGATAATAATAACGATTTTGATTACTCTTAATTTCAATGAGCTAATGACATGGTAATAAAACTAATAACTGATAAAATTGTATAGGAATAAGTTTTTTTTTCTTGGATAATAGTTAGTATTTATTATTTTAAATAATAACTAATGTTGATAAATGCGTTGATATTATAAATAAATAGAGTGTTTAATATATTGTATTAGTATGTTTAATAAAACAAAGAGTAATTACTTATTTTTATATTTTCAGGACATGTCTTGTCAATTTCAATGCATTTAAATTTTCACTAGACAACTAAAATATTGCTATAGTTATACTAAGTCCATACAGTTATGTTGGAAGCTAGATTGTTAGCTGCCGATCGGGAATCAGCTACTTGGCAAGGCAAGTCAGCAGCAAATAACATACGCCCTCCGCCACACACACCTCATCATCATCACATGTCCGCCATGAGACCAGGTAAACATTTTTTTGTATTTGTGGTTTATACTTTTTTGTTCGACTTGGACTTTTTTTTAATACATTTTTAATAATATAATTAAAATAATATTTTTTTTAGTAAATAAATCCAACCAAGAAGATAACTGTTATGTTGTGGCTAAATACGACTATGTAGCGCAAAGTGCTCAAGAATTAGATTTACGAAAAAATGATCGATATTTATTATTGGATGATTCAAAACATTGGTGGAGAGTTCAAAATGCTCGTGGATTTTCAGGTTATGTGCCAAGCAACTATGTGAAGAAAGAAAAACCTTCTCTCTTTGATAGGTTAAAAATATTTACTTAAAATTATAGTAAATAACTGCTTAAATTATAAATAATTTTAACTTATTTGCTTTTGTCATACTTTAGCATAAAGAAAAAGGTGAAAAAAAGTGGAAGTAACTCAAGCACTGGTAGCAAAACATTACCATGCAGTAGTCATGGCAATGGCCGTACTGTAAGTGAATCTCCTACAATGGCCAGACGTTTACCAGCTGATCCATCTGAAGCAATTGGTACAGCTTTAGTAAAGTACAACTACCAAGCTCAACAACCTGACGAATTATCTTTAATCAAAGGAACAAGAATATTAATTCTTGAAAAGAGCAATGATGGGTAAAGCTTTTGTACAAATGACGACCATATTTGCTTATAATTCAATACATGTAGTTAAAATTTGAAACTTAATTACAGTTGGTGGAGAGGTCAAAGTGGTTGTATGGCCGGTTGGTTTCCGAGTAATTATACCACTCAAGAAGACGACAATAATGGAGATGACATGGGCCTCCACACATATGCAATGGCTGAGAATGTGTTGGACATTGTTGTTGCCTTATATCCATTCACAGGTACATCTGACCAGGAATTAAGTTTTGAGAAAGGTGACCGCCTGGAAATTTTGGAAAGACCTGCTGCTGATCCAGAATGGTATAGAGCTAGAAATGGCCAAGGCCAAATTGGCTTAGTACCGAAGAATTATTTACAGGTAAACAACATTTTTATACTAATATAAAATATGGTATTATGAATCTCGAAAGAAATAATTATTACGTATATGTGTGAATTTAAAGGAACTCAGCGAATATTTAGCCCAACCATTAACTCAAGCAGCCAGTAGTGTAAAAGTTATTGATAAACCACATTTGGTGGGAAAACCATGGTACTATGGAACAATAACTCGAGCTCAATGTGATACAGTATTGAACAACAATGGGCAAGATGGTGATTTCTTAGTTAGAGACAGCGAGACTAATGTATATTTACTATAACTAAACTAAATAATTTACAAAAAAACTTATAATATTGTTATTTACACAGGTAGGAGATTATTCAGTGTCTTTAAAAGCACCAGGACGTAATAAACATTTCCGAGTGCATGTTGAAGGAGCATTGTATTGTATTGGTCAACGCAAGTTTCACACTCTTGATCAACTTGTAGATCATTATCAAAGAGCTCCGATATATACCAATAAGCAAGGAGAAAAGTTGTTTTTAGTCAGAGCATTGCCTCGAGCAAATGCATAATGATTAAATCATTGGTAAGTGTTGTTATTGTGGTAACTAAAACTATATGTTATACATAAATATATTTATATTTTAATTATATCTGAATTTGTTTAATTACTAAGTATTAAGAAAGACCAAAATGTTAAGACAATTTTTTTGATAATATTGTTTTGAAAAAGTTATTATATTATATAAATTTAAATTATTTGTTCTTTCTATTATTAATAATCGATAAATTATAATAATTTGATGTGTGCTTTATTAACATCACTGATAATATGAAAGTATTAACTGGTTTTTTTTCGCATACATGACTACTAGTTGTGAGATAAGTGTCAATGTTCCATTTATTTTATAACACACTACTCTTTTCCACAAAAGAAAAGTACTGCCCACCCGAAAAAACTGTTCATTGATTGCGCACATCCCACCACTTTATATACAGTATTTTATGCATCAAGCTGCTGACACAAACTTTCACAGCTTATCGGATGTTATTGTTGTTTGTTTACAAATGGTGGTGGTTATGTGAAATGGATATGATGGTCCTTCTAGTTAACTGTTAATTAGATATGCTTAAAATGGTACCTTTTCTCATCAAAAAGATTTGTACATTAGTCAATACTAAAAATAATTAGTTAGTGGAATTTCTTAATTATTTTAGTACATTTATATTGTTTTGCATTGCATTATTGTTTTATATTGTGTGTATAAGTTTTAACAAAGTTGAATTTATTTAAAAAAAGTTAGTGTAATAATAAAACTAATTATGTTAAAATTTTATACAAATTATTAATTTAACAATAAACATGTAAGAACGTTAAATCTTTTTGAGATGGATGAAATTTTTAATTAAAATAAGTAAAAAAAATAACTATAGAAAAATTCAAAAAAAGTTAATGCCTAAAACCCATATGTGTAACTTGTCTGGATATTTAGTGAAGACATATTAACTATGTTATAAGTTTATTCATGTCTATTTTATCTATTATGTATATTAATGTTAAAAGAATTTAAAGGCCATCTCCAAGTTTCCCCTGACGTGCCTTTGACCATAACAAAGATTATCAATGGTATTGTAAATAACAAATGCAGATATTGTGGTTAACAACCCATCCCTAGTATTTAATGCCTCCTTAACAGTGTTATTACAGTATTGTACAGGGTAATTTTTCATTTGACTCTTGTTAATCTAAATCTATTCTTACTCATTTACAGCTGACAACCAAAAAAGTTTATGAGCTAAAACTGAATTTCTTGAAATTTTCTTACATACAAATACCTATCGCACGTATGCTTGCCTATTCGTATTTTAATCTGCTTACGTGTATATTAGTGTACTAGTGCAGCGGTTCCCAAACTTTTACGACCACGGCACCCTTAAAATATTGTTTGTGTTTCGCGGAACCCTAATGTCTAATCCAACTCAACTATAATTTTTGTAAATTAAAAAAGGAAAATCAATTCCTTAAACTCTCAAGTCCAAATAATATTTTAATGATACTGTTAATGACTTTTCATTATTAAACTTAGTTAAAAAAAAATTTTCAATCAAACATTTTTTGAACAACAAACATTAAATAAACATAATTTTCTCAATAATCTCATACATCTAACGGAACCCTTGACATTGTCCCACGGAACCCTAAGGTTCCGCGGAACACACTTTGGGAAACGCTGTACTAGTGTACTACACTTGTTTATCTATTAGTTTTTCAGTTATTTATAATTTGTGCACAATGTTGTCATATATATATATTGTAGTGATCTTGCAACTACAGGTGTTATTGAAAGAAAAAGGATGAAGTGTATTTATTGAAATAAATGCGGAGACCTTTAAATGTTGTATAATTTCGATGATATATTTCAATTTAAACACTTTAATGATAACTGGTGAAATATTATTCTATATAAAAATATCGTACTCTGAGAATTATCCTAAATGTTTAGTAAAAAATTGGTTTGACACGAATATTTTCTAAGTCCTTAAAAACTAACTGGACTAACTGGTGTGAACATGCTCTGGGTCATCTGGTTCAATTACATCTGAACATGGGCTATTCAGAGCTATCCTATATAGGCCTACCCTCTACTTCTCTTAGCCATCTTGATATGAATATCTTTTCCAAGGATGCTGTGTCCGTCTGTAATCACCCTACCTTATTACTTAGACCTGCTCTCCTTGGATACTCATTTATTATTGTACCTCATTTACGCTGTTGTGTAGTAATATACTGTTGATTATACTATAATTAGGTTAGAAGCGGGACGCCACTCTATAACAATTATTTTAAAATCATTATTTTGAATGATTGATTGAATTCAAATATTTGTAAATTAATTAATATATATATTTGTTATATTTTCAGAACAATGAAAACCGTAAAACAAATTGGTGTGAATTTATATCAAGAAAAGTTATAATTTAATGGTATCACATAGAAGTGAACTCCCCATAAAGTAATAAGAAATCAATCATCCCAAATGTGTTAAATATCAATTATTAGAACCATTCAATAGACTAGTCATTTAATAAGTTCTCCCAAATTATTTTATAAATTTGTTATCTTTTTCTTTTTTCTTAAACATTTGTTTCTTTTGAAACATTTGAACCTTATTTCATTTATCTTTTTTTGTTATACTATAATTATTATTTCTTCATAGTTGGTTGTACTGTAACCAATCACTTCAGTGCTGAATAAAATACATCTTTATTTATATGATCTGTTTAGTAAATATCTATTAAAATTAATAGTGATATGACTTGTTCTTGTTCTATCCATAATCTGCTGTGAAAATGTGATAACGATTTGTATTGCTATTTTGTATTTTGACTTTTATAAAATTATAATAGTTTTAATAATATTATACGGCTACTGTCATTATGTAAATGTAAATAGTGTAATTAATTATTATTATCATACAGTAGTTTAGAACATTGAGAACTTTATCCTCTAAATGCTGATGAACAAGTTTCTTATGAAAGTAATGAAAAAGCTAAACAATTAAATAAAGAAATTTAGATATTATTTTTATTTGTATAATTTTTTTTTTACTATCTAAATAAGTTTAATATAATAACACTACTATTATCCCATATTTCTAAGTACCTTATAAAAACTATCACTACTAGTCATAACCGTGTATTTTAAATTATGTTATGGTTACAAACAATTATTAATGTTTGAAAAATGCCTATTTTATGTACATCACTGTGTTATATAATAATTGTGTAAACAGAATAGCGCTTTTATTCAGATCTCTATATATGTATAAAATATGTATATGAACATTCAGACTAAATTGAATTTGTTCATTGATCTACTACACCAAATATAAATAATCTTATCATCTTTAATAAGTTTATTAATAGTATATGAATCTATAGTTATGTAAAATGATGCTCTCTCTTGAAAGGGTGTTGACATTTTTGTTTTCTCTTTTTTATGACTCGTAGGCAGCATAATTGTGTTAAGTAAAGTTCATTATACTGTACGTAATTTATCTATAATTATTCTTAATCAAATTAACAGTAAACTTACTATTTAATTATTATATACTTTATAATTTTTTTTTTTGTTTTTGTTTATTTTTTTATTTTAATCAGATGTGTCAACTATTCAGATCATTTCTGTTGTGGTCTAGTTATTCCTATAATATTATAATAATGATATGTGTATCTATATTATGGTTAGGTATCTAAAAGCATCGATACAAATTTTATGGTTATCGAATATTTTTTAAAATGTGTTGTAAAAGGATAATCTGAAATTGATTAGGTTTAGAATTTTGTATGTTTTTATTGATTTTCCAAAAGATATTTTGATGTGTATAATATAAAGTTTTTTCTCGTTTTATTTTACACGTAATTTGTATAATTTTTTTTCTCACATTATGTAAATAAAAGTTAAGTGTAATATTTGAGTGTATAAAAAATTAGACTTGCATTTACTTTTCTATCAAAGTATATATTACGGATTAATTTAACATCAATGTTTTATTTATTTTAGTAGTTAAATTATCATTTTTCTATTCTTTGTGTTTTATCCATATTATAATATGGTAGTTGGAAAGATGGATTAATTGTAAAATACATGCTTTACATCAATTACATTTTCCACACTTTCCTTTATGTATAAAAAAAAAAAACTATTAACAAATATCTTAAAGGGGCCGTAGCAGGAACAAATTACGTAAAACAGGTCAAAAGCTAGACAGAATTATAGAACTTCAGTTTGAAGGATTTTAATTTTGAAATCTGATTGAAAGTCTCCAACAACTCCACTAAATAATGACCATAGAAATGTATCATTATTACAAAAATTAATGAAACTTAAATATATAAAATACCAAAATTATTTTTTTCTAAATTGATAATATTTTATCGAAGAATTTGAATAAATAAAATCCCTCAACTAACTCAACGTCTAATATCCATTTTCAAAATTAAAATTCATCAAATCCGAGTTCTCTAATTTTTCCTAGCTTTTTGGAATTGTTGTCATTTGATGGTTGGGTAAGGTTAGGTGTACATTTAAATCTGTATCATTGGCATGTGCCTGTGTGGGTGAAAACTTATCGGCGTGGTCGATATGCGTGCGGTGACCTGTCTATGCCTGATGGCACAAGAAGGTGATTACAAATTTTATGAATTATAGACTATTGTTCATTTACTTCTCACACAGTAACAGTTCAAATATAAATGCTATATGAAATGCTTAAATATCACTCCTTAAAAAATCTAACGTTCTAGCCCCCTTAAATGTGATTGATAACCCATACTATTGGCCTAAATATGAACTTTAAATAAGTATTTCTTCATAACAAAAAAATTATAGAAAACTGTTTTAAAAATGTTATCCTGTACACATTACACAATATCCATAGTTTAGTTTAATTAATAGATGATATTTATATCAAAGAACCCATCTGTAAAATAATTAAGCAGCAGTTTTTTGTATTGAGCGTGTTCCTTATTGAATCAACATTAATAGTAGGTACCTATTATGATTGAACCCATTTTTTGTTCATCCAGCATTGCCAAAGCATGATTGATAATTATAGCAAAGGATTTATTATTATAGTGGCATCGCTGCAGTTTTCAATAGAAAGGGACAACTGTTTTGACCAGCCAAAGTGGGTAACTTAAAAACCAATGCTTGTAACCACATATCTACTTACATTTTATCAAAATACCATTCCTTCCTCACATATTTTATAATTTAAATACTTTTAACACTCACTGTAGCAACAATTTTTAATTTTTATTAACTAGGTAACAATATGATTTGCTTGTTAAGAGTAACAGATATTTTATAAAAACAAATGCATCTATCTCCTATACATACAAATTAAAACTGTAAACTTGTTATAAACTAATTATTTTATACCTAAACTAAGCTATAAGCTACATTATTATATTAAATAATAATAGTACACTGTACACGACTGTAACAAAGTTAACTGAAGTCTGAAATCAATGGTGAATATAAGTGCTGATTGATTGTTGTTTCTAAAATTTGTATTACTTTTAGATTACCTACCTACATAAGAAATAAAACTATATGAAATTATATTAATTATTATTATTGTTGTACATACAATAAATTGAACAATATTTTATTTTTTTTCCTTCACAAAACACACTTTTTTATGTTCATCCCCACATGAGTCTAAAATCTAAATACAAATACATTACAACTATTAATTACTATTTTTTTTTTATTGTATTGATTGCCAATTTATTGGTGTGACAGATTATTATTGTGACAGTAATTTCTTAGAATACAATAAAATAGGTATATTTTTTCAAAATATAAAAGTTAGCATTTTTTTGAGCTAATAAAATATTATATAGTTGTATAGAAACAACTAAATTGCCGACTTTGTATAAAACGAATGAAGCAAAGTAGGAACTAAATCATCCATTACTCACTAGTCACTAGCCATTGGTTATAAATTATAATCATGAGCCATGACCATAATACGATAATTAAGCAATGTTGAATGTTTGAAAGTTAAATAGACAATAGACATTAATAGTGATCAGAACTTAATCAACCTGTAATAAGGCAAGGCTTGCATTTGAAAATAAATGTTGTTCTAAGTGACTAAGGATTAAAACGTTTTAGAATTTCATTTTTACATTCAATGGACTTTAGTTTATGCCAGAATAATAATATTATGTTGTTTCCTTCTCAGTAATGCATACCACATTTATTACATTGCTGTAAGAAGAATCCGTTTTACCTTTTACTCCGTTATTTTTAAATTATAGTGCATTACCCTGGAATCAAATTTAAAGGCAAGAACATTTTGTAAGGCACTTTGTAAAGTTTATTTGATATTTTAAACCAAGTTTTCAAAGTATTTTAAAATTGTAGATGTTTCTTGTAGATCGCGTTTGCTCATAACTTGCTTAGTAAACAAAGTAAATCAGAATTTTATGTCTGTTACTTTATACTAAGCGTCGTTATAACTATATTCCGTAACCGCAATAATGTCTACAAATAATATTGATAATACCCAAAATGTTTCTCTAAAACCATTTTCAGGAATATCATGGAGCCCCCTTAGCCCCCCACGGGTATGCCACTGAAGTCAGTTATCATTTGTTTTTCTTATATATCGGTGGCCGTTGCTCGGTCTTACTACTTAATTTATAGGTAGGTACCTACCTACCCATAAATAATATATTTTAGATTCCAAGTTGAGCGATCAATGTTTTGATTTTAAAATTACGCGTATTATTTTGTTTCTATTTGATTGTGTCTGAAGACATTTTCCTGAAGAAGAAATGATCCGATCATTAACTTCAATAGAAGTCTTTTGTATCAAATTGATTGGTAATTTTAGGAGGTTAATGTTGGAAATTCTCAGTAGGTACTATTCGGGAAAAACTTTAAACAATTACGAATGTTTAATATTATTATTAAAATGAGCCGTACTCGTTCAGAATCGTTTCTAATCGTATACAATGATTTATCGTTGAATTATTTAACACATTCTCCATTAAAGTGCCTATTCAAATACGATGAGATACTCTTGACTCCTGTAGTACAACAGAGTGGTTACATATTTCCCCACTTTTTTACGACATAAACACAAATACAAAAATACTTTACACATTTACTGTCATAATACCAATATGAATCAAAACACTTTAAAAAATGACACGTCATATTATCATATTTAAATATCTTGTATTTGAAGTGTAAATCTCAATAGAGGTATCTACGATTGGTAATTTATTTTTCATAAAAATATTTTATTGCGTGTTTATGCCTTTTTGGGTTCAGTACATACTACATACAGTAAATACAATATCATACTTCAAAACTATAAATTATAATAATAAATGAACGAAGTTTAAATCATTATTATGTATTTTAAGTAGGTATTTAGTTATACTTTGTATAATATTATTTATTTTTGTTATCTCTGTACCGAAATTCGATAAATTGTTTTTTTAACGGGGCTATCAGAAACGTGTTGTTTGAAAGTAGTGTACATTGAATTGCATATCCACAATGCCGCGAGTGAACATGATTTAATTGTTTTAAAAAAATAATATAATTGTCAAGGAAAATAGATAGACCGGTAACTACAACAGAACCCTTAAATAACTTATCCACAGCTCATCATACAATTTTTATTTTTTACTACCGTCGAAATTTATTAAAAATTAATTTCTGAACTTATAACTTATAAGTTATAACCTTACTTATGTACCCGTTGGACATTGTTGGGCATTATTTATAAAATTTAACTTAATTAAATCGTGAGTTCACAACAAACGTAATTGATTGAAACTCTACAGTTTTGGGCAGATTTTTAAGATTTTAGATAATACGTCAGACGGGGTAGTCAAAATTTAGTGAAGTTGGCCAGCGTACAACCAATAGGCAATAACTAACAGCGTATTAAAACAAGAATAATAAAATAAATAAAACAATTATATTTTTTAATGTTTAGTTTGAAATATTTAAATTGTAGATATTGATGAAAGTTGAATTATGCCGTTATATTCACGTACTTTATGAAAGTTATATTCTTCTTATTTGATTATTAATGAGTAATAACATAGGTACTAATATCAGTAATACTTTAGTTTAAATGGTTTATTTCAAAAATTACACATTAAAATAATAAAATCTAATTTACTTTTACGCATACCCGACTAACCTATAATATAGATTATAGATGACATGTTAAGCTTTCAGCATATTAGAATAATACAATTGTTATTTTTTTGTTATTAATAGCATTATAGGCCATTATACAACATTTTCCAAACGGTTTGATTTGCTTCGTTTTGTTTATGATTTACAAAAATACATTATTTTCAAACAAAGTAATATGTAAGTACTTTAATATTGATATTTTTATGGAGGGGAGATTATAAAATATTCCGCTGACCCGTTGAACCTTCACGAAACCTTGGCTGCGATTGGGAATATGAAATTGTCGAACAATATCATGCTTGTTATTATACTTCCAATGTTTGGAAAGCGAGTACGTAGGTATCTATACTGACCGGTGATATACAATTGAAAAATAAAATAAATAAAATTGGGATATTATATTGTGAAATATAACATATTAAACTGGAAAATGAGATATCCATATCTAACGAACATTAATGTTACCTACCTGTTTAATATTAGTACAGAATTAATGACTATTTTATTTACGTACCTTTGTAAGTACCTATAGGTTTTGTAGATATAAGTACGTCGTTGACATCACTGTCGATGACGGATATTTTTTTCAATCGTCCCAGAAATAAAGCTAGTGCATATTTTGTAGATGAAAAAAATGAATTTTTTTTCGCATACGTATTTTTATTGTTATAAATTTATAAGAGAAATATGTAGGTTTTAATTAATGGTTTAATTAAAACTTACCACCATTTACGGTTTTCAAAAATATAAATATTAAATTCGAAATTATTGCCTTATTATGGTGCAGATACGTGTTTGCACAAAATGAAAATTTTTTTTATTATTTTTACTGTGTTTAGGTGCATTTCAATATCGGCTTTCGGTACCACTTTAACCGTGGTTTGATACTAATAGCCAATAAAACGTAATACCCCTTCAACTGGATACATATCTATCTAATTTTTCAAAACCAGTAATCACATCGATAGGGAAGGACTCCGGAACTGTCAAATGACCATCAGACTTATTTGGTTAAATTTTTGGATAGTTAACTTGGACAGTATTCAAGTTGAGTTGTTCTCTGGGTGCAGTTTCGAATACTCTTTGGTCTTTTGATTTTTTTGTTGAGCTCAGGACCTGGAACCAGAAGCGAAACGAATTGGAACCTTTAAATTATTAAGAACCGAAACAGAACGGGAATTTTTAAATTAACTAGGTTCATTTAAGTTCCAAAATACAATTATTTTAATCAAATTTATTACTATTTAATATTTTGTATATAAATAATTAGGGATGTATAAAAAATCCACATTATGTATAATAATAAATAAATAAGATTTTATTACGTGAGACCAGTCATTTTAAGTAATTTTGTTTTCATTTATTAAGACTGTAATACCTATTGTATGAGTTATGTAAGTCAAGGTACTTAAAGTAGAATTAAAACTTAATGACAATTTAGCATTAATAGAAAAGAGAAGAAAGATTACGTTCTAAATTCATGCGACAAAATAATTCAATAAACTTTATCATGCTAAGATAAAGCGTTTCTGGTTTGATATTTTATACTTGTATGGATTTTACGATACTTATTATATTTTAGTTTGTGTTGAAGTTCGTGAAAAAAAGAGTACACTCCGCGCAATGAAAAATATAATTGAGAGTAATCGTGGTATAATAAGCAGTTGGTTTTAGATAATTTTAAATTTCGAATTGGTTCATGTAATAAATGACTTATTCGTTAGCGGTGTATAACTAAAAACTGCCCAGCAAAAGCGCATACAGATGAAAATTATACGGTTATTAACAATACGAGTACGCCACATTGCAACTATGGTGAATATTCCAGCTAAGCATTGAAAAATCAGGTGCTAAATACAGCATGTAAAAGAAAAGCTATATTGAAAATGTAAGTACCAGATCAAAAAAACTTATTCTAACTTAAATCGGAAAAAAAGTAGTTCATCAGATATAACCATTAACTATATAAATAGAATCAGAAAAAATATTTCTGAAAACCGACGCAAAATTATGCCTTAAAATCATACCAATATAGCAGCAGATGCTCAAACGTACTCAATTCGATTGACGTGAAAACCAAACAAATAAAAAAAAAATTTTATTTGTCGATGATGAAAAAGAAAATATAATTATATTTTCATGTGAAACAAATCTTAGATTTTTATCAACAGTTGATAACATTTATATGGAAGGAACTTTCGATTATAGTGCTAGGTTTTTTGTACAATTTTTTTTGATTCATTGATATTTTAATGGTTACTATGTTCCATTAATTTTTTGCTTATTACCAAATAAATGTAAACAAACGTATACTTATGTTTTTTGTGAAATAAGCAAAAGGTGCATAGACTTGGGGTTAAATTTTTCTCCCACCAACATAACTTTGGATTTTGAAAGGGCTATAATTAATTGCAGTTTCTGAAATGTGGACGCAAACCAATATTTAAGGACCCCGATTTCGCTTAACCCAGTCTTGGTACCGTAAAATACAAGAAATTGTCTTACCAAGTGTGTATGAAGACGAGTCACCTGAAATTGGTAAATGGTTACATAATATATTTGGCTTATTATTTCTAAATCCGGAAGATGTAAGTGATTGTTTCATATTTATGTGAATAGTGTTCATTTTATTTTGATAAAGTAGAAGTTTGTTCGCTAATCTAAATCAAAATTAAAACAGCAGACTGCAGCAGTGTTCTATCACTTTGTTTCTCAGAACATTGTTTTGTGTCAAAATTCAGATTTCGAAAAATTGAAAAACATTAAAAATTATACCTACAATTTAATTTGAATGCATCTTATTTTCAATAATTTCTCCCCGTATTTTGGTCATTAAAACCTATTTAATAGATACCTATTATTATGTTATAGGTTTGGGTATTTAATCACCTAGTCATTTCCTTATGCTGTTCTATACCCTAAAACGAGTGACCAATATACCGATTTAGATTTTAGAATATCAACCATTTTTTTAAAACTTTTTCGTGCAACTATATTTATTGTCTATGCGATTTTCAATTTGGTGCTTCACAAGATGTACAAGACCTACAAAAAAATCTAACATAATTTCAAATAGTATGAGTTATTAATCCTAATTAAGAAATTTCTTATTATAATTAAAAATCATTAGTCGTTAAAATGTATTACATTTAATAATTATTATAGTTAAATAATATTTAAAACATTTCCACTTGCGGCACTTGTCAGTTGTCACTTATCAATATAATATAGTAATATAAAACGCCTATGACGTTAGGTACGTCCATTAAGGTGAAGAAACAAATTAAAAAAATTACACGGACAGTAACAAATTAATAGATATAAGTGTACAATAATATGTATTATGCGTTAGACTTGAGACCCTGTCCCGATTGATTTTGTATGCTGCATCGGGTTTGATTAATTTATTGATTGTAGTATAAAATAATTATAAGTTGGTTATAATTTATAGGTAGGTACCCAGAAATGATATCAATAATTGATAAATCCAGCCAATCCCGGATACCCATGTCTACATTAACGAACTAGAAGTCACAGAAATTTTCACACAAGCCTTTATTTATATTACCTATGTATAGGCATAATGCTGGTATATGCGATATACTGATATATGCAGTCCTTTGTACTTCGTATGAGAAAATAATAACATTTTTTTTCAACCAGCTGCTGATAATATATATGCGTTTTGCATATTTTTAATTATTGTCCAGTAAATATTCACTGATCTATCTTTTACGTATACGGCGCATACGGTAGTATGACGTGATATTTCGATAAACAAACAATATGCGCTGAAAGTTATTAAAAAATAATAACGATAAAATATTCAGCCGCAAGTGTTGTTCTGTATTTTCACACTCAAAACGATTTTCATAGAATAACATAGGAATAACCTAACCTAACACGAGAATACTCTGCCCTACACAAATAAATTTTAATACTAGATCTAATATAATCAGCATACTAAATGTGTTATAAGTTATAATTATTGTACCTGGTTAGTCGTAAAACGACTTCTTTCGAGAGAGAGTTTAATACATTATGATTGATAGTGGTTTCTTATGGCCTCCATGGCCTTGTTTATTATTTTATAATAATACATCAGGGTTGAGACTTTATTGTTAAAATTACATCTTGAGCGTTGAATAGGACTGAAGAAAGCTACAAAAGAAATAAACTTAGGGCTGTTGAAAGCGAACCGTTTTTAAGGGATTGGATTTAGGCAATATTCTATAACGTCGTAAGTGATGTGTAACTGTGTGCGTGGTGACTGATCTTTAGTGTGTCTCATCTTTTCATGTAATTAAAGACAAACTGCTGCTAAGATTCTTGGAAATCCTCAACGTACATACGCGCAGTCACACGTCACTTTATGTTGAGATCAAAAAAAGTTTCAACATGAAAGCCCCAAAAAACGGAAGAAAAATTCCCCCGGTACCAAAAGCCCGATTTTAATTTTGAAAACATATTTGAATTCCTCATTCTCTTTTCTAGGTTATGTAGGAAATGGATTTTCGATTCGTTGTATTGTTTAATTAGTATAGAACCAAATTAATTTTCTAATTTCTATTCACTTTTACTTTAAACATGGACGGATTACGAAAAAAACGACCAGCTTTCAACAGCCTTAACGCCTACAAGAAAATTCGTCTGGAATATTTTGTTCAGAGAATAGCGAGAACGTTAACATGGGACAGCTCACAATAATATTGTATTTATGTCAATCTTAATTTACAATGTGCTGCGTTTAAAGCTAACGCCTACAACAATATATAAATAACCGATAACGAATAACGGTTGACACTTAAGAATAAATTAGGTGTATTATGCGTGTATTGCTGGAGTGTTTCTATACCTATCCAATACTAATATTAAAATAATCTTTTGTATCGTTGTAACCATATTATCTTTTCATTGCAGAGGATCTCCAAACTTTCTAAGGACCCTCTCACCGGCGCACCACAATACCACAAAGATTATACGTCCGCATAGATTATATTATTATATAGATTTACGAAATAATGATGATAATAATAATAATAATAATAATAATAATAATAATAATAATATACGCATGTTCTCACAGTATAAATTATTTATTATGATTGTACACACTTTTTATGCGTACAACCATCATGTGAGGTTTACAATATACTACTATAGGTGTAGTGGTGTACCGTATACAATATATTATACATTCGAGTCTTATCGACAACCAGAATCTCAAGGGTAATAAAAAGGAATTCGACTTGTCGTATTTTTCGAGTTGTACACCTATCTCAAACTTAAAAACACTCGAAGGGACAAGAAAAAAATTCTAGTTATCGAGACTAGACTGTAGTTGGTAGGGGCGTACTCATGATTTCCTCGTGGGAGTGGAAGGGATGCGTGTATAAATCATGACAAAATTCGCCCTCTAGATATACCAAAATATGTTTTTAATACGATTATTACATTATAAAAACAAATGTCAACTTAATTGTCATTGTAACTGTCTACAGACAATAAATAAATAACAATAATCGTACCGGTAACTATAACGGACGGACACAAAGACCCACACAGCAAAATGTAAATATTAACATTTTATTAATATTTGAACGGTTTCCCATAGGTACATATTCTGGACAAAATATTGTAACAGTATTTGGGAATCAAATATTTAATGACAAATATAAATAATATGCTTTCGAAATTATGTATTTCAAATATAACGAGAAAGTTTTTTTTTTTGTTTAAGCTGTATTTATTAGCTTACAATGTTTAAATTATTACAATTCAACAATTACAACAATATTCACATAAAAAAGAAAAGAACAAGAAAAACAATTAATAGATAACAAAGAAATGAAGAACGAGAATGTATTGTTCATCTGATTTGTAATCATAAAATGCGTCAGATTTTCGAAAAATGAATAGGTGTGCCCGTGTATTCCTGGGCTCGGGAAAATAATATTTAAAAAAAGTTACCAATCGTTTATCGTAGGTTCCGAAGCTACCATTTATACAACATTTATATTTAGGTGCAATATATCTACAGTGGTGTAGTCAGAATTTCTTAAGGGGAGGGAGGCCATAGGGTTTTTTGTAAAATCATTTTTTTAAATAAAATATCTTAATATTGGCTAAAATAAACACGGTCAATGAGGTAAGAGGGCTACTATATGCCTCCTTAGCCTCCTTTGGCTATATACAGTGTGATCACGATTTAGTGTTACCTTAAATCGTGATCACACTGTATATTATATTCTGTACCTATATCAAGGATTAAAATACTAATATTAATATATTAATCCATTACATGTATAATACATTAATACCTATATTAGGCATGTTTTTGGTATTATATAATATAATGCACGATGCGTTGATGCATTGATGCCGGATTATTAATTTTGCCAGTCGTCAGTAACATCATGTCGTCAGTAGAAATATAATGATAGGAAATATTTAAATACTACAACAAATAATACACCCAGGTGACAGGTAGTTAATATTATTATGTATTTAAATCTCAGCTGAGTCAGCTGTATTTTTTTCACTTATTACAAATTACAATACAGTCCAATATCTTTTATAACGACTCGCGAGTCGCTACTATATATCGTCGGGTGAGATTCAATACAATAATATACAACGTCTGACCAACGATATATCAGACTCAGTTAGCCAATAGTTAATTATATTTTAATTTGTTACTACATTTACTGTTAACATGGAAATATAGCTATAGTCTACTCATCAATACTAATCTAATAATATTATATTGCAAAGGTACCGTGAAACACTGTACATTGTGATTATAATTTATAACAATAAATTTAAACTATTAGACATAGGATGTTCATATTTGGGGTGAAAAATATAATTTTATAAAATAAAATATATTCCATTTTACGTGAAACAAATTGTCATACAACACTAATACAGATTAATATTATAATAAATTATGTAGCGTGCAGGCAACTCAACAATAATCACCACAAAGTCTAGTGAAATTTCAGTATAAAAACCTATTCCTCTGGTTCTAGGACGACCATCCCTGATCCCGCGCTCGGTAGCTAGAGTTTTAAAAAAAAAATGCTTTGAAATCGATTAAGCCGTTTAAACATGATCATGATATTTAGAAACACGAATGTAACATACAACCATGCCCATTTTTTACTATAGAATTTTACCGACAAAAAAAAATACTGTGAAAAATATTTAGTTTACGTTTAGTATGATGTATATGTTAATTAAGTTAATCTTAGTCATAACTATACAAATATAGTCTA